>NC_134716.1:50014166-50317196 GCF_049634645.1 Pelodiscus sinensis | reverse complement strand
GCCATTGATAGAGCTACCCTCCATGAAGTTAGCTAATTCTTTTTTAAACCTAGTTATATTTTTGGCCTTCATAACATCCCTTGGTATTGAGTTCTACTGCTGTGTTATGTGAAGAAGTATTAGTTTATGTTTGTATTAAATCTGCTGCCTATTAATTAGGTGATTTTTAGTTCTTGTGTTATATAAGGGTATGTCTACACTAGCCCCCTAATTCGAACTAGGGAGGCTAATGTAGGCATTCAAAGTTGCAAATGAAGCCCAGGATTTAAATATCCTCAGTTTTATTTGCATGTTCCCGTCTGGTCGCCATTTTTAAATTCCACTAGTCCGAAGTAACTGCCTGCAGCTACACGCAGCAGTGAAATGGCAATTCAAACTAAGTCCTTAGTTCGAATTAACTGTTACACCTCCTGGAATGAGTGTAGACATACCCTAAAGGATTAAATATCATTTTCCTATTCACTTTCTCCACATTATTCAAATTTTTATAGCTATTTATCAGATCTCTCTTTAGTTATCACTTTTCCAAGCTGAATAGTCCCAGTCTTTTTAATCTCTCCTCAAATGAAAGCTGTTCCATAGTCCTAATAATTTTAGTTGTGCTCTTCTGTAGTTTTCCTATTTTAATATTTCCTTTTTCGTGAGTTAGGGTGATCAGAACTGCAGCTAGTATTTAAGGTGTGGATTTATATAGTGGCATTATGATATTTTATGTTTATCTATCCCTTTCCTAAATGGTTCCTACCATCCTGTAAGCTTTTTTGACTGCTGCTGTGTATTGAGAGGAGGTTTTCACAGAATTATGCATGATGACTCAAGATCTCTTTCTTGAGGGTACCAGGTAATTAAGCTGCGTTATTTTGTATGTTGTAGGCTTGTGTTTGCTGATGTGCATTACTTTGCATTTTTCAACACTGAATTTCATCTAGCATTTTGTTGCCTCATTGCTCTGTTTTGTGAGATCCCTTTGTAATTCTTGAGAATCAGCATTGGACTTAACTGTCTTAAATATTGTTTTATTGTCTGCAAACTTTGCCACCTCACTGTTTACGCCTATTCCCAGATAATTTATGAATATGTTGAACAGCATTGGTCCAGTATAGCTCCCTGGGGGCAGGGACATCCTTAGGATTTTTAGATTCTTGTGCAGTACTATTAAACTGGTGCCCCTGTGCCCAATCTAGGGGAGCATGGGATGATGATTTTTTTAAGGTGTAATTTTATAATCTTCAGCAACACACTAATGAAATATGTTGTAGCAAATTTTAAAAGCGAGGTCCTGTAGATTAGCACAGTAAATTCAGAAACCGACGGTATATACTTGGGGTTGTCAAATGCCTCTTAAAATGGCTTCATTGCCTGTGAATGGCTCTTTTATAGGTTCAGCATTCTGCTAATAGGCCTGGCAGGCCTTTTTCATGTTAATTTAACTAGATCCTCTCTGTAGGAAGCAGAGACACAGAATAGGGATAGGAAGAGGCCGTTGGGGAGACATTGAGACCGACTGGTACCTCAAACCTTTGGGTGCATTATGCAGCTATATAGTCTGCATATTGGTAAGGACAGCCCTGGTTGGGCGAATGCACTATTTACCTCTCTCCACTGTGGAAATTGACCATATATCCCTACCCTTTGTTTCCTAACTTTCAACTAGGAATGCTAGAAATCGTTCATTTCAGTAATCATTTAACCACTAAAATTCTTAATGGTTACATGATTGCTTGGTGCTTCTCCCCCACCCAGGGCCAGCCAGCACTCAGTGTGCTTCTGGCTCCCAAGCCTACTCTGAGGGAGCCCTCTGTCACACCACACTGCTGCCTCTGTATCAGAGACTGGTGCAGCATCCCACTGCATGCTTCTGTTTTAAAACCAGCTCCTCACGCAGGGTTCAAGGTGGCTCCCCTGCATGCTCTCCATTTAAAACTTGGACCTGGGCTGGGACTGAGCCAACCTGCCATTCCGAGTTTTAAATGCACAGCACTGGGTGGAGAAGGAGAGTTTGTTGCGCTTAACTGAGATCGTTAACCAATAATCAGTCGCTTATTGGTTAACCAGTTAATAGCTTCTCCGCTGACATCCCTACTTTCAACCCATTATTGATCCATGAGAGGACCTCCCTTTTACCCAAGACAGCTTTCTTTGCTTAGGAGCCTTTGGTGAGGGACCTTGTCAAATGCTTTTTTGAAGTCCAAGACTATATCAACTGGATCACCGTTCTGAGTACACAGAAATTTAGGTAAAAAAAATTCTAATTCCTATTTCATGTTAGATATCAATATGGGTCATCCTTAGTCTCCCATAGCGTGCTCCAGTTTTCTGCATGACATCACAAAAATTTTCTGGCAGTAGCTTTTAAACAAGTTTGAGAGGTTTTATAAGATAAAAATATTTTTCAGTTGACTTGACAACCATGCATAATGTTAGTGGCAAGTTTATTTGACTAAGGCTCTTTGTCAAAATGCATTTAAATGAGATTATATAAATGTATGTTAGCTGAATAAAGTGAGTTGAAGTATTGCTAATGTTTCAGTTACAAAATGTTTTCCATGGGACATGTCCTATTTTCATGCAATATGTGACGTGTATATATTCTCTTAGCCAGGATGGATTAAGCATTTTTATATCCCATTCAGAATAAGAAAGCTTCTTTTCTTACAGCACAATTTGATCAGTTCCATGCACATATGATGCACTTTTCCTAAAAGTGCAGCAAGATTTTTTTGCTAAATATAGCACATTAGACTAGTGAGATGTTTGATTCCTTTCCCCAAACTGCCTTATCTTCCCACCACAAAACATAAATGCAAGATTGTTTTGCTCTCACACAAGAATCAGTGGTTCCAAAAAGAGGGAATGAGGGGCTCATGAATACAAGGGGCAATTTGCCCAGCATGATAAATTAGGTAAAAATACAAGTGTTAAGCCCCAGAACAGTACTACGCACAGACACAATTTCTGAAGTGGTTTTCTGTTTTGGCTACATCTACACTGCTCTCTTGTGCAAAAAAAATTAAAATGAGACAAAGCGGTGAAATGAGCCTCTTTTTTTCTCAGGAAGAACGACTCTTATGCAAGAGGGGGTTTTTGTGCAAAAAGGAGCCATCACTGCTTTGCTTCATTTGCATATTTTCTTGTGCAGGAGAGGGCAGTGTAGATGTAGGCTACGTGAAAAAGTGCAGTTGTCTCTCACTCATGTCCATTATAGCGTGTCTCTTACTAAATACCATGCACTGAGATATTTCCTCAAATTGAACATTATGCTCTTTCCTTTTCATGATCATTACAATGAAAAGTGTAAGCATGCTCTGTATAATATGAAAAAACTTAAAAAACAACAAATAGTCTTGCAGCACCTTAGAGACTAACAAAAGTGCAGCAGGTATCATGAGCTTTTGTAAGCCACTTGGGTTGTGCTCACGAAAGCTCATGATACCATCCACATTTTTTGTTAGTCTCTAAAGTTCTGCAGGACTATTAGTTGTGTTTTTTTTTTTTTTACAGACTAACACGGCTACCCTCTGAAACTGTATAATATGTATATTCTTCCATTACTTTATCCCTTGGTAAAAGGCGATATGCCAATGAGTCTCCACATTTTGTATTGCATTACATGAAATGGTGGAAGAGATGGTGAGTTAAGTTTTCTCCATTCCCAGTCTGTGTTCACTTTATATGCATATTTGTTACAGGCAGTCCCCGGGTTACGTACAAGATAGGAACTGTAGGTTTGTTCTTAAGTTGAATCTGTATGTAAGTCAGAACTGGCGTCAGCCGCTGCTGAAACTGATCAGTTTCAACTGCGGCTGAATCTGGACGCCAGTTCTGACTTACATACAGATTCAACTTAAGAAACCCAGGCGTCCCCAAGTCAGCTGCTGCTGAAACTGATCAGCGGCTGATTCCAGGAAGCCTGGGGCAGAGCAACTCTGCCTCGGGCTTCCTGTAGTCAGCCGCTGGTCAGTTTCAGCAGCGGCTGACTTGGGGATGCCTGGGGCAGAGCAGCTGGGGTGCTGCTGGGTTGCTCCAGTAGCACGGTTACTCGGCGCTACTGGAGCAACCCAGCAGCACCCCAGCTGCTCTGCCCCAGGCATCCTGATTCAGCCGCTGCTGAAACTGACCAGCAGCGGCTGAATCAGGATGCCTGAGGCAGAGCAGCTGGGGTGCTGCCAAGTTGGTCCGGAGTGGCGCTGCGGGACCAACCCGGCAGCCCCCAGCTGCTCTACCCCAGGGGTAGGCAAGAAAAGCCTGGTCTGCTGTAGGGAGGGCATTAGCTGCACCCCCCACCCCCAGCAGACCAGGGAGACGGGACCGCCCAAGTCCTCCACGGCTTTGCTCCATCTCCCCGGTCTGCTGACCTGGGAGACGCGGACCAAAGCCGCAGAGCACGCGGGCAGCGGGACAGTCCAGGCACGCCGCGGCTGTCCCACTGCGGGCGTGCTCCGAGGCTTTGCTCCCCATCTCCCTGGTTTGCTGGTCAGGAGACGGGGAGCAAAGCCGCGGAGCAGGCCCGCAGGGGGACAGCTCAAGTGCGCCCGGGCTGTCCCACTGCGGGCGTGCTCCAAAGCTTTGCTCCCCGTCTCCCTGCAGACCAGGGAGATGGGGAGCAGCTTTTCTCGCCCCGGAGGACGGGGGCGGCAGACCGCGGCACATCTGGGCGTCCCGCTGCTCCCATCCTCCAGGGCGAGAAAAGCGCCGTTCGTAACTGCGGATCCGATGTAAGTCGGATCCGCATAACTCGGGGGACTGCCTGTATATATATTGAGGGAAGGGTGTGTGCAGCAACTTCCTTTCTATAGCAGACCACAAACTACTAGGAATGAAAATCCCATTTAATTGGTTAAATGTGATGATTAACCAATTAAAGGGGTGAGGGTGGGGGAGACTTCAGCCCTGCTGGGCTAACACACCCTTCCTCTTTAGCCCCCATCACAGGCAGGGGCAGCTCCAGCTCAGCCCTGTCCATGGTGGGCCCATGTGCCTCACAGGCAGGGGCTGCTTCAGTCACCTGCAACAGCCTGTGGCTGCAGTGTACCAGGGTCTGCCACAGACAGGCTGTTTTGGATGACCAGAGCAACTCAGGCCTGTGATGCACCCAGGCCTGCCATGGACAAGGGCTGCTCCAGATTACCAAAGCAGCCCCTGTCCATGATGGGCCCCCTATGGGACTGGTACAGCCTCCTGCTCATGGCAGTTGGGGAGCTCTTCCAGCTCCCACCAGTGAAGTGGAATTGGTATGCTTACAGGTTAACCAGTTAACATTTGAGAACCCTAGAGACTACATTGATGATGATAAGGAATGTATGGCAGGTGTGTGCTTTTGCAATGCCTCGTTTGCTTGAAACAGAAGAGGGGGGCAAAAGTGAGTACTGTAATACTTAACTTCTACGGTGTCAGGTCCACAAAGTGAAGCAATGCCTATTGTATTGTCCCAATATAAAACTCTTTATAAAGGTAAATATATTACCTTTTAAAGCTTACTGTTATTTCCATAATATAAAAGTTCTTCCACACAGGAGTTCCTCTGTTTAAACTATAGATACATTTCTACCATGTAATTTGTGCTACCAATCTCTAACCTGCATATTCTTCACTTGTTCAATGGATAGAATGTTGAGCATTCCATGCATGGAATGAATACAAATATGCATTAAGAACTGATGAAAAGATATTAGTCAACTTTTCAAAGTACTAGTGAATACTGCTGAGTTCTCTCATACTCTATAGTAGCTTACATTTATTAATAATTATGTTGTACAGTATCTTCCTGTAGGGCTAGCTTTTCAAATGGCTAGTTTGAAATTTGTGTTCTTCCTTCATTACATTGCTGAGGACTTTGGAAGTGCATTAAAGTATCTGTGGGAAAGGATCTGATTGGATTATGATATTCTTCATTGCTGATGCTTTGGACTTTGCCATAATGTCAATACAGTGTAGAAAGAACATTTTCCCTTTTCAGTGGAAGGAAAGGTAAACAGAAGTAGGAAAACTGGAACTACATCACATTGTCTTTGCCAGCATGTTAATTTCACTGATATATAATGTTGTTGGTATGAATGTAATTAGCATGAACCACATTTCTCCATAAAAGAGAATTTTACATAGAATCCATATATTGATAAAAGTTGCTATTCTGTATGGTATACCTCTCCAATAATAGATAGGATGCTTATAGAGTCCTGTGTCCAGGGTGGTCCACAAAATATAAATTTAAAATTCAGTAGTGTACCAGATTCTAGGTAAAGTGTTATTTCAGTTGAGATTTCATGTAGATTTAGAATGGTATAGCAGCAAACTTGATGGAAGGTGGGAAGTGCTTGAAAAGTTAGTACACATAAGATTCCTGCTATGAATTTAAAAACAGATATTTTGATCCAAATTTAATGAATAGTTGAAAATGAGATAATTTTGCAAAGTACAAAGAAAAATGGATACTTTCAAGATAGCAAAGAATATTGTGTTAAAAGTTTGTCATAATTAGCTGATGATAATATCTATAAATTATACAGAAAAAGTGATCATTCTACAGTATAACTGTCCCTCTTACCAGATACCCTCTCTTTCCATTTTATGAGAAACAACCAAATTCCAAGCACATCCTATCTTCCTGGTATAACCAAAAGCTTAACTTGCTTTAAGTTATGATAGGAAAAAGCTGCACACCAAATTTGCTGCTCCTAGCTCTTAGCATTTTGGAAGGGTTCTTAAACAAATGGACTCACAGAAGGACCAACAGACACACAGACAGATGCACAAATTATTTCAAATCTATAGTAGATCATCAACTCATCCTTAATCTTCTCTTTGTTAAATAACTCCTGCGTGTATTAATTTTTATATTACAGAAATAATTGTAAGCTTTAAAAGGTGATATATTTACTTTTATAGAGAGTTCTCGATATATTACTACTAGCAGACTGAACATTACCTGGGTCCTTCAGGGCAGAGGGCTAGTGGTTCAGGAGTCAAGGCAGGGCCTTGGTGATGTGGGAAGGAGAGAGCAGGAGGCTGGGACTAGAGAGATGTGAGAGTGAGGTTTTGGGGGGTGAGGAAAGGATCAGGGTAGGGAGTCCTAGCTGTCATGGTCCTTTCTCCAATTCTCCGCAGGCCACCCAAGGGCCTTTTTTCTCTGTCCAGACCTCCTCTAGCCACCAGGGGCCTTTTTTTCCCCTCTGAAAACTCCCGCCACCTCACAACACGCAAGCCCTTTCTATCATGAGCACTTATTTTCTCGATCAAACTATCAAAGTATTAAACTTTTCGTTATAGCAAAAACTGAAAGCATTTTGATCAAGAAAATAAGTATTCAATCTGCATTCAGTAATGGTTTACCCATAATGATTTAAAAATAAAATAGAAAAATAATATATTCTAAAAATAGAATATTTTACTTATTTGAATATATTATGTTGTAGAAGTAATAATGACTACTGACATGTCACAAAACCCAGTATAAATAATAGAAAATATTTAAAATAAAAAATATGTTTCTAAACAGAAATACATTTTGAAATGATAGTTTCCAATACAAAATTTTGAAACTGGATTTTTTTAGACTTACTATTTTAAGTTGTTTTTGTTCATATATGGAGCACAAATAAATTTTGAAATGTCAAAAATTCCCACAATGTAGAAATTTTGATTTTTGCTCTTTGTAGTCATAATCCATTCCCTGAACATTCAGCAAAATGTAAGGCAGTATGAGGCCTTCTGTGGTCTCTCCGTTAGTCTTCCTACAGTATACAGTTTTGTCCTATCCTACTTGCTTTATATGGGAAATCATATCAGGATATTTGTTATGATATATGTGCTAAGGGGAATAAAGGGACAGAACTTTGTTTTGATTAATATTTTAAAATTGTTTGTTTCCCTTGTTTTTCTTTTCTTTTAATATCACCTGCCTAAATTTGATGTATATCTGATTTTTTTTCTTATATTTGACCTTCATACCTTTAATGGATAGTCTAATAACATATTATATTCACTAGATGAGCAAAAGAGTAAAAACTGGAATTTTCAAATCTGAATCTAAATACATTTTGCCAAGGTTTGTTATATAAGTTTTGGCTCAACGGTAGAATTTGTACCAATGAAATCAGAATGTAGATGGACTCTTGAAGAAGTTATAATTAAATATGGCCTTGAAGTGTCTAGGAAGATTTTTAAAAAGTTCTCCAACAGATGGAAAGGAAAATGGTCTTAGCAGGAGGTGAAGTATAGCTTTTGAGTACTTTGGATTCTAGCCAGTGAGTTGCAGTGCAGAGGCGAGAGAATCATTCTTGAACTAGCGTAGCTCCTGCAGCTGAAGCAAGTCATCTGTCATGGGCAGAGACAATTTGGGGGCTTAGAGAAGGGGAACTGTAGTACTGACCCCAAAAATAAGTATTGCATTAATAAAGAAAACACAAAGTTGAGGACAGAAGCTCGTTTATCTCAGTTTATTAAATATGGAGAAATTTAGTCATGGTACAAAACTGCTCATTAAGGCACTATTTTTTTAAGCATGAACAAAAAGAATGACTTACAAATCTGAAAAAGTTCCAAACAATGATCTTCACCCTGGGTTTCTTTACATGAATTCTTCTGCAACATCTGTAAGCTGTAAGTCATCAGTTTTGTCCTTTTGTGCATGTAAAAGCATACAGCACTTGAACTGGCATTGTCTCATTGTGGCTCAAAGCCATATTTTAATACATCGTAGCACACTTAAACAATGCTTGCTTATAGCATTGGTTGCTGGTACCACTAAAATCATTTTCAACAACTCTACTACTTTGGGGGGAAAAACAGTGCACATTCATCTTGGCTGAGAGAAACAAACTATTTCAGTGATCTTTCTGTAAGCTGACAGATGGCTTGCAGCAGATGAAGCCGACTAATCAGTCAATTATGATGGCCATCAAAATCATGCATAACAAGCATGTCTTGAACTCTTCTGTTACATTTGGAGTTCCTGTGAGAGTTTCAAGATTTTTAATAATTTTGTAACCTTTCTATTCAAACCTAAATTGAACACCTGGCATTGTAAAATCAATTACTTAGAAGTAGATGTACTTATAAAATTCCTTTATTGCATTTGGGTACCTAGCTTCTTCTGTTCCTATTTGCTTTTTCTATGAAAATTTTCTCTTTCTTGGAAGTTTAGGCATTCTGTATATCAACATTAAATTTTTTCAGTGGATTTGGTCCCAGCATTGCACTCCTCCCCTGGCTGTGCCTGCCTGAGCTGCAGTGGCCATGAAGAGTTACTTCTCACCTAGCCTCAAGCTGTTGTGGAGAGAGAGTGGGGGGTAGTCCTTTCTTTTCTGGGCAGCCTGCATACTGAATCCTTCATCCACAGTCCCACTCCAGAGCAATGATTTCCATGAAGCACGTACATTTTCATTTTATTTTCCAAAAAAACAAAAATTAATTGAGTTAAGGACCCAAGCAATGCCAGGCAAATAATCTAGTATTTCATATTTTATTTCTTAAAATGCAACATTTAATTTAGATGAGTTTTTAAAATTAATTTTGTGATTTTTTTTTTTTTGTAAATAATTTCAAGAGTAACTCTTAGGATAGCATTATTCTTAATAGCATCCAGGCATTCAAAATTCAAAGCATGCCCATAGCAATGAGTAGCTTGTGGTTCCACTTGTTGAAATGTTCTATTTAGATCTGTTACTAAGCCTGCCATGTTAATGGAATCATCATAACATTGTCTATGACAGTTGTGGATCCTCATATTTAGATGGTATAATGTATCTTTAGTTGCTAACATGATTACTTTCATGGCTACATTGTACAATCCAATATATCCGTCATGAACATTCATGTTGTCATCCACATATTGCTGGCATAAAAATGAAACTACATGCACTTTTTTGAAGTCTGTTTCATGTTCTGTACTTATATACAGGCAGTCCCCGGGTTAAGTACAAGATAGGGACTATAGGTTTGTTCTTAAGTTGAATCTGTATGTAAGTCGGAACTGGTGTCCAAATTCAGCCGCTGCTGAAACTGACTGCCAGTTCCGACTAACATACAGAATCAACTTAAGAACCCCAAGCGTCCCCAAGTCAGCTGCTGCTGAAACTGATCAGCGGCTGATTCCAGGAAGCCCGGGGCAGAGTAACTCTGCCTCGGGCTTCCTGTAGTCAGCGCTGGTCAGTTTCAGCAGCAGCTGACTTGGGGACGCCTGGGGCAGAGCACCTGGGGTGCTGCTGGGTTGCTCCAGTAGCGCCGATCCGGCGCTACTGGAGCAACCCAGCAGCACCCCAGCTGCTCTGCCCCAGGCGTCCTGATTCAGCCACTGCTGAAACTGACCAGCGCTGACTACAGCGCTGACTTCGCAAAGCCGAGGGGGAAGCCGGCAGGGGGGCAGCCCAGGCGCCCCCTTTGCGCCGCGTCTTCCTGGTCTGCAGACCAGGGAGACGCGGAGCAGCTTTTCTTGCCCGGGAGTACACGGGCGGCGGGACCGCGCGGTCCCGCAGTCCGTGTTCGTTACTGCGGATCCGACGTAAGTCGGATCCGCGTAAGTCGGGGACTGCCTGTACCACAGTCCAGAAATTTTCTCAGAAATAATCTCTCATGATTTTAGAAGCATTATTTCCACTATATTATTTCGATTGTATTTCGAAATAGCTAATTTTGAAGTTTGGTGCCAAATTTCAAAATAACATACTCTTGCAACACATCCCTTAACCCTCGTGGAATAAGGGTTACAGGAATGCCAAAACAGCACACCCATTATTTTAAAAAATATTTTGAAATAATGGGCACGTTTAAAAGACACGGGGTAGCTATTGACCTAGAGTTCCTGATATTTGACTAAACAGTTTTGTGTGAGGCAGAGGATGGTCAGGAGAGAAAGTTGGCAAGGTTGCATGGTGTTTTTGTTTTGTTTTGTTTAAATTTTAATGTCAACGTGAAACCTACATGGTGAGATGTAGGAAGGCATATGACATCAGTACATATTAATACTCGTATTCATGAAAGAAAAATTGCCTTGACACTTTCTGTAAGTGTAACCCACACACCTAGTGTGGTTCACTGGTCAATATATTGGCACTTACACTACTTACAGTGGGAGATAAGAACAAGGAAGCTCTATAACCTAAGCTGAGAGGCAGTTGGAATTATAGCTTAAGCTGTAGAGGCTTCTATACTAAGCTTCAGAGGTCCCACATTTGAATCCTCCTGGTGGCAGTTACATAAGCATTAATTTTTTGGTTGAAAACAAGGACATTTTGTCAGAAATGACCAATATAGCCAACTTAAATGAATAAACACTTTAAGTGTAAGGGCCAAAGTATAGAATAGTGCTTGTGTGCAGTGAATCACTTAAAAAGTGTTGCTTTGTGATAGTGCAAAGTACAAGACTATCTTAAGTCCTGAAGAAGTGTCAAAATTCCGACTGCCACTCTGTATACATTGCTCTGAAAAGTATCCTTATAGTGACAATAAATAGTCAAAAGTAGCTGGTTATTAACTTTTTCATAGAAACTCTGTGAGTATCTAAATAGCTACTTTTGAAAGCTTTAACGCACCTTTTTCACTTAAAAAATTCCCCCAGACAGCTGCCTACGATCTAACAGGATTTTTTGGTCTTTTTCTAAGTGGCAGTGAATCTTCAAAAGCAACAACTTAGCACTTTCAAAGTGTCAGACAGAAGTAGATTTTCTAGCAGAATTTTGTGACTTCTGCATGACAGTGTCCTGGGGGAGCATTCACCACATTTTTCAGTATGGATGCTGTGTCTTTTGGACGTAGCTCCCTTGAGACCTTCCATTGCTGCTATTTGAAATAAAAGTTACTGCCACCAAAAATTTGCAAAAATTGTAAGTCTACAATAAACTTCTGCTCTGAATATTTTAACACTATATCTCACTTATTAGTTAGCTAAATGCAAGTGGCCAACAGTAAACAAACTAAAGTGTAATGAAAACAAGTTCAATTTAGAACACTGATTCACTGGCTTTGTTATGTAAGCTCATGATGGTCTTCTCATTCGTTGTTGGAGAAATACAGTTTGTTCTGGAGGCCAAAAGTATAAATGGGTTCAAAAAAGAATTAGGCATTTTTATGGAGGATAAGTTCCTCAATGACTACTTGCCAGGATGGCCTGGGATGCAGCCTCATGCTCTAGGTGTCATTATCCTTCCAACTACCAGCAATGAGGAATGAATGACAGAGGATGGTTCTTTCAGATATTGCCTGTTCTGTTCATTTCCTCTGAAGTACCTGGCATTGTCCGCTGTTGGAAGACAGGATACTTAGCGAGATGGACTATTGGTTTGACCCAGTATGGCCATTCTTATGTTCTTAACCATTTTAAAAAAATCTTTATTATGCTGTTTTTCTTAAAATAAATTTTTATTTTTCAATACCTTCAAAATTCAGCATGGGAATAAATCATGACAATGACCACCCATCCTGTGCAGATGGTCTCCATATCATGTCTGGAGAATGGATTAAAGGACAGAATCTTGGTGACGTTTCTTGGTCCCGGTGCAGCAGGGAAGATCTAGAAAGATTCCTCAGGTAATTCAGTCTAGAAATGGACTTGCTTAAAAAAATTATTTTACTTTAGTTGCTCTAATTTTCAGATATGCCAAATCCTTTGTACACTTTACTTTACCATCTTCTGTATGAGGTTAAAAAGGAAATATTGTTGATAATAGCTGCATATTAACAACCAAAAAGTCACCTTCTTAATCAAAAAAATTAATAAAGATATTGCATAAAATAAATATTAGGAAGATTGTGTATTCAAACTGACATCTATATTGATATCTATTTTGCATATAACATATTACAGATATTATCATGTCCTGTGTTATCATTCAGTAACAAACAGCATGGGGAAAGAATTTTATTTTAATAGAAATACTTTGAGTTCTTTAATTGAGACTGATACATAGAATCATACCAACATAAGACAGTTGTGCATTATATAGAGAATAATCCTCAAGAATAGCCCTCTTGAACAGATTGTTATGCCTAGTGGCAATTTACTGTAGGTTGAACATCAGCATCCATGGTTTGTCATGATTTTACCTGTATGTCCACTTATTGTGGGTGTGGTCAAATTTGCAGCTATCCTGTAAAGTTTGTTTAAAGATGCCAGTGCTGGCTCTCAGTGTTCTGTGCTGTTATTTAGTTCTAAATTATCCCCTAAATCTCTTCTCAGCAAGAGTGGAAGTGTTGATAATACTGCTAAGTATAAACATGTTTTTTATGCTTTATTTACTTATATCCTTGTACCAATACAGTAAAATTGTGTAACAACATTAACAGTTTGTTATGAAAAGAACTGATAAGCCTTGACTATGTGTAGACTTATAAAGAGTGTATCAGTACAGTCATACATTACTGAAGAGCATTGCAAGCATTGTTCCATTTATTCACCTCGGTAAAATAAAAAGAGACCCACTAACTACAATATTAACCTCACATGGTTTGGCAAATTCGGCACCCATAAGGTCCTAAGGATGCCAGACTTGAGAGGTTCAGTTTGTACTTACAACTGAGCAGTCCTTAAAAGTCTATATTGACCTGTCACTGGAATGATTGAGATTCAAGGACAATGTGTAGATGTGTTCATTTAGATATCAGATCTAATGGAGGTCCATGTATTTTCATCTCTGTTTTTTCTTTACTTTTGGGTGAAAAGTGAATGCTAGCTGAAATCTTGATACTTGAAAAACACTGAAATTTAAAATCTGAGAAAAAATGTAAGCTCTTTAAATATTTATTAAAAGTCATCTCATTTTTAAACAATTACATTATGTAATATTTACACTAACAGGGCTTTAAGTATTTTCCTGAAATCCTTATAGCTGCCTGTAATCCATACTCTGTTTTATTTTTCTGTAAATATACAACAAAAGAGAGAACTGTTAAATTAACTGGTATAAACATCAGCAAAATGCTGCTTTAAACATTCCCCTTAAGATCTGTTAATTCTTCTTTATAACAATTGCATATGTTCTATGTCAACAGAATAACCAACTTTTATTAATATTATTCAACATTTTATAAATCTCTTCATATTGGCAGGTCAAAGGCCAGTAACTGTTTGCTCCAGACAAATCCCCAAAGCCTCAATTCTGTGATTATTCCCTCCAAACTGCCAGGAATGACGTACACTGCAGATGAACAGTGTCAGATTCTGTTTGGACCAATGGCTTCATTTTGTCAAGAAATGCAGGTAAGGATTGTTATTTACTTTAGAACAGAGAGTTATTTTTTTCAGTGACAGCATGAAAGAGAGAATTACCAATTTCTAACCAGTGTTTTACATTTTCCATGTCAAAGTTTACATGGGCATGTTTTATTTAGGCCCTGATACAGCAGTGCTGGATTGGAGCTTTAATGTACACCATTAGAGTGCTGGTTTCAGTATAAAAATAGAAAAAATACATCTAGTGAAGTCATGGACCCTCTGAAGTAAATAACTTCACAGCACATTAAATGATGGGGGCCATTTTCTGGTTTCTTGGAAAATGTGTGTCACCCTTTAAGGTCTAGAGAGCCAGAGTGTTACTTGATATGGCAGCTTCATACCAGGTCCGTATGGGGACACTGCCCTATTCCTACCCCTCTCTCTCCAGGTGGCTGAAAGAGAAGAGGAGCTACTTATGTCCATGTTGGTGCAGGGAAAGCTCTCCTTTACTTGGAGAAGGTGAAGCAGCACCCACCCGCCCATCCATGGAAGTAGTTAAAGTTGTAGTTTATCATGGTCTTCTGTGAGCCTTACTCTAGTCACTCTTTTCTGAGAGGGCTGGGAAGAAATGTTTTACTTTCCCACGTTTTTTCTTAGCCAGTGCAAAAACTCATATTATCTATCATTAAACTACAGTTTATGGACCAGACTGTTAAGTATATGTATGTGCAGTTGCATATTACCTTTGTACAGCACTCTTCTAATTTCCCTATGCTCCTATTATGGGTAAGTAAATCAGGAATGTTGTCCTAATGAAACCATGTCGAATTAGATGCCTGGTTAATCATCTGCAGGTTGCATGTACTCTCTAAGATGCTTTTCAAAGCTGTCTGTCAGGATGTCCTATACTTTTGTCTGCTATTTGCAGTAATGGTCGTTATTATCCTGATCATAGGCGTGGCAGCACATTTTATTAGGGTGTGCACCCAGGGAATTTTTTTAAAGGTGAACTTTTATTGAATACAGTAATTCTTCATTTAACACGTGCCCGCTTAACACGTTTTCACAATAGCATGATTTTTTTTTTAGGGAATGTTTTTTGAATTAAACGACCATCACCAGAATAACACGATTTCCCCAGCAGGCCCATTGCCGGCGGCTGCGCGGGGCTTCCCCTGCCTCTCTACAAAGCGGTGGAGGGTTCGCTGCTCGCAGTGCCATTCCCCGCTGACTCCCCCTCGCCAGACGCCTTGCCCCCTCTCCTCTGCCCCCGCAGGCCAGCGGCTGGGTTTCCCCAGCCAGCCCATCACTGGCGGTTGCAAAGCGGTGGAGGGTTCGCCACTTGCCGCGCCATTCCCTGGAGACCTCCCCTTACCAGACGCAGTGTGGGTCCCAGTAGACCTGTCACAGGGGCATACTCCCTACCCAATCCCCCTTCCCTCTCCTCTCCTTCCCTTCCCCAGAGCCAAACACCTCCCCTCCCTGCTGTAACCCAGTCCCCTTTCTCCCCCAACCTTATGTCCCAGTCCCAAAAGACACCACCGCTTGAAATGCAACCCCCACCTTTTCCATTATTTTCAATGGGAAAATTGACCCCACATAACACGTTTTCACTTAACGTGATTATTTTCTGAAACATATCTATAGTGTTAAATGAGGAATTACTGTACTCAATCAAAAAGGACATTATTTTTATTCATCAAACTAACTAAAGAAACTAAAACTTAACTAAACTTAATTTTTTTTAAATTAACAACTAAACTTTACTTAAAAAGTTTATTATGCAATTAAATTAAAATGCAAAGCCACTTTTCTTTTTACATTAGGGTGTGCCTGAGCACACCCCCTGCACACGCCTATGATCCTGAAGTTAATCTGACTATACTCTTGAGTATACTCGAGTATAGGGTCATTACTTTCTTGGTCTTGTCCTCTATAGATTTCTAATATTTAGTTTTGAATGTCCCATGTTTCTTCTGTTCTAGGGTTTTACCTTCATGAAATAATAAAGTCAAGTTTAACAACCCTATGGTTAATATATCTGTTCTGTCAGGCAGTGAATAAATATTACTAGAGATAAGAGCAACTGCTCAAAAGAATTGCACATAAGGAAGGCTATGATTTAGTCATGAGTATTTTTAATAAGTCATGGACGGGTCACATGCAATAAACACAAAATCATACCCCATGACCTATTCATGACTTATACTACAAATACCCCAGCTAAATCTTGAGAGGGCTGCTCGTGCTGGGGGGAGAGGGGCAAGGCCAGCCACAGTTCCAGAGCAGCCACTACTCTGGCCACCTTGGGGATTGCTGCTCTGATGGCTCTAGGGGCCAGCTGCACAGAGCTGTCCAAGTAGAGGCTGGAGTGGCTGGCACCAAGGCCACTGTAGCAGCTGGCCCCACAATAGCCCCTGCAGAAGTCATGGAAATTGCAGAAAGTCACAGAATCTTTGACTTCCGGGACAGCCATGGAGCCTTATTAATAAGTTGTTTTGGCATCCTGAAACAGCAAGTAGGATTTGGGTGTTGTCTCCAGTTTTCACAAATGCACCTTGTACTAGATAGTTGTAAACATCACACATGCACAATACATTTCTTCTAATATGTTACTGCCCATACATTTGATTAAGAAGAACTTGAAAGACTATCTGTAATCACATCATATGATAACATTAGAGCTATCAGCCACTCCTTCCTCATCTCCACATTTCCAGAATGTGATCTCTCCGATAATCCAGTGTAATAAGGAAGAGATTCCAAGTACTTCCTCATGCCAGGTCTTGCTTGTATATAATACTTGCTACAGCAGAGTACTAACAACACCTATCCTGCAGAGTTATTTCTGGAAGCTACTGATTTGGCCCACATTCCTGTTTCTTGAATGTTACTTAATCTTTACATTTAAGGGTTTTTTTTAACCCTGTGAACATACTTCAAGTTGAAGGTAGTAATTTATTTAGTCTAAGAAAAGTAGCCTAAAGCCTTTCAAGAACAAAGTGTCTGTGCATCTTTCAGAGTAAGATTTATACTGTGTCACTGTGATTATCTTGTAAAAGTGCCAAGTTTGCTTTTATGCCCACTCTTATTTTGTATAAGAATAAATTAGTTCCTGCCATTCTTTTGAATAACAGAAAGCAAGATAATGGCTCACGAGTACAACTTGATAATTGAGTACAATTGCAGAACTGCAAAATATTGTCTTTGAAGATTAAAGTCCAGGATGTGAATGCTATCTAGTCAACTTTACTAAAACAATTCTTGTCATAACACAGCTGTGATCTTTTATAGAAAATGAATAGTGTGGTTGTATAGCATGACAATTTTTAAAGAAAATCAGACACAAAGATCATGATGAAAAAAGAAAAAATATTATGGAACTATTACATAACTGTCCTTATCTCCACCACTACTGTTATCCCATCCTCACTTAGTGCAAGTATTGCTATTAACTGCTCTTTTTGTCTTTCTTGCATGCCACCTTTTTTCCTTCTTCTCATCTGTTTGTAAGATTGGAATGGCATTCCACTTGACTTACACAATTATCTCTCACTTTTTTTTCAAAAATCTCTGGAAAAGCCAATTGTTCTATGATGTGTTCCAGCCACAGTGACCCCTGCCACACTGTTTCTGTAATTGTTAAGTTGTTCATTTGTAATATAGAAGCTTTTACCATCAGAATGGATATTTCATAAGTCCTTTTGGAAGGGAAAATCTGTTTAGTTTGGCACAGCTTTTCTGTTATACATTGTTGTGTATGATTGCACCCTTTAGGTACCTGTAGTAAATAAATATATAGTTTATAAAAACTGTGTTACCAGTATTCATATCTTCAGATAAATTGTATTTCCCACTCTTCGTCCAAATATCTGTAGCTTCTTTTGATAGCAATGTACCAGAGAGGGAACATACTGTATCAAAACTAAACTTTGTAATCATAACTGTAAACTTAACTGTCCAAGCTGGGGAAAGGAGAAAGTTTCACCGTGGAAGACTGAAATTCTGATGCAAGGTGCAGTACTCTTGTCTGTATGTCACTACAGTTTTGTCGCTGAGCTCCAGTTTTCTTTTAGTCTCACATTCAGTCAATTTAACTGACAGGTCTTAAAGTTCCCAGTGAAAATGTTCTGCTGTTTTTCATTATCTCTGCCTCCGCACCATAAAAATCTTTAAAAGTCAGAAAAGCCTTGGATTTTTGTTTAAAAAATTCTGACTGCATTAATTCAGTAATAAAAGTACAACTGCAAAGATGAGTAAACCTTTCTGTTTTATGCAGAGTACAGCATATGTCCTGAAGGGTTAGGAAAGAGGATCTGACAGATGGTGACATAGAAACTTTCCAGTGTAAAATTTTAATCCTAATTGTTCTTTCAATTTATGTACATGAAAGCAAATGTCAGCAGGAAATATCCAACCAAAGGATATTTAACCAAGGAAACTCTGTCATCTGAGAATCTAAAGCAAATTATTGTGAAAGAGTTTCATTTTATGTGTTGTGCTGAATGCTTTCTTTATATTTGTTATATGCAAACACCAAAAGCAAATATAGCCAAATCCACAGTTTAGGTATTAAAACTAAATTAAAAGATACTTATAAATTTCTAACAAAATATATAATGATGTTGGGAAAACATAAACTACAGCAGGGAATAACATAAATGAAGCTAATTATTTGCACTGCTGCTAGCAAGCCATCTGAAGTAGTTAAATAGCTTCTCTAGCACCTGCAAACTATCTAATGAGAATACTAAATACTGTATTGTAAAACAAGCATGATATGTACACTTTTTTAATGTCACACCTAATTCTTTATGGATTGAACGGATCTTGTGTAACCATGCTATAGACTTTAGATTAGATGCATTCTTCCAGAAGATATTAACAGACTTCAGATCAATTTTAAAAAATCAGTTGCTTTTTTTCGTGTAGTGTATATTTTATATGGCCTTGGGCTTGTATATAAAATATTTCATACAGAAGATCTCATATGTGCATCTACAAATCCTTTATTACTTTTCTCTTCTTTGTGATATTAGTTCTCTGTGTAATCTGAGTCAATATTACACTAACATTTGTCATCATTTGAAAAGATCCTAAATTATCTGTTTCCTCTTAATAGAAGTGTTTGTACATTAGCAGATGTAGCATTACCAACTTTTATTAGTACTTATTTGTTAAATTCAGAATGATCAATGTATTTTTTGTATTCAGATCTATTAAAATATTTATAATGCCATCATATAATTGTGGGTTTGTGCATTTTAATAAAACTTTGATTTTCTAATTTAGATAAGTCTGCATAAGACACCAAATGTTTTTCCAGTGTGGCTGCCCAAGCCGCCAATACTCTATCTACATAATAAGTTGGTAAGAATAAGCAGGGCTTGACAAATCACTGTTTCTACTCGCCCATGGCAAGTAGATTTCAGCCGGTCACCCCGTTCGCCCCATTCACCGGCACTGCACGCATGTCTGGTGCATGTGTGGGGCTGGCGAGTAGATCTCGCTGCGGTTTGTTGAGCTCTGAGAATAAGAAAGAATTGGTTTGATTTTAAAACTGGGCCAATTTCTAAAGAAGTGTGTGATGACTGGTTTTGTAAGCTGATAGCAGACATAGAACTGATGGAGCCCTCCATGTGCTTTTAATAACAGATCACATGTCATCTTTAGTGAAATATAATGGGCAGAGGAGTCAATTTATAGGTCTTCTGTCAATATTAGCCATTGTCAGAGGTCTGCATATTCTTAGGTTAGTCAGTTCATAAGGCCTTTGATGAAGGCCCAAAGGTGAAGTTAAATATCAGAGTATTCTTAATGTATCCTATTTGTCACTTAGCCTACATTACACTTTTTGTGTGTGTACTCTTTGCCTCTAATATAAATGTGCTTAGTAATTTGTTTACCTTTTGTAAAAATGATGGGAGTGAACCTAGAAGATAAGTGATTTTAGGTGCAATGGCCATGTAAATTGTTTCCATAGTCTTAGGATAAATTAGGTCAGTGGTCACCAACCAAAAAATGAGGAGTAACATTAGTTCGGACTAAGGGCTTTAGTCCGAACTAACGTGTCCCGGCGCGCACTTCCTGGTTCGAATCAGCTGTGATTCGAACTAGCGCGCCGGCGAGATCATGTTAATGGAGCGCGGGATATTTAAATCCCCGCTTCATTAACTACTTCGATTGTCTCCATTTGCATCCCTAGTTCGAACTAGGGATGCAGTGTAGACATACCCGAAGGGCTTCATTCGAAAAAACACCCTTTTTCGAATGAACCCATATTTCTGAAAAAATTAGGAGTATGGGTTCTTTCAAAAAAGAGTTGTTTTTTAAAGAACCCCATCTAGACTTCGGTTTCTTTTTCAAAAAACCTTTTTCAAAAAAGCACGCTCATGCGATTATGCAAATGAAGCATGAGATTTGTAAATCAGTGCTTCATTTGAATTTTCGATTGGCCTCATTTACATTCCTCTTACAAAAGAAGAATGTAGTTCAGACATAGCATAACTGTACAATAGTAGAAGACCTGTTGGCATAGTTTTCAGGAATTGGCAGAGTAGGCTTGTTCCTAACTTTAATGCTTCCTTTACAGTTATGAGCTTTAATTTTGCTTAAAACTTAGTTTTATAAATTAAACATTTTTCTCTCTGGACCTTAAGCCATAAAACAAATTACACTGTGATGTCTAATTAGGCTAGTATCAGCTCTAACATTCTTTTAGGGTTTTTATAAGGAATTTACAAACATATGATGCTTTATTAGGTCAGTTTCTTCCTAGGTGTAACTCCATCGGCAATACAGCAGGAATGAATTTGGTTCATTGTCATCCTTACCTTTGTTTTCATGCAATTCTCTGACTACTAAAATAACTCTCTTCATTTTGTAATGTGGTATTACTGATATTTACATATTAGACACACATTGACATTTTCAGGGACCCTTATGCCCTGGCCCAGATACAAACATTTATCAAATTATAATTTCTTTACAATGAAATGTTTTCAGGGTACCATTTTATTTCAGTAACAAAAACATATTTTTCATGCATCATTTCAAAGACCAATTATTCAGTTTTGCAATTATTCAATTTTGCAATCATAATAAAGAATTTAAGGCAGATAAAACATCTTTTTTAGCAGCCTTGGATTCTTTCAATCCTCTGTCTCTCCTGGTCTTTCCTGCCCTTGCACTGTCCATGTTTTTTGGGTATCAGACTGCACTAGCAATAACCTACAGACAGTGATCCAGTCCCAGGTGGCCCTCTTTGCTTCCATCTGGCTTCCAGGTAACAGGGATGGGAGACAAAGTAGGGGTAAAAAGGAAGGAGGGGACAGTCACAATTCTGAACTTGATTCCTCTCTATTAAGGATAAAATGTCATTGTAATTTGTCGGTAGGGACAAATAGAAGTCTTCCAGGAGTGACTGAGGATTACAATTGGCAGCAATGTTCATGGCTAAACTTCCTTTCAGGGAAAAATAAAAACTGTCCTGTCCTGAAACTAGAAGGTGGATTGAAGTACCAACAGTTCTTTTCATCCACAACATCTAAAATGCTATGACCCCTTAATGAAATTCCATTATAGTTTGCAGTGTCATCTTATTTGATATCTATTGTATGTGAATGTCAGATTCAATTTAGTGTTATGTTGTTTCCAAGGCAGAGAGGACTATGAAGAAATGGAAGTACATCATGAAGCAGGAGCTATTGGAAAGGAAAGAACAAGGAACATTTGAGGAAGTCATCAGGGAGCTAATAGTGTCTGAAGAAATGTTTTCTATATGATTTGAGCAATAGCAGAAGTTTTACAAATACAGTCAGTCCCCGAATTACGCGGATCCGACTTATGTTGGATCCGCAGTTACGAACGGGGCTTTTCTCGCCCCGGAGGACGGGAGCGGCGGGACCCCAGATGCACTGCGGTCCCGCCGCCCGTGTCCTCTGGGGCGAGAAAAGCTGCTCCACGTCTCCCTGGTCTGCTGGGGGGGTAGCCCCCCCAGCAGACTAGGGAGATGCAGAGCAAAGCCGCGGATCACTCGGGCAGCAGGACAGCCCAGACGCGCCGCATCTGTCCCGCTGCCCGCGTGCTCCGCGTCTTTGCTCCGTGTCTCCCTGGTCTGCTGGAGACCAGCAGACCAGGGAGACGCGGAGCAAAGCCGCGGAGGACCCGGGCGGTGGGACCGCGGTGTGTCTCGGTCCGCCGCCTGCGTCTCCCTGGTCTGCTGGGGGGGGGGGAGCGCACAGCTAGTGCGCCCCCCACCCCAGCAGACCAGGTTTTTCTCCGGACACCTGTGGTAGAGCAGCTGGGGCGCTGCCAGTTGGTCCCGTAGCGCTGCTCTGGGTGCTACTGGACCAACCTGGCAGCACCCCAGCTGCTCTGCCCCAGGCGTCCTGATTCAGCCACTGCTGGTCAGTTTCAGCCACTGCTGGTCAGTTTCAACCCAGCAGCACCCCAGCTGCTCTGCCCCAGGCGTCCCTAAGTCAGCCGCTGCTGAAACTGACCAGCGCTGACTACTGGAAGCCCGAGGCAGAGTTGCTCTGCTGATCAGTTTCAGCAGCAGCTGACTTGGGGACGCCTGAGGTTCTTAAGTTGAATCTGTATGTAAGAACTGGCGTCCAGATTCAGCCTGTTGAAACTGATCAGCGGCTGATTCCAGGAAGCCCGGGGCAGAGCAACTCTCTCGGGCTTCCTGTAGTCAGCCGCTGGATGCCAGTTCTGACTTACATACATATTCAACTTAAGAACAAACCTACAGTCCCTATCTTGTACGTAACCTGGGGACTGCCTGTATTCATTTTCATTTTGAAAACTCACTTCTCTCTCAACAGTGTTAGAGAATTCATATTTGATTTAAGGATGAGCTGTAAAGCTCAAATTAAAATTGATGTTAACATTTATGAGGTTGAATTCCCTAATGATCAGACTGTGTTGGGCATTCAGTAGGAAAATAAATTTTACTTAATCTAAAAATTCTTTTTTTATTTTCATCTGTGAACATTTCCTGGATCATTCTGGTTTGTTGGAGATTCTGTAGTGTTTTAAAATGATTCAAACTAGGAAGTATTAGATGATTTTTACAATATCAGGATAAACTGTTTAAATCTGCTAACTAACTTGATTATCCTACATATCCTATTGAGGTGGTATTTTGGTGCACTAATATTTCAATTTTCATTTAGCTTTTCAGTTTTACCCTTTTAAGTAAAGTCTATTATACTTCATTCTCCAAGCCCCCTCGTGAACACAATTCAAAAGTGTGTGTGCGTGTGCGTGTATACGAACCTATCACTTCACTGGTTTCTAAGATGCTTTTGATTTCTAATGATAGTACTAGTTTTCTTTCCTTTCCATGCATGAAAGAGTGGTAAAACAATAATGGAATAGACTGCTAGGTCTCTTAAATCCTAGGAAACTCTTGAGATTTGTGGAGAAAGAAGTATTTCACTAAGCCACCTATTCTCACCTGTTTTTTGCCCCAGTTCAAGTAGCTGAACTGTGCACTAGTAGATGGAAACAGAGTCCTCATTTCAGATTGTGGCTGTAGCACACCACCTACAGCTAGCTCTAAGTCAGTTGATCAGTATAGTGGCAAACCCTACCTGTGTCAGTTTGGCAACGCTTAATGATTGTGACCCTGTACACAGACTGCTGGAATCCATCCTCCAATTCAGCAGCACAACTGAATTTTTTCTACTGTGTCCATGCCCAAGGGGAGTGAAAACTGTATGAAACCCATATGAAAACTGTATCCACAGGGTACTTTTACATATATTTTACTCTGTAGATACTTTAGCACCTTCAAATCATCAACATCCTGTTGAAATTATGGATTACGGTACATATTTACAGTCAGTTAAGTCCTTTGCCCTTAGCTATGTATGTTTGTTTTACAGCATGTTATTTGTACTGGGTTGTGGTGTAAGGTAGAAGGTGAGAAGGAGTGCAAAACTAAACTGGATCCACCAATGGATGGAACAGACTGTGACACTGGAAAGGTATTATACTGATTTTCATATTGTAACTAATTGAAGTAATGCAGTAATTAATTGTGATTAAATTTTGGAAAGTGCCTCTGCAAAATTGCACACACATTACTTTTAAATGCACAATGAAACATTTTAATCTGCAATTTTTAGGAAATATATAATTAGTTATTTCTGGGAATAAATCTTATTAATATAACATTACGATAGTATCCAGTGGGGACTGGATTATCACTGTATACACAAATATACTTGATAGTTTTAGCATGTCTTTATTGGGTTCTCACAGTAGTTCACAATATAAATATATCAACATTACTCTATAAAGAAATTTCACTATAGAAAAAAATCTAATATCACTATTCTGTTCAGTGTTTTTTACAAACTATATAATAACTGTAGGTTCATTACTGAATATTTTAATATAAATTAGCAAACTTAACATCTAAACAATACTTTGGCAATAGATAATTGAGTGTCATTTACTTTTAACATAAAGAGAAAACATAAAATGCAACAGTGAATAATTTTTAGAGAGCATAATTGTCTAAGGCTTTCAAATAAATAGAGCTGATCATCCATCCACCCCCATTTACTATTTGCACATAAATTAAAATACCTGTATAATATTACTAAAGATGCAATAGCTTTCAAAAGGAGATTAATAGAAGTTTGAAAGAGTTCATTACCATTACTGTTTATTCTGATTAACATCTAAAAATACAGTTTTTCTATATATGATGTGAATATTTTTGGGGTAGAGAGAGTACACATATACATTTTCCTAATGAAATAGTTATTTGTGTAAATCAGCAGCATGCTGGCACATGGGTAAAAGGTATCTGTCCCTGTGAAGAGTAAAAAATCTCTAACTTAACCAAATCAAAGTATTTTTGCACATTTTAACTATTTTTGTTTAAAACTAATTCTGGTTTTTTTAAAAAAAAAATTTTAAGTGGAATATTATTGGTGCATTGTTTCTGAAATTTATCTCTAAGCAGAAATATGAATATTCAGAGATATGAACATCTCTGCTGGGATTTTAAACACACACAAATGCTATTTACTAGAATTAATCCCATGCAAAGAACCAGAATTACTATATCCAAATTACTATTAATAAGATTTATTTCAAAGATGTTTTGAAGTGTCACTGCACCTGAAAGAATGGCAGATTTCCTAAAGAATTGCTCAATAAAGAAATGAAATGGTCACTTCAAGCGAGACTTCTGTTAAATGTCCATCAACAGCTTTTATACTTAGAAGGGTCTCTGCCAAATGTGTGCTATCACAATAAATGGAGGTCAAGTGCGTAAGCCAACCCTCTTTTTAGAAAAAAGTAATAAACAGCACAGAAACATTCATATATCTTGCTATTCTCATGGTATTACACTGCCAGCCCCTGTGCAGTCTCCCTTGGGGATAATTTGCTCTCTGAATCATAAAACATTGAGCCAAGGACAGTTTTCATCATCTGAAAACTAAACAAAACCATAAACAGAATAAGATAAAGTATTCAAATAATATCACTGATGTACACTAGGAACAAGTCATTGTTTATTTTTGTTCCCTCAGAATAATGAAATTGTGTCACCCTAATGATACTGCTAAACTATGCTTGTGTAGCCTAGTTAATATTTTAAAACAACTGCTATTTCTTACTAAATAAAGGTAGCATTTTTTTCTGAGAGAGAGAAATATGTATAAATCCATCATTCATTGAGAGAAGAGAACCTTAAGGCTGCATTATAAATGGTGCAGGGAAAGCTACCTGACCATTTCCATTTTCAGTCCTTGTTTTCTGTTGCTTATAACCTTGCCAATCTAATATTTTTGGAAAATTTCATCAAAAATGTCTTAGCCTGTTCTGAGAACAAAATTCAGAAAATGCATTGTTTTGTATTTGTTAAAACCATTTCATTGAGACATGGTAGTGCCTCTGTTCTTAGAAGCATAGAGTTTAAATTTGTCGGTGGGGCGGGGCATGTTCACTAGTGCCAAGTACAGTAGACTTCCGATAATCTGGAACCTTTGGGACCTAGGTGGTGCCGGATTATCAGATATGCTGGACTATCAGGAGGTACTATAAATTGGTTATATATATATACTGTATCCAGTATATACTATATATAAAGTGTTTTAACCCTTTTTATTGTACATACTGGATACAGTATACTGTAATGTTTTATTTTTTTAACCCTTTTTTACCCTTTTTGTTTGGTTCAGCAGCTGCTGCTGCTGTGTTGTGACTTGTTTTTGCTGAAGCTCACTCACTAGGCTCTTGCCATTTTGATGCCAGACTATTGGGAGTGCCGTACAATTGGATGCTGGACTATTGGAGTTTTACTGTATATGCTATTGCCATCCTCATCAAAATAGTCTCAAATTTGGCCAACCTATGAACCTCTAAAAATCACACATCTCATGTACTTAGGAGAGATTTGTTAGCATTTTGCAGCTAAATCCTGGGTACTGAGCAGGATTCAGGCACTGAGCAAGACATTCCCAGAAATTGTTCCTCTGAGATGCTGGGTGCTGTGGTAGCACTGAGCAAGGACACTGAGTGCAAACAGCCTTTCTGTCTGGTGCTCTCAGTGTTAACTCAATGTTTAGGCTGAACAAGCACTCCATATGGCCAGATCCTAGTTCAGAATGGGCAGTAAACTGTTCAGGGTAGGCAGCAGTTAGGTCTCCTAGCTCTGGCGGAGAGACGACATACACAGGCATTCTGCCCTGAAATGGGGATACTGCCCTCTACTGCATCCCAGCCCAGGACCATAACAGTGACAGCCCCAGCTGCCACCAGGAATCCTGACTGCAACACGCTGACTCAGTTCACTGACTTTGCTTCAGCTAGACCAGGGTTGCCTACTCCTGGGTTACTTTCCAATTCACCCTTTGGGCAAGCTTGGCTTGGAACCAGCTTGTACTGGATCAGGTTGTGGAACGAAGCCTCCATCAGGGCTTGCAGTTGCTCTGAGTCTAGAATCATCAGTGGTCCTGGCCTGTCCTCCGCTTCCTGGAGGTGCATGCTAGCCTCTCACCTTGGGAGCTCATGGAAGGTGTCTAGCTCCTTCAGTGGCTAGGGCCCAACTGAACTCTCAGCTCTAGCCCTTCTTTCCTGCCCCTCTGCTTCTGGGAGATGGAGGGGGGAGGGAGGGAAGAGGCAGGGGACAGAGGAGGGCTAACCAGCCTGTTTTTGGTGGAGGGGGAGAGGGAGGAGAAGAGGCAGGGGACAGAGGAGGGCTTACCAGCCACAAAGTCCTCTGTTTCTGAAAATTTTTGCTTTGAATTTTAGTTTTGCCATTGGTGCCCTAGTGCCATTGTTATAGGCACATTACAAGTGAGTATGTGATGTATTTTTAGTGTGTATGTTGGAGATATATTCCATTTATCTACACTATAAAATTGTGTGTGTGCGCACACACACACGCGCGCACACACACACACACACACACTTGCACTGTGCTTATCACCATGGCATCTGAACACCACTTAGAAAACTTAAATTGAAAGCTAAATCTAACAGATGATTTATTGTTATACAGCATATTACAAAGTAGATAAATGAAAGAGAATTGTAGTTGTCCTGTTCTGGCAAATGATAAATACATATAGAAATACAATGGGTGAAATGGCAAACTTCTATTTACTTTAATAAAGCAAGGATTTCATCCAAAATATTCTGAAAGCTCGGAAGGGCATTATTAATAAAGTGCCATTTACATTAAAATTTGTGTGCTACATTACATAGAGTTTTCATTATAAATGCCAGAGATAAATGTGAATGTACACATGAAGTCCAGAACTCTATCTTATATTGATATAGACATTATCTTTCAGCTGCATTTACTTTCATCCTCCTCACTTCAGTGTTTTTTTGGAGCAGTTGAATAGTAGAGAAATAAAAAAGTCCAGAATGGTGTGCTTTATACAACAAGGTCCAAGTGAAACCACCAAGGATATTGATGGAAAAATTCTATTAATTTTAAGGAGAACTGGAACAGGACCTAAATACCCAACATTTTCTTTGATTTGGTGGTTTTAAGAGTGTGTTCAGTGAGCCCTGCTTATACTGTACTACAAGTAGAGAGCAATGAGTTATTTTGGATGTGCATTGACTTATTCACGTGATAGTTGACTTTTGTCATAGTGGTGTAAGGCTGGAGAATGTACCAGTAGGGCATCTTTTCCTGAAAATTTGGAAGGGGAATGGAGCCCGTGGAGCACTTGCAGCAGAACTTGCAACACTGGAATCAGCAGTCGACAGCGCAAATGCACTGGGTAAAAAGAGTTCAGTTTTCTTTTTTTGTTCTTTGGTATTTCTCAGTAGGGTTTAATTGCAGTAAAGCCTGGTCCATATGCAGCTGTGCTACATGTATACAATTTTTCTTTCCCTATAAATACTGAATACAGGAGATTTGTAGGGATTGGGAAGTTCAACATTCTTTTTTAAAAAATGGGTTACATGATTGGTCTTGCTAGGAAACAGTAGGAAATTATTCATGTAATCTTGTCATTTGTTCATAGTGAACAAATTATAACATTATTTTTCAACTGTTTCTACAAGGACATAGCTTACAATTTAATTTTATTTATTTGTTTTTTAAACAATTTTTTTGCTGGAGGAGTTGTTGAAGGAGATGAGCAATGGAATGGGAATTACCTTACCCTCAAGTGGACTGATGGTTAAACTTTTCACAGAGGTCTCTCCTCTAAATATTTTTTACAAACACTTAAGTTAAATAGGTCTAAACAAAAACAAACAAACAAAATTTGACACATTGAAGGCAAGGAGTGCTTAACCACTGACTTCATTGGAGCCAGGATTTCACCTGAGAACTCTAAATACAGTAAAACTCCATTAGTCCGGCATCCAATGCTCCGGCACTCCTGATGGTCCAGCACCATCGGGAACTCGGAAGTGCTTAGCAGCCGGACAATTGGAGCTGTTCTGCGCCTGGCTTCCCCGATTCGGTCGCTGCTGTAACTGACCAGCAGCTGAATCGAGGAAGCCAGGGGCAGAGCAGCTGGGGTGCTGCCGGGTTTGTCCTGTAGCGCTGCCCCTCGGGGCTGCGGGACCAACTGGCAGCACCCCAGCTGCGCCCTAGGTGTCCCTATTCAGCCGCTGCTGAAACTGACCAGCAGCTGATTCCGGGAAGCCCAGGGCAGAGCAGCTCTGCCCCGGGCTTCCCGGAGTCAGCCGCTGATTAGTTTCAGCAGCGGCTGACTCAGGGACACCTGGGGCAGAGCAGCGGGGGTGCTGCCAGGTTGATCCTGCAGCCCTGAGGAGCAGCGCTACAGGACCAACCCGGCAGCACCCCAGCTGCTCTGCCGCAGGCGTCCCGGATTCAGCTGCTCCTGAAACTGACCAGCAGCAGCTGAATCGGGGATGCCTGGGGCAGAGCCGGACTATCGGAAGGGGGGGCTATGAGGGCTCTGGGGTGGCATCCCCCACCACACTCCAGACCCCTCATAGCCCCCCCCCTTCTGATAGTCCGGCATATCTGATAATCCGGCACCCCCTGGGTCCTAAAGGTGCCAGATTATCAGAAGTTTACTGTAGATGGTTTAAAAAATACTATCCCCCCTCAGTTGCTCGATCCCATTTTTTCCTTTGCAGGAAAAAAGAGAGAAAGTTGGGAGGGGAGTAGCTATACAGGAAGGGGGAACATAATTGGGAAGAAGAAAGAAGATGGGGAAAAAAGAGAGAAACATACCAGAGACAAAATTTAAAAAAGAGATCAGAAAGGATAGTGAGAAAAATGAACAGAGGAATTTGTAAAAAGGAAGATGAGGAAAACATGGAAATGGGAGTACTGAGCAAGATGTTCTGACTGAAAAGCCTTTTTTGCTGTGTGCAAGTCTTCCCTAGCATCCTCCCATGTGAATATCACTTCTAGCTGTATTATAAGATGCCTATAAACCATTTCCAGTATGTAGCGATGTCTTAATTTCATTTTCACTAATTTTCCAGGTAAGAGTTCCCAATATTTCCATGCTCTCCAGTTTTTGCAGTTGTGGAGAAGGGGAATTGAACTGCAAAACTGTAACAGTGCACTAGCAAATTACAGAAAGTTATAAATTTGAAGTACTTGCACGTGTTGTGCCCATTCATTGATGATTTAGTTCAGCTTTGCTTTAGTCAGAGCTAAAAAAAAAAATCACCTAAAGTATATTGAAAAAAGCAACTGGATGGCTATAATAACCAGTCTTGAAAACCTGTGCTGAACTTCTCTTTCATCTGTTCCCAGGTATAAATGAAAAAATGGAATTTGTGAATCTTTCTTAAGAGATTGATGAAAAAGAGAAGCCATATAGTATTTTAAGTTTGGTTTTGTAGCTGGTGATTTTTAATGTGTTTTAAGGTAAACAATATACTTCATCAAAAGAGGTCTCTTTGTTAAAACAGCTTTTTATATAGACTGAATGAAGTGTTTTAAGAGTTTGGCAAAAATGTCATTAACAAATAAAAGACATGGCTGTTCCATCTTCTCTAGGCCAGGTCCTGAAGGAGATTGTCATGGACCCAGAGTACAATACAAAATTTGTGAGAATCCTTCTTGTCCTGCTGGAATGCCTACATTCAGGGACTGGCAGTGCCAGGCTTTTGCTGTCAGACCTTCATATCAGAAGCATATATTCCCGTGGCAAGCTGTTATAGATGAAGGTAAAAGTAAACTATAGTACTTTTAGTATACTTATACTATGTCCATTTAGAAAGCAGTGTAAAAAAAGATGATTATAATTCATCAGGTTGAAGCTTTAACGTAAGTTGCATATTGAATCTTTTAATTTTATTGCTCATCTACCATAGTGATGGCAGTTTTATGTATGTCTAGAGGTTTTTGTCTCTTGTCTCATCTTTATATTGAATTTGACCTTCCCATCTGCCATAAAATTAAACATCAATAGAGCAAATGCAAAAAGAAATAGTATGTAGATTTTCAAAAGCACACATTTATTGAGGAACATCATCAAGATGATAAAACTTGCATGCCATAGTTAAACATGCATTGAAGAGAGAGTGAAGATACAGTAGCTGGTATTGATCTTAGAGAAATGGAGAAGCTTTAGCATGTATAAACTTTAGATATCCATACCCAATATGGATTTGGCAGAATCCCATATTTAATGCATATTTTGAATCTGGGTGAGTTTCTTATTAGGGATGTAAACAGGTAACTGGCGATGCTTAGTGGTAACTGGTTAATCCAAGGGTGGACAAAAGACACTCAGCAGGCCAAATCCAACCAACCTAGGGCTTCGATCTGGCCTGCAAGGTTGTTCCAGGCCTTGCCCCTTAGCACGTTGCCTGGGAGACGGAGCCATGGGAGCTCTTTCAACTGCCATTTAAAGAGCTTGCACTTTCCCTGTGGCTCGTGCAATGAGGAGTAACAGTTAATTCAAGGGATGAGTTTTGGATCAGACTACTGCGTCTACACGCGGCAAGTTAATTCGGGCTACTGGCTTTTTAAAATGACAACTGGCCGCAAATATGCTAATCAAGCGCTGAATATTTAAATCCCGCGCTTCATTAGCAACTTCAGTATGCTTCATTTGCCTCCTTAGTTCGAATGAGGGGTCAAGTGTAGACATACCCTGAGTGAGGAGTGTGGATGATAGCTATTATTACTACTGAATTTCCTTTCAATGTTATCATATTGTATTTTCTTCAAAGTAAGTAACTTGAGGAATTAAGTTACAAAACCATTTTAAAAATATTCAACTGTTGATACAGCCAAAGATATGACTTACTAATGCAATGCTTAGAAATGCTTTATTGCAATTTATAATGCACCCTTAAAAGAAAATGTCAGAATCATTCATATTAACAGCCTTCATCCATGTCAGAAAGAATCATGCACCTGTAGGTTAATAGCCTGTTTGATTTTCTAAGTACTGAAGTTCTGAGGTCACACATTCAAAGTCATTCTGATTAATTGTTTGTTCAAAGGTGACTGTTAAAGCTTGCCAAGAGCAAAGCATCTCATGCAGTGAACCTTTTGGTAGCCCTTTGCCAGTTAGGTGAGGTTGAACTCAAAATTTATCTATTTGGGCCTTTAAACCTCACAAGAAAAATAATCAGTTTGTCAGACTGCTTAACTGAAGATACAGTCTGATAGGTAGGCCCATGTCCAAGGCTTTGGCTTAGCACTGCGGAGCTCCTAATCTGTTTCAGCATCCCCCTTAGAAGAAGCAGTTGATGCGTCATAACTAACTTGGTAGTTGCTGATTGGCTGCAGCCTCGAGCCACTGGAAGACTAAGTCTTGTTGGTACTCAACCCTGATATCAGAGCAGCAATATCTGCAGCGGAGGCTGGGAAATCCTGGTACACCCTCTCCCAGTGGCAGTTATGATACTGGTCATTTCAAAGTCAAAATTGACCTTGCTGGTGGGGTCACAAATCCTGTCAACTCGTCATCTGCAGTCGTGCCAGTTGGGGACCAGAGGAAGAAGTGAATGCCCTCCCCTAGTTTTCATAGTTGCCCAAAGTTCTATAGGCTGCACAGCTGGAGGTATGGCCTAATCTTTTTTAACCAGTAGCCCTGTAGTAAATCAGTACAGCTGTTTCTGGAGCAGTCTGGAGCATCATTCAAGCTGAGTGGTTGCAGTGCCACTGAAATCTGACCCAGCAGCTTTTCTGTGCAAACAGAAGAATAGCAAATTTTAATCAGAGGTAGTGGAGACTAGCATATATGATTACAACTCCACTCAAATGTGGCTTGAATCCATCCAGACCATGGGGCAGCTGGGCCAAATGGTATTAGTTCTGGAATGCAGCTTGACACACGAGAAGGTTCTCCTGTATTGCGGAGTGCAGGGGAGTCCCCCGAGGACTTGAGTCCTGGCAATACAAGCGTATGCACTGTGGAAGTAAGAGATAAGGCAAACCTCTGGATAAGCGAGATGCAGAGTGTTGGGGAGAACAAGCATGGATGAGAATGAGGTCTCTACCAGGAGGAGGGACTAAAAATCCATCCTCCACACAAAGAAATATCTGAATGAGTGCCACTATCGGCAAGATGCTCAGTAATATCAGTTTTAATTAAACACTGAATCTTCAAATGTAATTTAAGTTTACTTCCATTACCAGTGTTTCTTACTAGATGAACCACAGATTATTTTAGAAAGATTTTTATATATTTACTAGAGGAATCAAAGAAATTAACATTTATATGTGATCCACTAGTTAATAGAAGCACAGTATAGCTGAATGTAGCCACGCTGGCTGAGGCCACAGATTGAGGGAGGGGCATTCCACCTGGGCAACAAAAGGGAGTCTCTGCCACTCCTGTCCAACCAGCCACCCACTGTGACTGGATGGCAGTTTAATCTTTAAATATAAGTATGGTACACGTTTCAGTAAGTGGAAAGTTGTTATTTGATCATCTAAATATAATTCATGGAATTGGCTCTTGATCTGTAACATTCCATGTGGCTTATCTTTAATTGTTCCATCCCAGCAGATAATGTTCACTGGGGTCACACTTGCTGGTAATCCTAAATTTAAATGTTTGGAGATGTGAATTCAATTTCCACCTCTGCCACAATCTTGGGGTACGTCTAAACTATATGGCTCTGTAGATGGAGCTATGTAAGTTAGTGTTCTCAAAAAAGGGAAATGAAGCAACGATTTAAATAATCGCTGCCTCATTTACATCAAAATGGCTGCCGCGCTGTGCTAATAAGCTGTTTGGCGGCATTCGACAAGTGAAGCCGTTGTCGACCACCCCGGTAAACCTTATTCCGCGAGGCATAACGGGGCGATTGACAAGGGCTTCCCTGTCAGCTGCGGAACGTCCAGACTACCGCGCTGTGCCGCCAAATAACTGATCGGGACAGCGCGACAGCCATTTTTATGTAAACGAAGCAGCAATTATTTAAATCGCTGCTTCATTCCCTATGTCTAGAAACCTCATCTACATAGCTTCGTTGACGGAGTCATGTAGTCTAGACTTAGGGTGTGTCTAGACTACCTAGTTTTGTCGACAAAAGTGGACTTTTGTCGACAAAACTATACCAGCGTCTACACTACCGCTGAGTTCTGTCAACATAACGTCAACAGAACTCAGCAGTTTTGTCGACGCTGGTAAACCTCATTTTACGAGGCATAACACCTTCTGTCGACAGAACTCTGTCGACAGAAGGTGTTATTGCCTGTAACATTGCGTCCAGACTACGGAGTTCTGTCGACAAAGCAGCTTGCTTTGTCGACAGAACTCAATGTGTCTGGACGCTCTTTGTCGACGGAAGTTTTGTCGACAGTATCTGTCAACAAAACTTCCGTCGACAAAACGCGGTAGTCTAGACGTACCCTTACCCTTACTGTGTGACCTCAACAAGCCACTGAGTCTCGCTCTGCCACAGATCTCCATGTATAAAATGGAGATAATAGCCCTACTTTACAGAGTGTAGTGAGAATCAACACGTTTCTGTAGTATCTGAGTGTGAGAGTCTCACAATCTTTAATGAGCACCATGTAAGTACCAAGGATAGATATTATTCAGTGGAGCCTCTTTGGTTCTGGAATTCATTGCCTCAGTGGAACTGCCAGAGCCACATTCTCTTAACCTTTGCGGCTTCATCTGCCATGAAGCTTCAGGGCTGCAGTAGTCTCTGCAACTCCTGCCTCCCATGACGTTGAAAGTATTGTTTTATAAAATTAACATATATAAAAGGGTTTTATTCTGCTACATTTCTGCTGATTGGTACCTCACTTAGGGTATGTCTACAAAGCAAAGTTATTTTGAAATAACTTCACTAGAGTCTACACAAGCCCACTGCTATTTACAAATTAATTCAAAATAGCAGAGGGCTTATTTTGAAATTGGTAAACCTCATTCCATGAGGAATAACACTAATTTCGAAATTGCTATTTCGAGATAAGTTCTGTATAGACACTTATTTCAAAATAGGGGGCCTCCAGCCATTCCCAGGGTGCCCTGGTGGCCTCTCTGGCTACAACCAGGAAAACTCCTCTCCATCCCCACCCTCCCCGGAGCCCTTAAAGGGATAGAGTCTGTTTGGCCACTGTGCCTGTACTGGCTCCAGGCTTGCTAGCCCAGAGCCAGTAGTCTCTGTCCCTGACCCAGTTGCCTCAGTATGAGAGAGGCAGCCAGTGCCAGCCAGCCCTGCACCACTCCCCAGGAGCAGTCTGTAAGCTCCCAGGAGCCTGCCAGGGGCCGGAAAAGGCGGGTGCGTTCCTGGTCCAGTGCGGAGATCATGGACCTGATTGAGATTTGGGGGGAATCCTCTGACATCCATGATCTCTGCTCTAGACAGAGGAACGTGGCCATCTACAGACAGATGGCTGCCAGCCTGGCCACCAAAGGCAACATGTGAAGCCAGGAGCAGGTGTGCATGAAAATAAAGGAGCTGTGGCAGGCTTGTTCCAGGGCCACAGGGGGCAGCTCCCAACCAAGGGCAGACCCAGACCCCTGCCAGACTTGTAATTATATTTGTAAAAAATATCTGCAATGAGTTTGGGAGTAAAATTGAGAAGCTAATTGTAACCAAAATTATGATCATGTTGTTTAATTCTGTGTTCCATTTCACCAGTGACAAGTTTTAAAATCTCTTTATCTTTGATTGCTTTGGCAACAATAGCGTGAACTGCATTATTTGTAAAGCTCCTGTGTTTGTGAAAAGCAGCCTTTTGGTAAGATCATGTTTTAGCTTTTTAGAATTAACCAATTTCCATAATTATTCATGCAATGAAATTCATAAAGTAAATGTAAAAGCAGTAAGCTCCTGGCTTTTTCTGACAGAAGGAAAGTGTTTTTGTTTCTTTGTAAATGCATGTGTTCTTGGTTCTTTTGGAACTATTGCCCTTTCTTTAAAATAAATGGTTTTCTGACCTGCATAATTAAAAAAATCCAGAATGCACTAAGTTTTTTTTTTCAACCAAATGAGTGATGGTAGTAGAATGAGGCTGCTATCAAATACTCCCTCTTTTGGAGATGAAGTGACAACCAAGATAGTAGACAGCTAAAATGTTCATATTCTTCTAATTGTAGCAGTGAGCATCACATGAATATTGTGTAGGGTGAAGTTTTTAATACTATTATTTTCTAACAGGAAAAAGAGCTGTAGATGATTCAGTATCTTTTATTAATTTGCCTTAAGTAAAATGAAATAAGCTTTAGACATAATTAATGTTGAATAATGTAATGTAGAAATCTGGATGTCCCCACCAAAAGCATTGGTTTGGAAGAATTTTATGTTTATTTAATCAGTTTCACTAATTGGTATATTTTTCACCAATTTCTGTTATAGAAAAGCCTTGTGCATTATATTGTTCCCCTGTTGGAACGGATCAGCCAATTCTTCTATCGGAAAAGGTGATGGATGGGACTTCTTGTGGTCAGCATGGGTTAGATATCTGTGCAAATGGTAGATGCCAGGTAAAAATCATTTTTTCAGAGACAACTTTTAATATACCGTGCATGTGTGCTAATACTGGTAGAATATTGCAAAAGTAATGTCAAGAGGTGGGTCACAAATTTTATCTACATATAAAATGTAATATTTTAAATTCATTTATTACATTATGTGAAGTAGCACCTGAAGGACTGGCTGGGGTTAGGGTAAGGCAGTACAGAATTCAAATGATTAAAAACACTGAATGAGGATGAGGCAATGGATGATTGACTTTATTTTCCTGAAGAGGAACACATCTTTCAGAAGCATGGGAAACGCTGATGGCGAGTGTGCATGAGTATTTAATTCAGCCTTAACCTCCAGAAATTCAGAACTATAGCTCACGATAAACCCAGGGGCATTGATCATGTATAATGGAAGCTTAATACTACTAACTCTATGCATGCTGCTAAAACTATATGCCTTAAGTTGCCTTCAAGTTTCAATTTGTACATGGAAGTTTGTATCTCTCTAACTGCTCTTTTTTGTCTCATTTGATGTCCCTTCATCCTATGCACTTCTTTCAAGTCTCATGGGTTTCTTTTTTACTCTTTTCTAATTAATTATTGAAAATACAATCTGTGGATAGCCCTACACAACTCAGTCATTGTCTTTACTGCAATGGATAAGATCTTTGCATAGGCATCCTTTAAACTTTGTCATATCAGGCTATACCTAGGTAAGGTAACAAAGATTTTTTTTGAAGTATTAGAGAAAGTTTTTATTCAGCACATTATAAAACCCTCTTGTAAATGGGGCAAGTTATATTTTATTGTGTAGATTTCATCTTTACCAGCTGATATGCTAATTCAAATTATTTTAATGTATATACTTTAAATATGCCTGTGTCATCTTAGTCTAGACAATGTGGTAGGGGAAATAAGCATGGGACTCCCATCTGAAAATCTTAATGTTACTTTTCTCTCTTTAATTTAAAATAAATATAATGTAGGAATGTCATAATGTATCTATCCGGTTAAGTGATTAAGTGGATGTTTATTGGTTAACGTTACTGGATACATGCAGCCCCTACCCTCCCGCCCCCCGCTGTAGCTCTACGAATACATTTTTTAGTGGGCTATCTGGCAGGCTGGCTCAGTCCTGGCTTGTGCCGGGTTTGGCAGCTACCCCCGCTGCGGCTCTGCATTCACAGGAGCTCGGGAGCGGGCAGGCAAGCAAGCTCAGTCTGGCAACTACCCCGACTATGGCTCTGCATTAAAAGGAGCTTAGGAGCATGCCTGCTCGCCTGCTCCAAATCTCCTTCCAATGCAGAGCCACGTCGGGGGTAGCTGCCAGGACCTGGCACGAACCAGGGCTGAGCCTGCCCGCCTGCCCACTGACTCCTTTCAATGCAGAGCCGCAGTGGCTAACAATGTAACTGATACAATATTTTTTGGCTACGTGGTTACTAGATTACACACTTCTTAACATCCCTAGTATAATGGAGAAATGCAGCAACAGTCCCCATGTGCTTGAACATGAACAGATTTTTACTTCACAGTCATTTCTCTTTTTATGGAATTATTTTATTTTCTAGTTTTTCTGATTTTGCCTCGAAGATTTAGGAGAATGCATGGAAGTTTTGTTGGTTTCCTTGGGCAAGTGTACTTGTACAGCTAATTCTGATTACACGAGAATTTCTAGTCTCTTTGTGTAAGAACTACTTCCATTATTCAGTGAAATCTGGTTTTTGTTATCACATTAGCAATGGAATTTATGAATCGAAAAAAGCATAGCAGATTAATTTGTGTAGTGCTAGCATAAATGTTTCTTGGTTTAAGCTAAATATTTGTGTTGATAAACCTTCAATAAAACATCAGTAAGGGTTAAATTTCCAAGTATATAAAACAAGTTCCAGGCACTCATATTTCTTCTAATGCAGTAAACTAGCACAGTAAATGATTTGGCATCAGATTGCACCTGGCCCTTATATGGGTGGTATATAAAGAGGAACCCAAAGAAGCTTCCTCATTTGCAGTCAATGTAAGTGCCACATAAAGCTACTAATCCTGTGATCAGGTAAACATAGAGATTGTGCTGTCCCTAGCACTTTCAGGAGTGCACAGTGCCACAAAAGGGAAAGGGCACAGTGCCACAAAAGGACAAGGAGGGGGCTGGGACATGGCTCCACCTATATACATGAGCCAACAGAACTGGCCAGCCACATAAGTGGGGCTAGGGCTTGTTAATAAGCTGCTTGTACCTTCCAAATGAGGTGGGATTTGATAGCATCTTTCGACTACCTGAAAGGGATTCCAAAAACAATGGAGCTAGGCTGTTCTCAATAGTAGTAGATGACAGAAAAAGAAGCAGTGGTTTCAAGTTGCAGTGGGGGAAGTCTAAACTGGATGTTAAGGAAAACTAGTAGGGTGGTGAAGAACTGGAATGGATTACCTAAGGAGGTGGTGGAATCTCTATGCTGAGAGTTTTTTAAGACCAGGCTTGACAAAGGCCAAGTTGGGATGATTTAGTGGGGGTTGATCCTGCTTTTAGCAGGGGATTGGACTAGATGATCTCCTGAGGTCTCTTTACCCCTAATCTCTGATTCTACGTTTCCAAAGGGGAAGGCAAGTGATACCTTGTGATGTTTTCCCTGTGTTGGGACAGTTATGCACCGGTCTAAAATGCACAATCCAACCCTTATTTACAAGGATACTTTTATTTTTCTCCACAGAAATTTGGCTGTGATGGAATATTAGGATCTCTGGCACGCGAGGATCATTGTGGTGTCTGCAATGGTAATGGAAAATCATGCAAAGTTATTAAAGGCGATTTTAACCATACCAGAGGAGCAGGTATATATGGTTATATTTTATGTAACAAAACATGAATTGTTTTGATGAAAAGGGGTGTCAAATGCTTCATTTTTCTTTAACAGTTAGTTGCCTACATTCAGAGAGGTGAGGAAGACAACAACTGATAGTTGTTTGATGATGATTTGCAATAGTTGAGATCTGAGCAGAGAATTGACATGAACATTTTCTAATGAAGAAATTTGTAAAATGATGCTCTGTTATGTATTTATTAATTTATAATAGAGCAAGAATTATCTGATTTGTATTGGCTTCAGCTGTATAAAATAATGTATTCCCTCAGTATCAAGCACACTCTTTCATAAAAGAAGCTGTTTTTGACAGATTGAAACAAATATTTAGTAAATACTACTTCAGATTTTTTACACACAGTACCTGCATTTGTTTACTGTTCTTGAGAATAAATGCTTACACAGATTACATCATCCACATCAAGGTCTTTAAACCAGAGGAAATAAAGAATATTAAGGAAAAATATTCAAAGAAAATTTCTTATACAATGTCATAGAATGAGTATAAAATTATTATTAATAATATAATAAATCTGAATTACATTTTTGAAGTATTTTTGCAGCTAAAGCCCTGATTTTACTCTCGTGTTACTCTTCCGATTGAAGTGAATGGTATTCCTTATGCACATAAGTTTTTTGGAGAATTGGGGCCTTAAAGCCATAAGATTGTTTTGCTGCATCTGAAGCAAACACATTTAGAATAATCTATTATCTGAACCCATTTAATAAACCATTATTTCAGCTGTGAAATGTATGTATTTAGTTATGATTTCTGAACCTTCTAAAGAAATTTGCAAAATTTCAAGATAATGAATAGATCATTTAGCACAAGATAGGATAATGAAAACCAGACAGTATATGTTTGAAAAAAAATCAAAGGACTTCAGTGCAGTCCAGACTAAACTAAGTAGTACTTTAGAAAAGACAATTGGACACAGCCTTCAGCTGTTTGAATTTAGCACTTTCTGATGCTGAAGGTAATGTAGCTCTGGGGAAACTGAAACTCAAAGAAGTCTGAAAACTAGGAACATCTAAAAAAAGAGAGGCTAAGTTTCAGTTATAGATCAAAGTTTGAATCTACAAAGCTACAGAAAAGGTGACTGATCATATCAGTCAAAATCTGTCAACATACCTTTTATAACAGAAATAAATATCCAGATATATTGCAGGATTATAGGTAAAGCAATGGAGTGGTACTAATCAACTTTTAAGCATGGCTATATGGTGGAGATAGTTTCTGACTTCAGAACCTGGAATTTAAATTGTTCAGAGAAATTTTAATGAAGTTTTAAGGATTTTTTAAAAATATAATACTAGTTTCATGTCAACTACTCAGTAATATAATTTCATGTTGCAACTACATTTATAGGTCACATGTTACTATCCATTCTATGAAGTTTGTCTAGGAGTTTTTAAAGTCTGGGTTCATAAATACAATTTTTGATTGGATATAGCTTTGCACTTATAACTAGTTTTCTACACTGCTTTTTAACCATTTTATAAAATTAAAGCAGCTGATTTGGCAACATTTTAACAAACCCAAATTTCTTATTAACTGAAAAAATAGCTTAAAAGTTTACAAAGTTATTGATAAGTACAACTGAAAGCTCAAATTATGTTGGAATAAGTATGGTTATTGAGTGTGGTTAAGGAAGAAAAGAGACCCTGAATGCACATTCTATGTATGTTTTATTATTTTTTTAAAAGTGGAACATGAAAATTATACATGCCATATAACGTTGGAATTCCATCATGGGCTTCAGGATCCCATAATGATAGAGCCCTCAGTTTGTCTTGAGCCATCTTCATCTGTGTGGTTTCTGCCCCCCATAACTTCTTGAAGGAATAGCTATTTTATTATGTCATGTTCAGTTGGCTGTACATCATTGTACACATAAACACAGATAATTGTATGTACACATTGTGTTTTCAATGTTTCAGAACTGTTAATGGGACTGTCAAGAAACCTAGCTGACCCATCTCCTTATCTCATGTCATGGAGAGAAAATAAGCATTGTGCAATTTATCATTGAAGTATTTTTATTCATTTGGGAGTGCCATTTAAACACACAAAGGAATATATTTTCTCCTTATTTATGAGCCTGATTCCATGAGATGTAGAGTATCCATAATTCCCAGACAATGTAGGAAAATACTCACTTTAAAATAAGGCTCATGCAAAAGTAATAACTTGCTGGCCAATGAAATCAATGAGAACTCAGCAGCTTTGATATTTTGGCTGTATATGGGCATCTCTCATGGCAGTCATTTGCAATGACTGTGGAACATACCCTTTACATTAACTTATTTTTGCACTTTCAGAGTGAAAGTTTATCTTGTAAAGGCTGTTTATGACAGGGCTTACTGGAAATGCAATGTAATATTAGATTAAAAATAAAAATAGAATAGATTAAAAACAAAAAATGCAAAATCTGCTGTTTCATAGTTTTGTATTTGACTCATGACATTTGATCTCATGCTTAGGCTATGTGGAAGCTTTGGTGATACCTGCAGGAGCAAGAAGAATCAAAGTCGTGGAAGAAAAACCAGCTCACAGCTACTTAGGTATAGTTAATTTCATTTCCTGTTTGTACCCACAGCAAAAAAATACCATATTGCTGGTATGCATGACTAGTATGGTAGAAATGAAGCAAACAGGATTTGAAAAGAAAGCGAATTCTGTGGAAAGACACTTTAAAGGAGCTTTGCCTCAGGGAAATGACAATTGTGTGTATGCTTTTTAATAGATTCCTGAAAAAATTACAATTGTTGCTGTTCTGTTTTGTGTTTAATTTAAACCGAGAAACAGAACCAGTAAGAATGAATAGTGCAATAAAATGAAAAGTCCCTGGTTTGATCTTTGTATCAGCATAATGAACCTTTTAAAAGGAAAGGTTTTAAATGATTAATCTCACTATTTTCATGGAAAATAAAACAAAATTAAAATAATAAATCTTAATAATAGCAGCTCCTGAGTTCAAAGGTTTGATTTTAAGTTATCGTTATAGCTGCTCCTGCTCTGTTAAGGTATCTTAAAGGTTCATTATTGTATAAATGCACTGATGACTTTTTTTGTGTGAAATTATGTCTGCTCATACAACAGAATCTCAAACTGATAACTTCAGTTTTAGTGGTAAATTTTCACGTGTTTTTGTCCATGAAAGAGTAATATTTATTTATTTATTTTAAATAATGCAAGTTGCAAACCAAAAATACCTTAGATATTTAGTAATATCTGTGCAGGAATGGATGTTTCTTTTCCAACTAGAGTGTATTTACTTCCTCAGTGTGTATTTTATATGAACCATTCAGCTTCATCGTCTAATTTATCTAATCTTGTGTAAGCTTATGATAGCACACACTAATAATTAGGGACAAGGATGCTGTTCAGATTTAAGATAAAAAATTACAACACTGTTTAGCTAGCCTTTATTGCTATATTTACATTAAAGTATATATCTATTCATTTCTAATTAGCAATTAAAAGAAACACCTGTGCAATACCAAAGAGGTATGATTATTGTAAGAATGTTATATTTTCCATCCTAGTCTTTCTGCATTTTGAATTCCTTGGGCAAAATTCTGCACTAACCCTCTTAAGTTGCTCAGGCTGGAGGAGTAACAGCTAAGCAGAAGCTCCAGAAACTATTACAGCTAAGCAAGCAGGGACAAGAAGCAATTACAACACTCCTTGCTGCTTCCCTACCTCAAAAGCCTGCTATTGATTGCAACACCCAAAGAAAAATTCCCCTTGCTCCCTTGCTCTTTGACCTTTCCCCTATGCCCAAAGCTAAGTGAAAATCACAGAAGTTTTCAGCTTTAATGGTCAGGACTCCGGTACAATTGTATCCACCTATCCCCTCTGGAACTGTTTTCTCTGCCAACATTTTCTTGTGGGAAGTGGAAGTTCGCACCCTATGTACAAATAGGGAATAGGGACATAGGCCCATATTTATTAAGGTATTGACAATGCAATGCAAACTGACTCAGAAGCATAAATATCATTTTCAAAAAGGATGTAGGTATTTAGGTGCAAAAATGTTATTGACAGTAGATGGAATTTAGGCTATGTCTGCACTTAAAATGCTACCATGATAGGAGGGCTTCTTTCCTCTCCATAGAATATTTACCTCCCTGAAAGGGAGTAGATTCATTGACAGAAGCATCCCATTTACATAGTGCTGTCTACACCAGGATCGAGATAGGCATGGCTACATTGCTTAGGGCGACCCCTGAGCTGTGTAGCTGGGTTGATGTAACTTTTTAGTATCGAGCAGCCCATATGCTCACTGAGTCTAGAATCACCTAAATAGCTGTAAAAATCTGGGCCATACCCTCCTGAGATACCCTGGTCCAATACAGAATAATTGGGGCTTGAAAGTGAACTCTATGCTTCCACTTGACTTAGAGGAATCAAACTCTTTTGCAAGAAGTACTCCAGCGCCTCTAACCAATACTTTAGTTAAGTTCAACAGGAAGTATATAACTTTTACATGTTACTACATAATGTCACAAAGTATCAGAAGGGGCTCCTTAGACATGATACAAGTCTTTGGAACTGAATTCCTTATCATGGTTTGTTGCTAGTTCTTAATCATTTGACATGTTACTTCTGCTTTTTTTTAAGAATGTAACAAAACAACTCAGCCTCATTGAGGTCCAGCTAATGTTTTATGTGAAAAGCATTTCACCTATTTTTAATTACTGAGGAGCAGGAAAAAGTTTTGAACAATATTGTTCAAGTGAAAATCATGTTCTTTCTCAATTGAGGAATTTCCTTTTAACTTTCCTTAAGTTCCTTGTTTTCAACTGTGATGAGAGCAGTTTAAGAGCTTGACAGAATGAAATAGAATTCCAAAGATTGAGACCAAGCATGAAAACATTCAGCTCAAAAAGATCATTTTGCAGAAAACTTGATGACTAAAAAATGGCAGTTTTAATGCACATTGTTGTCGCCTTGTCTGTACTCTGCATTCCCTATCACAAATCCAATAAAAATTAACTATTCTCTTGTGTTTCTGTTTTTTAGTTTTATAAGTTTCTTTGTGCTATTTTTACAATGTTGAATGCTTTAGTCTCTTAATTTCTGGCCCTAACAACAAAGTGTGTCAACTTTACATATTCAGGTCCAATTTTTCAGAAAATAGCCTCTAATTTTGAGTTCATAGATACTGTAGACAGGCATGCACTCTAGCTGCAAACACATCCACTTCCAAGCCACAGGTCAAGATAAAACTAGGTTCTACACAGACTTAGAAAAGTTACAGAATCTTTGTTACCTGCTAAAGATCCATATGCTAGCTTGTCAGCCCTAAATATAACATTTCCTGCAAAACTGAAATCCAACTAATTTAAAACTAAAATGCAGTATTCAAGAAGGAATTTGAGATTTCTATCTGAGTAGGTTTACATATGTATTATTTCTCATCATGTTAAACTGTTTCCATAAGATTTGATTAATTTTCTCTTCTTTACAATCTATACCACAAGAACAAGTTAGAAGTTCAGTGTTTCATGTATTGGCTGAATTGTTGTGCACAAATGCTGTACTTAGTCCTTTCCTCAATTTTCAAATTTAACTGACTGGTATTACACTTATCTTTTGTTTAAAAAACTCATTAATTGGAGGTAAAAAGGCTGTTTACAGCATGTTTTCATAAAGAGTATATTAGACTTTTACAGTAAAAATTTCATTTCTGTGATATTGTTATATAACGACATTGCTGTAATAATGTAATAAGAATGGATAATGGAATATAACTGAAGAATTGTTTTTTTTTATAGTCTGACTATAATCTTCTTACCTTCTGATATCCTGCTAAACAGATGTTAGAAGGAAAAATATATGGTTATTTTATTTTGTAGCACAGAAGTGGATTACTTGTGACTTCTCAGATACAGAGTCAACGTCTTTCAAAGACGTTAACCTTTTGGAGTCCTGAGAATTTATTGCTACACACATTTCTAATTACTAGTTACATTTTGAGGCATATAAGACATAATTGTGCTACACGTGGTTTCGATTATGGAATATGCTTCCTGGGGGAAAAAAAATCTGTCATATGGTCCTTGTATGTAGCCTGTGAAAGCACACACAGTTTTAAGGATCATCTCTGACAATGCTTTTAAATCTTATGGGCTAAATCCTTAACTTGTTTAAATGTATCTCACCTGAAGTCAGTTTACATCAGTAAAGGATCTGGTCTTTATCAACAAGAATGTGTACAGTTTTGCTTAATTGTTTAAATCCCTCCCACTTCTCCATGCTTAAAGGTTCATATAATATGGTAAACATTGGAGTTAATTTTATGTCAGTACAAAATAATAATATGTTCTTTAATATAAGAACATAAGAACAGCCATACTGGGTCAGACCAATGGTCTAGCAAGCACAGTATCCTACCTGCTGACAGTGGCCAATACCAGATGCCCCAGAGGGAGGGAGGGAACGCAACAGGTAATCCTCATGTGATCCTTCCCCTGCCACCCATTTCCACACAAACAGAGGCTAGAGACACCATTCCTACCCATCCTGGCTAACAGCCATTGATGGACCTAACCTCCACAAATCTATCTAGCTCTTTTTTGAACCCTGTTAAAGTCCTAGCCTTCACCACATCCTCTGGCAAGGAGTTCCAGAGGTTGACTGTGCCCTAAGTGAAGAAAAACTCCTTTTGTTTGTTTTAAACCTGCTACCTATTAATTTCATTTGGTGACCCCTAGTTCTTACATTGTGGGAATAAGTAAATAACTTTTCCTTATTCACTTTTTCCACACCTGTCATGATTTTACAGACCTCTATTATACCGCCCCTTAGTCTCCTTTTTTTCTAAATTCTAAAGACTGGGAGATAGCTAATGTGACGCCAATATTTAAAAAGGGCTCTAGAGGTGATCCTGGCAATTACGCACTGGTAAATCTAACGTCAGTACCTGGCAAGTTAGTTGAAACTATAGTTGAAACCAAGACTTTTTAATCTCTCTTCATATGGGACCCATTCCAAACCCCTAATCATTTTTGTTACCCTTTTCTGAACCTTTTACAATGCCAGTCTATCTTTTTTTGAGATGAGGTGACCACATCTGTGTGCAGTATTCAAGATGTGGTCATACTGTGGTTTTATATAGAGGCAATAAGATATTCTCTGTCTAATTCTTTATCCCTTTTTAAATGATTCCTAACATTTTATTTGCTTTTTTGACTGCTGCTGCACACTGAGTGGATGTTTTCAGAGAATTATCCACAATGACTCCAAGATCTCTCTCTTGAGTAGTTGTACCCAAATTAGTCCCCATCATATTGTATGTATAGTTGGAATTATTTTTTCCAATGTGCATTATTTTACATTTATCAACATTAAATTTCATTTGCCATTTTGTTGTCTAATCACTTAGTTTGATTAGTGATAGAAATGTAGCCGTGTTAGTCTGGTGTAGCTGAAGCAAAATGCAGGACAATGTAGCACTTTAAAGACTAACAAGATGGTTTATTAGATGATGAGCTTTCGTGGGCCAGACCCACTTCCTCAGATCAAATAGTGGAAGAAAATAGTCACAGCCATATATACCAAAGGATACAATTAAAAAAAAATGAACACAACGCATTTGAGTATATATTTAACTTAATCACATGCTTTAGTCCTACTGATTCAATTAGATGTAAGCATATGCTTTGCTGAATAGTGATGGTCTCTTGAATTGATGTGTAGGCCAATTTTTGGGCTGAAGTAATTTAGGCTATGAGTGGAATTTACTGAAATTAAGAGGAGTTGCTTAATTCTTTAACCTTATTATCTGCAGAAACTGTTGAGAGAGAATACACGTAGACTGTTTTATATAAGCAGGCCTGCCAGTGCATGGCGGGAAGGGGAGAAGGAGGGAAGTTATCCTGGGGCCTGGTGATTCAAAAGAGGCAGCAGTGGCCAGAGACCAGGCCCTTTGAATTACCACCACAGTGCTACATGATGGACTCGGAGCAACTCTCAGAGCTGCCATGGGGCAAGGAAGTGCACTGTGTGGCATGCTGCAAGTAGTGCTGAGGTCTGGCGGGCTCTACCCCTCCTCTTCCACCCGAGACCCCACCCCTTCTGTCTGAGGCCCACGACCCTTTCAGGAGTATCCCTCCCTCTTTGCCCAGGGACCCAGCAAGTCTGTTAGCTCCCCTGTATATAAGTTAGTTAAAGTTATATCAGCCACAAAAATTCCAACACCTGTCATCCTCGGTTTCATTTTACAGTAACCTTTATGACCTTGGCATAGGTCGTTTCCTGGTGATTAATGACTTGTTGAAGTTAACTGCCTGACATGCCATCATCTCCTTCCTATCCATCAGAAATCCTAAGGAAATGCCCAGTGCTCTTGTTGTTATTGCTTAAAAAAACAGAAAAGCCCTCCCCAAGGCTTGTTCTTCACACAGATGAATGTATATAATACTCACACACAATTCAGGATATATATTTGGAATCACATCATTTATACCAAAACAGACATTAATAAATATTGAATCACAAATATCTAAATTCTTTATTTGTATTTTAAAAGGGGAAAACAGAAGCATATTCCCTCCAGTTTTAGGAAAACTGGATGATCAATATGAACTGTCGTTTTTGTTTTCTGCACCATTCCTATTAAATATCATTACTTCCATATTATATTATTTACTCTTTATTATACTTTAATTCCACATCTTATTGGAAATATTTCTCAGGCACTTACAACTACTACCCTGCACAGTTTTTTAATAAATATTTTATTATTAGAATATGTGATTTTGTGAGCACGGTTAATATGTTTTTACAATTCTTCATTTGGGAAAGAGAGATTCTCTTTTTGACACTGTGCATTCTGCCAAATACCTAATCAAAATATTACAAAGAGGTTGTGTGGTCTTGATAACCATTCTTCTTTGATTTCCTTATGTTCAAAACAGTGGCTTGAAATAAATTTGAAATAAAGTTGAAGCCGCTAACAGGAGAATTTCCTACAGAGACATATCATCAAAGTTCACCGTCAATTATTTGTGAGATTATAGGAATTTTGGATCATTCAACTTATAATATCTCTCTATAAAAGTAATATAATATCATAAATTACTTCACACAAAGATATTTATCAATTAAATTGTGACATTCATTATTTACCATTAGCAGAGTACAGAATATATTACTTTTAACATCTTTGTATGTCCCGTTGTTGGATAATGAAAAATTGAAAAATGGGGTTGGTAAAGTATGTTTAAATAGAAATAATACTTACATTGTTACATTAGAATAGAACCTAGATCTTCTGATGCTTAGTCTTAAGCTTTAATCACAGGAATTCCTTCCTTTCAGTCAAATTCTGCAGCTCAAGTATGGGCCCACAAAATGTGACAAGAATGCAAAAAGAAGCAGCATGGTTCTTTTTCAAGGGAAGTCTATTCAGGGTTTTGTACCCTCTGCCCACCTCATGTGCCTTACATAGAATGTTTTGGAGAAGGGACGGGGTACGCCAGGTGGATTTACATTTATGTTACTAGATTGATTGATTATTTATTTATTTATTTAGAACAGCAGTCAAACCCCCTCTCTTCTAGGGTGGATTGGGTACTAAATCTGAAGAGCCTGTTACAGTCATATGGCTGCATAGAAACTCCGTTTTTGATCAGGGAGAGGAATTCCATTCCAGTTTACTTTCTCAGACCTTGCAGACCTCCCCAGTTTATAGCCCACTTACTTCGGTTGTGATCTGGGGAAAGGATTTGGCTCTTACTGTCAACTACTAAATGGAACTTAATAAACTTTAAATTGTTGAATTGTTAAACCTAAAAGGCCAATTTTTGAAACTTATAAAAATCACTGGATATTTTTAGTTCAGGAATATTTTACAGCATTAGTGGATTTTATAGTTTTGCTATTTACTGTACAATGCTGTAGTGGCACACATTATTGGTGGATAATGCAATTGAATTCCTGCCAGTCGATAGTCCTATTGCCATTGTTTCCCATAGAAACATAACATAACAGTATAAATATAAATAGGAGAAAAGTTGATCATCAGGAATGATTCATATTAATGTACAACTCTAAAAGAAATGCTGGGTACAAACTAAGCTTGTTGAGGTTCTTTCACATAATTCTGAAGCCAAACATCCAATTTCAATGGGGAATGTGTAGAACTTCTTACCTACAAGAATACTTTGAGTATACTTTACTTCACATGACTGTTCAAGAGCCTGATTCTTTCATGAATTTCAGACTCTTCGCTGGAGGAAAATAATACTGAATTCATGTATCAAAAATGATGCAAAATCATTTAAACCTGGGTCCTTGAAATGTATCTCATTTGGTATAATTAGGCTGAAAGGGGGAAAGAACTCTCCCTAAAATTTTATTCCTAACTTAAAACATCAAATTATGTCTGTTTATAGGAGTCATTTTAAAAAACCTCAGAAATATAGTGCATAAATTTAGCTTGTCTGGGACAACTGCAGTATTTCCACATTTTCAGTTAGTAAACAATACAGTCTACTAGTTAATGCAAAGGATTTGAAAGCACTGAAGCATTCCATTTGTCTCCCTTATTCCTTAGGTCCTGTCTGTTCATGAAAATTACCTTATTGGGGGCAAAGAACTTGAATAGACCATACTAGCCTGTGTTTTCATCAAATTACTGAATCGTGCTACAGGCCTTCAGTCCTTGTAATCAGGCCAATAAAGCTGTCCTAACTTTAGAAGAATCCAAGTAATGGTAGACACATGTTTTTTGTCATGTTTTCTTGCCAGAAAATGAATCTAGAATGTGCAGTTGTTGAAGTTTATTTATGCAGGTTGTGAATGACCAATAGCTTCGTGAATTAGATCCGGTGATTCCACCAACTTGTAAAATTATACTGAGAGCACAATATGAAGATACCACAAGCCCCCAACCCTGTGTTATTACTTTAAAGTTCTTTCATATCCTTTTCTAATATTTCCATAGCTCTTCGAGATGCTGGAAAACAGTCCATTAATAGTGACTGGAAGATAGAACATTCAGGAACATTCAATATTGCTGGGACTACTGTCCATTATGTTCGGAGAGGTCTCTGGGAGAAAATCTCTGCCAAAGGTCCCACAACATCACCTTTACATCTTTTGGTATGATAATATAGATTAAGTTTTTCCTGTTTTATATAATAAATCATGGTGGTGAGGTTGGTATTTTATGTTCCTGGAATTTTTTAGAAATCAAAATAGCATGGCCATTTCTCCTAATCTGGAATAGCTAGAAGCCATAATGGAGATGAATTATTTTGTATGGCAAACATTAAAGGAGACTTCACATTAGAGAAGCAGTGGGTTGTGGCAATCACCTACTGAAATGAAAGAGATGTGACGTTTATAGTAATGGTGATAGAACTAGAAGAGAGAGTTTTGTGATTCTCAGGGTGATTATGGGACAATAATGAACATTTTAAAATCCTCCAGATTAAAGAATCTGAGGAATTATCTCCCTCCAAAAATAAAATATAAACCTTATAACCTCACTGTCTTCTAAAGTAACATCATCTAGTAATCTTTCATAAGAATCCTGAAGTTGTAAATTCATCTTTTACCACACAGTTAGCTAGAATCAGATCTTATTTGATCACATCTACTCACCATTCTAGTGGGACAGAAGTTTTCAAAATGTTTGTCTGTGACCATGAAATACAAATTTGTGAGGCAAATTTCTAAAAATCACCTTCATTCAATGATCCAGAATAAGCTACATTATACTTCTGCTATAGATTCTTTCTTTATTACTATTGCAGATAACATACTAAAGTTTTCCTGGAATCATAAACATGAACACATCTCTAGATTAACTAAGACACATCTTCCTTTTTGAGAAAGGATTTAGGCCAAATTTTAATGGTTTGTAAGTAGTAATAACTTCATATTGACCGTATTGTGTCTTCGTCCGTTGCAGCGCTGTTAGTGAAAATCCTTATAGTAAAAATTAAACACATTTGGAGAAAAAAATGTTATGGTTTTTAAGTGGCAATACATTGAATAGTGAGTTAACAGTACATTTGCTTTAAAATGATCAGTTTCTAAACTATCCAATGACCCCTTCTTACTGAAAATTCTAATCTGAGAAAGTCAGCCTGAATTTTTGGTCATATCCTACTGAGTGTTGTGCATATCCCTTTATTTATTCTGCTTAAATACCCTGTCCTTCCCTTTCTATAGATTACAGCAGCATAAAATTTATACTCAAGCAGACTATGATGGGTTCCTCTAAGACCAAATGCAGATCTGTACCAGCAAAGAAAGTGCACATGAGCAGTTGCCTCCTTGGTTCATAATTTGACTTCAGCAATGTTTGTCAGAAATGAATCTCCATTCTGCGTATGTTGCAGGTGCTGCTTTTTCATGATCAGAATTACGGTCTGCATTATGAATACACTATTCCACTGGACCCTCTTCCTGAGAATCAGAGCTCAAAAGCCCCCGAACCTCTTTTTATGTGGACACACTCAGGTTGGGAGGACTGCGATGCTGTATGCGGAGGAGGTAAATTATTTTTACAGCTATAATATATATTGTATATTCTTGGATTACTATTTGTTCAGTTAAATGTTAGTTTTAAGAGAGTTTAATAATACTGTGTATATATATACAGAGAGAGAGTAGAGCACTCATGGAAAGGTGAAAATGAATATTTTTCATCTCCTTGCTTCTCAGTTTTCTAAAAACAATAATGATAATCTTTATTATAAAAGTTTACACTTAATTAAATAGTCATAAAGGACAGAGGGGAGAGGATATATGGTTAAACAAAATTAATTCAGTACAAAATTATTTAAAAGTAATCATGTGCACAAGGCACACATGTATGCTTTATTCGGTTACTAAATATTCAGAATCAGTGAACATAATTTATCAGAAAAAATATATTTAAAGCATCCTAAGTAATTCTGAAAAAAATCTGCACCCAAAATTTCCAATCCAATCTATATAATTAGTAGTTTGTCTTGATAACAATCTAAAATTACTGGTGCCACACAGTCAAAAGTGGCTCACAGCCATTAGTGTGTACTTCAGGGCAGACAGTCAACAATAGGTCAGACCACGCAAACTGGTGGTATGTTCTATAGTTAGATTTCTCCAAGGAAGATCAGTGTAGATGGGATCAAAATAGAGAATGAAGAGAAGTTCACGTATTTGAGGAGCAACATGACATATGATCTAGACTGTAAGAAGGAATATAGCAACTAGAATAGTGAAAGCAAGAGTGAGTTTGAAGGCAATGGATAAGATCTTGCGATTAGCTTAGGAACGAAGCTGAGCATCTTGAAAATGTGTGTATTTAGCAGCATGTTGTATGGATGTGGAACATGGGTGATAATGATAGAATCGAAGAGAAGGATATTGGCATTCAAGAGGAGTTGTTATAGAGAGATCCTGAGAATAGGATGGATGCAGAAGGTCACCAACAAGGAATTATATAGGAAGATACAGCCGAAAGAGAACCTACTGCAGAAGGTTTACAATGGAATTTACAGCTACTCAGGCATCTCTGCAGAATGAACAATGAGCGAAAAGTTAAGACTTTGGTATTCGGCATAATGGATGGTCCAAATAGGATAGGCAGACCCCACAGAGAATGGGTAGGTGATATAGTAGATTGGTGCGGAGCTAGTCTGCAGAAACTAAGCCCCTCCGCACTGGATAGGGAAGGATGGAAGGAAATAGTGAGGGAGGCATCAGACACCAATGTGCATTGAGCCCAGGGTTGTTGTTGATGATGATGAAGCCTGTAAGAAATGTGAACTCTTAGACAACTGAGCTAACAGCCTCAGCAGGCCCTGGGTAAAGAGGAGGCACTCTGCTCCACAATCCCAGAAGGGACGGGGCCTCAGAAGGGGCAGGGCTGGGGCTAGGCAGTCCTCAGTGCCACACAGAGAGTGTTGTGCCTCCCCCAGCCAGTCCATAGTGCTGCCCAGTGTGTGCCACGCAGTGCTCTGGCCCTAGACTGTGTCCACCATTACTGCCCCAGCAGTGACGCCAGTGGCTGGGAGCTCCAAGCCCTTTTGTATCGCTGGGCCCAAAGGCAATTGCTTCTTTGCTCCCCCCTGTTGGCGGGCCTGCTCTTAGATCACTTTAATTGTTTTACCATGGAGTCATGGACAACTCTCTTCGACTTTCCAGTCTATCTTGTCATTCAGAAAAACTGGACTTAGTGGTATTAATCACGTACACCAAAAATGACACCACATCAGTTTGCTTCCAGTCCCAAGAGACCAATCACTAAGGTGACCAGATAGTAAGTATGAAAAATTAGTATGGAAGGTGGGGGAGAATAGGTGTCTATATAAAACAAAGCTGTGACTATCAGGATTGTCCCTATAAAATTAGGATGTCTGGTCACCCTACCAGTCGCTTACCCAAGATCATTTGGTACCCTAGATCCTATATCAAAGACAATGCCTGTAGCCAATCCTGTAATAAACTACTGAAAGGTTTATTAACTAAGAAAAAGGAATGAGAGTTATTTACACATTAAAGCAAATAAACATACACACACACAAATGCGTTACCATCTAAACTGGGGTGGGGAACCTTTTTTGGGTTGGGAGCCACTGACCCACAGAAAAATCAATTGGGGACCACACACAAATGAGGGGGAAAAAACCCAAACCCTCACTAATGAGGCCCCCAGCTGAGAAGGCGAAAGATACTCCCCACATTTTTCTTGGAGGCCCAGGCTAGTAGATTTTGTGAACTCCAGCTCTGCAGAGGGCAGCAAGGGTGGGGAGAAGGGGGCTGGAGTGCCAGTGTGTAGGCTCCCCAGTGCTGGGAAGGAGCACCAAGCCGTGAGGGCAAGATCCTGGCAAGCCAGGCATTAGGTTCCCCTCCCTTGATCTAAATCCTAAGAGTGACAGAAATGTTGAGATGTCTATTCAAAGTGTCTTTCAGGCAAATCCTGGGGATCTCTGGCTTCAGTTTAGAGTCTTTTTCCCTACAGATTCCAAACAGCAATAAAATATGCAGTTTCTTCTTGTCAGGGATTTTTATTCCTTTGAGTTCAAGATGATGGGACAAGTTTACATCAATGTTTCCTATTCATGGGTCTTTGGGAGAAAACAAGGGATGGGGGCAGAAGGGGAGGACATCTCTGATGTTCCACAATGATTTGTGTGGTTTTTATGGACCTTGTTTTGTTGAGCAGGAGATAACACCTCCTGCCGCTAACTAGTATTTCACACTTTGTAATGTTTCTCTCCTGCCTGAGGTGGTTTACAGTTACAAAGTGAACACTTATTTATGACCTTATATTGTGAGAGATATATAGGTGAGATTAATACTAGCATTTTATAGAGTCTTATAAGACTAATATCTGTTTGAGTAAAACTAAGATATAGGTAGCTTGTTCTGGTCAGCTATGAGTTTATGAGTCTTAACTAATGCCTGCAGCTTAGGCAAGAGTTGGCATCAGTCCTGCAAATGTCAAAGCATGAAACAAAAAGTAGTATCAGCAGATAGGAAAACTCTGACACAATGTTAATAAACTGAGAGATGTACATTTCCAATGGTCATAAAAATGTGAGTTAAAACCAATTACAAATATGGAAGAAAATTGAAAATCTGTAAAAATTGCTCACTCCTCAGAAGTTGAACAATAGTACCATGCTGGAAAGTACACCTACCTTATTGGGTTTTGCATGCAAGTTAGATGGGAAAATGCCTATCTTCCCTGCTTTGTATATCATGCTGGAGGTTAAACAGAACACAAGCTCCAAGGAAACTTTTTACTTCAGAAACTTAGGCACAGAATGAGTTTGTGTGCTGTGGCCAGGTGGGTCCTGGCCAATTTATTAATCCCCTTTTTGTCTAGCCACTCACGTCCCTCCACCTCACCCCAGACCAGTGTCCCTTGAGTCTTTTTACCAGTCTTTGGCTCAGTTAGCAGCACTCAGTTCTCTCTCCGCTGCCGGAAACAACAGTTCAGAGACCGGCCATCCAGTTATTTTCTCTGGTTACAGTGGGGAAATGGGGGCCCTGGCTCGCCCTCACTCATGGGCCCCAGCCTAGGGCCCTAAGGACAGGGACCTAGTTGTAGTCCTGTCTGGATGACGGGGCTTCTCACCGCAACACGTCAGCCCTCAGGCTTCTATCCGTTGCCCTACCCTGGGCTGCTTCCTTTCCCCACCCTGTGGGTTCACCGGTGTGGCGTCTCTGGTTTCCCCAACACCGGAGCGTAATTACTGCTGCGGGGGGGAGTTGGGCAGGGTTTCTTTCCCCTCTCCCTGTCTAGACTCTCCACAGCTCTCGTCCCTTCCCTCCTCCCAGTTCAGTAGTCCAGCTCCTTTCTCCCTCTTGGTTCCTCTTACCTCTCCCCTCCTGGTGCTTGTCCTCCCTGCTTTAAATCTCCCGCCGCCCCTTGTTGCCTCCTCTGATGTCAGTCCTTCTGCGATGTGTCCCTACCCCCATCTCCCGGCGTGTGTCTGTCCCTGACATCAGCGCACACCGTCTAGGTACCTCCTCCTCCCTCTCTCTTGCTGTTGTGCCAGAAGGCGTTTGGCTGCAGTGAGCCTTCTCGGCAGCGAGCAAGCAGTTGGCACAGCGCTGGTATTCGGCTGCCCATGTCGCGAGCAGCCCAGAGGCTGGGGGGTCCCGAGTGCGGGGCAGTGACTCCCTGTCACATGTGCCTATAGGGTTCAGATGCAGTTGTGATAATCATAGTGGAGCCTAAAATTGGGACGTTGGTTTTTAAATCCAGAATTAGGTGCCTAAGTTTTGGGTTTAGGCACCTAAATTCTCTTGTGAATTTAAACCGAAGGAGCCTAAGTTCCATTGACTTTTAGTAGACTTAGTCTCCTAAAAATGTAAGACACTTCTGCCTTGAGCACTTTTAAAAATTATACCGTAAGGCCATAACTACACTACAAAATTATGTTAATCTATTTTACATCAGCATACATCCACCACAGCTGTTAAATCACTTGTATGTCTGCATACTTGCCTCCTTGCGTCCATGGTGCACATCCTCACAAAGAACACCTGTATCAATTGTAGTGTCAATGTTGCACATTCCAGGATGGCTCCTGAAAGTCAGTAACAGGTGGTATCCACACTACATTGACTGTGACTCTATACGGGAATGTCTACACTACCACCCTAGTTCGAACTAGGGTGGTAATGTAGGCAACCAGAGTTGCAAATGAAGCCTGGGATTTGAATTTCCCGGGCTTCATTTGCATAAAGCCGGGCACCGCCATTTTTAAATGTCTGCTAGTGCGGACTCCGTGCTGCGCGGCTACACGCGACATGGACTAGGTAGTTCGGACTAGGCTTCCCCGTTTCACGAGGAGTAACAGTAGTTCGGACTAGGAAGCCTAGTCCGAACTACCTAGTCCATGTCGCGTGTAGCCGCGCAGCACGGAGTCCGCACTAGCGGACATTTAAAAATGGCGGCGCCTGGTGAGATGCAAATGAAGCCCGGGATATTTAAATCCCGGGCTTCATTTGCAACTTCGAATGACTACATTAGCCCCCTAGTTCGAACTAGGGTGGCAGTGTAGACATACCCTTAGCTACTAAGGCATCCATTACCAAAGTATGTATACCACATGGTATATCTCCTTGACAATTCATTTCACTTGGATAGCTCTCTGCACACTTTTCACTCTGTATCTGACTTATCAGTTCTCATCCTCAAAGGAAACCTGCACTTTCAAAAGATGATCCTGGGAGCTTAAATTCACAACTGTGCTAGACACTAAAAATATTGGACTGAACAGAGACATTGGATTTATGAATTAGTAGATTTACCCAGTGTTTTCCCTTATCTCAGAGGGTATGTCTACACTACCCTCCAATTTCGAAATAGGAGGGTAATGTAGGCATACCGCAATTGCAAATGAAGCCCGGGATTTGAATTTCCCGGGCTTCATTTGCATAAGCCGGGCGCCGCCATTTTTAAATCCCAGCTGGTTTGAACCCCGTGCCGCGCGGCTACACGCGGCATGAACTAGGTAGTTCGAACTAGGCTTCCTGGTTCGAACTACTGCTACTCCTCATGGAATGAGGAGTAACGGTACTTCGAACTAGGAAGCCTAGTTCGAACTACCTAGTTCGTGCCGCGTGTAGCCGCGCGGCACGGGGTTCGAACCAGCCGGGATTTAAAAATGGCGGCGCCTGGCTTATGCAGATGAAGCCCGGGAAATTCAAATCCCGGGCTTCATTTGCAATTGCGGTATGCCTACATTACCCTCCTATTTCGAAATAGGAGGGTAGTGTAGACATACCCAGAAATATTTATTTTTCTTCATTGAAATCATTGCTCTGGATTGGGGCTGCAGATGAGAGGTTCAGTATGCAGGCTCCTCCGGGGAGAGAGAACTACCCCAGTCCACTTTCACTGAAGCAGGTTGGGGCCAAGTGCTGCTCCAGTAGACAAAGCCAGAGGAGGGGTGCACGACCCCCTAGCTGGGGCAGGTCCAGGTTTGTTTTCCGACCTGCCTTCTCCAGACAGATTGAGGAATGTAGCAAATGCACTTTTCCTTCACTTCCTGACAAAGGGGAAACAGCCAACAATGTTCAAGTACAAATTGGTAAGCGGGAGCTTCAGCACCCCCATTCTCCCTAAAGTGCAACTGAGAGTGGGAGACTTAGGGTTGGGGCAGTCTTGGGGGGAGAAGGAGTTTGAGCCCCCAGCCAGCTCCTTTCACCTTCCTGGTGTTTGTCTCTTTTCCAGATAGTTTTATGAGAAGCAATCCTATTCCAGGCTCATCCTATTTTCCGGCACAACCAAACCCTTATCTTGCTTTAAATTATGATAAGAGGAAGCTCTATATCGAATTTGATAGTCTAGATCTGACTGCTTAGAAGGAGTTCTTGAACAGACAGACGGATGAACAGACAGACAAACGCTTTCAAATATATAGTAGATTACAAAATTCGTAACGCTTTAATGCCCTTTTTTGTCCTGTGACTGCAGAGATGTTATTGGGCCACTCTACCTTCAGAGATCTCTTATAATGTGCGCTAACTTATTATGTTAAACAATCTTTTCCACCTTGCATTTTACTGTTATGCTGGGATAATTTCCCCAGATCTGTAGAAGAGTTCCATATGGCTTTACAGCTTCTCTCTGTCACCAACAGAAATATTGTCAGATGGTTATTTTAATATACAATCCAAATTTCCTTTTAAACATTTAATTTTGTAACTCCTAATTATGCCGCCATGTACCAACAAAAGGAATTAATCTTCAACCTTCATATTTATCTTCTTGATATATCCATAGACTCCTGTTATGAATATCCCCTGCCCACCCACTCCTTTATTTGATGCTTACAAGTTTCCACTACTTTCCTGACATGGTCACATCTGTCTAATCCTAATCTTGATAATTACTGTGCTTCTCATATTGACTCAAATAGTAGAATCTGGAAACATACCATTTATTCATCATACTAGTCTAAAGAACTCACTGTCCCAACTACTTTGACTTTGTGAACAATCCTTAATTCTCTACAGACCGGTTTCCATGGATATGTATGTTTGTGGTTTGGTAAGAAAATTCTCCTCTGTAAGCATTCTGTACTTGCTAAAGCAGCATCTCCATTTCTAATTAGTGCCACTCCTCAGATTCATTTTAGAATATTAACACTTGTAATGACTTCCTGCTGTACTTTTATTATTATTCCAGTATTTCCATTTATCATGCACTCTCATAAGTGTACCAATTCTAATGTTTCTCATTTTCGAAGAAAAGCTCAAATGTAACATTAATCCTTGTCATTCATTCTACATGACAACTCGGATAAACATTTAGCAAAGTGTTTCATTATAATGTCTGTTTATCATCTTTTTATGTTGTAATTGGAAGAAGCTTGTGACAGTATTTAAATTAGTTTAGGTAACCTAAAATTCTTCTTTTTATGATATTTTAATGCAAATGATGTAAATTACAGTCTCCTGATTATTTATTTTTGACAAAAGAAACATTCATTGCAACTGTGCTATTGATTGTCTGTTGTCATATATAGAAATGACATAATTTAAAATGTTACACACTACGTGATGTGGAAAGATTTGAGTTTAAGCTGTTGTCAAAATTTTAATTAACAGAAATAAACAGTTTATTATCGTATTTATTTAAATACTGTATAAAATGTATAATAGAAAACAAATATCAAAGAACATGTGTGGTTTTATCTTACTGTATACTTTAGAAATGTGTGTCTTTCTGTCTGTCTGTCCATCCATCCATCTGTGAGCCATTTGTTCAAGAAATTCTCCTAAACGGTAAGTGCTAGGACCATCAAATTTGGTATGCAGCTTCCTCTTACCATAAATGAAAGCACGGTTAGGGCTTGGTTGTGCCAGAATAATGGGATATACCTGGAATTTGGTTGTTTCTTATAAAATGGAAATGGAGGAGTCTGGCAGGAGGGACAGTTGTACTGCACACTGCCCACAGAGAGGCAACAAGGGGCCAGAGATGGGGACCAGGAGAGCTATAACCCCATTGAGTCAGCAGAGGCAGAGGTGGAGTAAGGGACAGCTATCTACTGTATATTTCAGAGAGTTTGTCTGTGTGTGTGTGTGTGTCTTTCTGTACCCCAGCTGGGGAACATGCACCCCTCCCCTGGTCATAGGCAGGCACTTCTCACCTGGCCCCAACTGCTGTAGTGGGGGAGGTCTGAGGTTATCCTCTTCCCTCAAGGCAGCCTACACACTGAACTCTTCATCCCAGCCCCACCCCTGAGCAATGATTCAAATGAAGGAAAACAAAACTTCTTTGCATTAAAGACCCAAGCAACATTCAATAAATTCTTGTGCATATATATTTAGATATGTAGTGTGTGTAACAATCTATTTTGCAAAATATATATATATATATTTTGTGCGTGTGTACATGTGCATACCCACATATTTGGACACACATACATTTTAAAAAACTGTAAAATAATTAAGATAATCACATTCAAATTTGATTTATTTATGTACACACAAGTGTATATGCATGTATATACACATACATGGACACACAGAAAAATGTAAATCACTTAAGGTGGCTACACACAAATTATGTATAACAAAAATATTTATGCACACCCTTTATTCCTGCTTCTAGAGGCACATTCTTTGTCACTGCTATACACCACAGCCTTACCTCTGCCTTCCTCCTGCTGGAACCCTTTTACCAGATTATAAAAGTGCTAATTTAAATCAGCTTCAAATTAGCTGTACCTCACCATTGGAAAAGATTAACAAGGGATGCAGTAAATTCTCCATTATCTAGTGTCTTCAATTGAGGTCTAGATAGCTTTGCAAAATATATGTTCTTCTTTCATGGCAAGCTATTGGGCTCATTCCAGGAATCAGTAGGTGAAATTCTGTTGTGTGTATGTTATGCAGGAGATCATGCTGGACTATCGCAACAGTCCCCACCTGCGTTAAAATCAGTAAATTTACTTGCTCCCTATACCATTAGTTGTGAATGTCTGGTGTGCTTGTTTAGTGTGTTGGGAAGGCTGTAAAGTGGTTGGGAAGATTGGCCTCACATAGGTTCAAAGATAAGATTGTGGAATACAGTAGCTGTGGTAGAGGTACAGGTACATGTCTGGGTGGAAAAGAATGCATTGGTGTGTAGGTGCATATAAAATACATTTGATTTATGCAAATGTCTCTATAGTTAACATTTTTTTCTGTGAAATTAATCACTACTTCCTTCATAGCCAACCAGATTCCTCCACCTTTAATTATTTCTGATATTGTTGGTTTCCATAATTGGCATTCTAAAATGTAGAACTGGCATGCTACATTTTTCAAAGCCGTGGGATGAATTCAGTTTATGGGTTTTTTTTCATAAAATATTTACTTTTCTAGTCAATGGTCTGTACATTTTCACATGTGAAACTAAAACTTGTATAATGTACATATTTATAGAAAACTAACTGAGAATAGCTTACTATATTTTATTTCACTTCTTTCACCCACATGACACATAAAGATGTTAGTTTTATCAGAGTTACCTGTGACTCGACATAGCTTTTTTTTAACAAAATTGGATATTTCCCATTTTTCCATGTATCTTTGCTTTATGTTTTATTAGGAGAAAGAAAGACAACAGTATCTTGCACAAAGATTATGAATAAGAATATCAGTATTGTGGACAATAAGAAATGCAAATATTTAACAAAGCCTGAGCCACAGGTCCGAAAGTGCAATGAACAACCGTGCCAGACAAGGTGATAGTGATTCAATTAAACTAAATTTGAATTAATGTTAAGTGGTGGAAATCTGGGAATGCATTTAAGCATATGGTTAAAGTTGAGCATGCGCTTAATAGTTTTGTTTAATTGGCATCATAGTCCTTACTAGCTCATGCTAAACATTTGTTAAACTAGGAAGTAAATACTTCATTTTTTTCTATTTTTCTTTTATTGATTTCCTAATTCCCTTGAAGCATGAACATGATCCATGTCTGTTGATTAATACTCTGTGTGTAAGAGGTAGAAAAGGCACAATTAGCCATTTTTCCTAAATTTGAACCCCAGTTGACCACAACTTTAGCTCCTGCATTCTGAGCACAGGTTCTACTGTCTATAAATGCTCCAGTTGGCTAAGTTGTTGTGGAGGAGGTAGAGTCATGCCCTTACCTTTTCACCAGTCAGCAGAGCTGGCTGGACACATAGCAGATGTAGGTGGCCACTCTGAGTGTAATAGGTGGCTCATTTCTTGTGCATGGTGGGGATTTTCTATGGGAAATGTGTAGTTCTACAGCCACCACACCAAGTGACTACAGTAAGCATTCTGTCTGAAAAACTGCTTTTGTTAAACTTCAGAGAGTACCATTCTTTTTCTGAGTTCTTGATGCAGTACTGTTAAGTACTCTGGACTTACAGCAAGCGTGCAGATAGGAGTGGTTGCTATGTTTCAACAGAGAAGGGAAATTCAGATGGAAAGGTATCAGGTGGTATTTTATAATCATCAGATTCAATCAGTGGTGTTACCAGACTTACATGATTGTGGGTAATTAATACTGAGGAGTGGCATAGTCCTTACAGAGGCAAAATTCCTATTAACATCAATCGGCATTTTGTATGTATCAAATTGGCAAGACCAGGGTCAAAATTATATGGACATAAGGGGAATGGTGTTTTTAAATTAGACAAAGGACAGAGGAAAATAAATTAAGTTACTAGTAAAATATTTTAAAGAAACTTGCATACAAATTGTAAAAAAAAAAAAAAAAAAAAAAAAAAAAGCCCATCAGTTTTCTTAGAACAATGAAGTAAAAAAATATACATGTAACATCAGAAGGGACCAGTATGATCATCTCCTGCATGACATAGGCTGGAGAATTTCACCTTTATAGAGGGATTGTTTTTATTTCAGGTTTAAAACGTGTTTTAAAAAATGGCCCAGTAGTGGCGGAGGGATAGTAATGGGAGAAATCTGCTAATTTTCAGATATCCTATCAATTATAATTATTTGTACGTGTTGTACTGTTTTTACAAGCAGCAGAGGTGTCACAAAATTTAAATAGAATATAAAGCTGTAACCACAATACCTACCTTCAGCTGATACCAGCTCCAGTCATGGGGACACTGGTGACTCACATCCCTACCTTCAGGTGATGCCGTCTCCAACCCTGGGGAAGCTAGAGATTGCTGCCCAGGGTGGGAAGGGGAAAGCAAAGGCACAGGTAGGACTCCAGCCCATAATCCCAGGCTCCAGAGGTTGATGCCTTAGGCTATGTCTACACTACAGTGATGTATTGGAAAAAGGTACGCAAATCATGCTCTGATAGTTTTTTTGGAAGAAGCTTTTCCCAAATTCGGCATGTCTACACTGAGCCAAATTCTGGAAATACCTCCTCTTTCAGAAGAGCCCTTCTTCCTCGTGGGAGGAGGCAGACAGGGCTTCCAAAAGAGTACATCTGCTCTTCCGCACAAACAAACAAACAAACAAACAAACCCGGAAGAACAGACACATTCCCTGGATGCAGTGGGGCTTTTCTGGGATACCTCTGGTATCCCAGAAGAACCCCGTAGTGTAGACATAGCACTAGCCATTAAGCCACTTGGACTCTTCCCACCATCCTACCTTTAGCTAATGCCATTGCCAGTCCTAGGGAAGCTGGTGGTGCCATCTGGCACAATCTAGAAGGTGGTGCCATCTGGCACAATCTAGAATCTCATAGACCTGAATTCAAAGTGGCCAAACATTTTGTATTTAAAAAATTAAAAAACAAACATTCTTTCACTGATGGTGGAATTTCATTCCCATGTGTTTAGGAAATTCTCTAAACATTACCTGGCATTACTAGTTATTTTTTATTGACACCTGCCAAATTTTTAAAAATGCCTATTTATATGTCTCTCAAAACAAGCTTGTAATAGGGACATCGAGCCTTTGGAACTAATTATAAAGGAAAACAAATTAAAATCTTTAAATGTGATGTTTGCTCACAGTTAGCATAACAGAAAGCTGGAATGTCTATTGAGGAAGTGGGTTTTGCCCATGAAAGCACAAGTTACTATATATATATTTGTTGTTAGTCTCGAAGGTGCTACAGGACTTACTTGTTGTTTTGGAATATCCTCTCTAAGCTTTGATTTTCTAAATACTGTCAGTTTCAGACACCTGGGATCCACCTGCAATTTGCTTCAAAGGGCAAAACTCTCTGGCAAGCTTTGACTTTTGAGGGAGGCACAGAAATCATCCTGAGCACTGGAACATTCTGGAAAAGTTACTTACTAGCAACTATTGCTCTCCAAATATGTTATCTCTTCAGATCCACATTGAACCTTTCTTGCTCCCGTTCAGAAATTTAAACTGTGTATCTGGCATTAGAGATGGACACATAAGGGAAGGGACTTGTATACCCTCAGCACCAAAATAGTGAGTCTGAGGCACAATTGTGCACACACATACACCTCTAACAGTTCACTGTTTTCAAAGGGTTCCATGGTTTGTGTGGCAGGGAATATGGTTTCTATAGTGTGGATCTGCAAGGGGAAATATTCAGAGAACAACAGTTACTGGTAAGTAAACTTCCTGCTTTTCATCCATTACATTCAATTATATTTTTATTAGAATGATAAGGGAAGGAGAGGGGAAAAGCTTTTGTTATATAAAGGACTCTGAATAATTAGATATAATTGGTGGGATTGGAAAGAAAATTTTAACCAAAATGTAAGAATACATTTTTAAAAGTTCACTGAGTTGAGTTGAATTTATCACCATCTAAATGTGATAGTCATATCAAGAGTTATTTAAAATAGACAGAGCACACAAAATATACTTTAGGGAACAATCCTGTTGACAGGGAAAAGGACAAGATGACCTAATCAGTCTTTTCCATCCTTGATATCTATTATTCCATTACTTATGTTTTTTTGTAGATGGATGATGACCGAATGGACTCCTTGTTCAAGGACATGTGGAAAAGGAACCCAGAATAGACAAGTGGCTTGTACGCAGCAGCTCAGAAATGGAACCTTGATAAGAGCTAGGGAAAGAGATTGCCTTGGGCCAAAACCTGCTTCTGCCCAGCGCTGTGAAGGCCAGGACTGTATGACTGTGTGGGAAGCTGGAGTATGGTCTGAGGTGCAGTGTATGCATTAGTTGCTATTTACTGTTGTTTCTTTCTTAACACTTAGAGCTTCCCATACCTATTATATGGTTTCCAACAAAATCTCTAGAAAATGTTATCTATAACTTTTACAGGTAAAATGTGTTTTACGCACCAAGATTTAGCCCCTCCATTTAAAGTGTAGGGCAATGCTGAGTGCTTCACGTGTTCAGAAGTTGTTTCCATTCGGCCTGTGGTGCAAACTGATAGTAGCTCCAGACTCTGAGGCTACACCTATACTGCAGGCTTCTTGTTCAAGAACTGTTTTGCGCAAGAGTTCTTGTGCAAAAGGTATTCCACAAGAGCGTGTCCACACTGCCATGTGCTTTTGCACAAGATATGTGTTTTTGTGCAAGAGCATCCATGGCAGTGTGGACGCTCTCATGTGCAAGAAAGCTCTGATGGCCATTTTAGCCATTGGGCTTTCTTGTGCAAGAAATTCATGTTGCCTGTCTACACTGCCTTCTTGTGGAGCAGCTCTTGCTCAAGAGGGCTTATTCCTCGTGGAGAGAGGACTAACTCTTCTGGAAGAAGCCCTGTTTTCCAACACTGTACTGTAAATTACTTGCGCAAGAACGTGCGAGCAGTGTAGACACTCTGCAAGTTTTTGCGCAAGAACACTTGTTCTTGCGCAAAAAGCCTGCAGTATAGATGTAGCCTGAGTATAGACACAGGCCTAGTTGTAAACCTTAGCCTCCACCTCTGGAACAGCTCCACAGGCCCACAAGAGGGAAATCTGAGGCTGGGGAAGTGAGGTGGTAGCCATCCTGTGTTTGCAAGGAGGTGGCAGATATGCCTGTTTTCAGAGAAGTAAGAACAAGAAGGAGATCTGGCAAATGAGGTGGTAAAAGAGGTGAAGGTGTGAGAGCTAGTGATCTGGTGCGTGGGTGGCAAGGACGCTAGAAGATTTTTTTATAGTGGGGTGCTGAGAGCCACTGAACCAAACTAAATCTGCATATACAGGAGACCCTTGTGATTCATGGAATCACTTTTCGTGGTTCTGCACACCTGTCTCCTGTCCTCCCAAACTAGGAAGATGGCAGGAGCCACAGGGAACTCACCATGGCTCCTTCTCCGCCGGAGTGAGTTCCCTGAGGCTGACCGGAGCTGCGGGTAACTCACCACAACTGTCAGGAGCTCAGTGTTCCGGTCAGCTCCCAGAAGATGTGGTGAGCTCCCTGTAGCTATCAGGAGCCATAGTGAGTTCCCCATGGCTCCTGGCAGCTGCAGTGAGTTCCCCACGGCTGCCAGCACCACACAAGGAGTATTGTCTTACACTTGTGAAAAGTATTTAGAATTACTGCGGAGCTGTTTTATTTCATGTTGTTTCCTATTTAGCTGCTTGTTTTGTTTTATGTATATCTAAGGGCGTGTCTACCCAGCAGGGCTAAAGCCGAATGAGCTATGCAACTTGAGCTATGTGAATTTTGTAGCTTAAGTCAAAATAGCTTATTTCGGCTTTTGGTGCTGTCTACATAGCAGGCACAATTTTGAAGTAGAGAAAAGCAAGAAAAAGCACATTTTTCTCTGTTACAAAAAAAAAAAAAAAGATGATGATTCACAGTTTAACTGTTCCAACACCAAAATAATTAGTGACTGAAAGTTAGGAATTCTTTGAGTTTATGTTAGTCCAATATATGGTCATTGGTGATCCCAAAATATTAATTGATAATTCAAGATAGACACTCCCATGTCATTCACTACACTCTGAACATCTTCTGCCTTGAAAGAATCAGATGTTCATATAAATAAATGCTCATATAAATATAAATATCAGTCTTCTGGTATTCCTTTTTTGGTACCAGTTGGATAGAGGAAGGAAGGAAACAATTATATTCCAGAGATAAAGGGTATTTATTTCTTATGTGAAATAGCAGCAGTTACATTCACCCATGTAGTACTTGGTATCATTGCAAGCTTTGCTTAGTCTAACATTCTTTACCAGAAAGTTAGATAATGGAAACTAGAGGCTTCAGAGATCACTAGAGTTAATATCAGCATTTTTTTGTGTACCTTATACAAATGTAAATTACATCTTTCTATATCCAACAGTGCTCTGTGAAATGTGGCAAAGGAGTACGACATCGGACTGTGAGGTGCACTAATCCCCGAAAGAAGTGTGTTTTGTCCACAAAACCTAAAGAAGTAGAAGATTGTGAGGACTATTCCACATGCTATGTCTGGAGAATGGGAGACTGGTCTAAGGTTGGATATGACACTAATGCCATATAGCAGAACAAAAACTATATATTTTCCCAACAGGATTTACTGGAATGTTTTATCAAAGATGCAGCAATATCCCAAATCAAGAAACAATCAGCTACAAATAAAATGGATCAATATAGTCAAATTGTGACAAAAGAGTAGACTTTAAGTAGAAAGTAGCTATACTAGGCATTTGTAGGTTCAAGTGAAAATTGTAAAATAAGTAGCCTGTATCAGGTAGCACAAGTGTAATTGTACAATATTGCTTTAGCTCAGATCAACAGAAGTTGGTAATGCCGATAGGAAATACTTTGTTTTCAACAAGATGAGCCACAAATATAAGAAAAGTGAAGCAGTATGTGCAAAGACACCAGAAAAGGAAAAAAGTATAAAAATTTCTGAAATTTCCTATCTTTGTTCTGTCGACACACTTCCAAGCAAAGCAGTAGTTCCCTCTAGTTTGTGCCCTTTGTATATTCAGTTTTCCTGAGGATCTATTAATATTTTCTTGCCACCGCCTGACTTGTCACCCTGCTGATGCTATCGGGCCGTGTGCAGCTTGACCTTCTGCTCACAAACAGGGAGGAACTAACAGGGGAAGTTGAGGTGGGTGACAACCTCGGAAGCAGTGATCATGAGATGGTAGATTTCAAGATCCTGATCAAGGGAAGAAAAGAGAGTAGTAAAATAAACACCTTGAACTTCAGAAAAGTAGACTTTGACTCCCTCAGAGACCTGATAGGCAGAATCCCCTGGGATGCTAACATGAAGGGGAAAGGAGTCCAGGACAGCTGGCAGTATTTTAAAGAAGTCTTATTGAAGGCACAGAAAGAAACCATTCCAGTGTGTAGCAAGAGAAGCAGACATGGTAGGAGACCGGATTGGCTTACAGGGGAAATTCTTGTGAACTTAAGCACAAAAAGGGAGCTTACAAAAAGTGGAAACATGAACAAATGACCAGGGATTGGTATAAGTGTATAACTCAAGAATGCTGGCGGGTTATCAGGAAGACGAAAGCGCAAATGGAATTGCGACTGGCAAAGGATGTGAAGGATAACAAGAAAGGTTTCTACAGGCATGTTAGCAAGAAGGTGATCAGAGAGGGTGTGGGGCCCCTACTGGATGAAGGAGGTAACCTAGTAACAGATGATGTGGGAAAAGCTGAAGTACTCAATGCTTTCTTTGCCTCTGTCTTCACGGACAAGGTCAGCTCCCAGACCAATGCGCTAAGTGACGCAAGATGGGATGAAGATGGACAGTCCTTGGTGGGTAAAGAACAGGTTAGGAATTATTTAGAAAAGCTAAATGTACACAAATCCATGGGTCCGGACTTAATTCATCCGAGGGTACTGAGAGAGTTGGCAAATGTCATTGAGAAGCTTTTGGCCATTATCTTTGAAAAATCATGGAGATCGGGAGAGATCCCGGATGATTGGAAAAGGGCATATGTAGTGCCCATCTTCAAAAAAGGAAAGAAGGATGATCCAGGGAACTATAGGCCGGTCAGTCTTACCTCCGTCCCTGGAAAAATCATGGAAGGGATCCTTAAGGAATCCATTTTGAGGCACTTGGAAGAGGGGATAGTGATTAGGAATAGTCAGCATGGATTCACAAAGGGCAAGTTATGCCTAACCAATCTGATTAGCTTCTATGATGAGGTAACTGGCTCTGTGGGAAAGTCAGTGGATGTGATATACCTTGACTTTAGCAAGGCTTTTGATACCGTCTCCCACAATATTCCTGCCAGCAAGTTAAGGGAATGTGGACTGGATAAATGGACAGCAAGATGGCTAGAAAGCTGACTAGAAGGTTGGGCCCAGAGGGTAGTGATAAACAGCTCGATGTCAGGATGGTGGTCAGTTTCTAGTGGAGTGCTCCAAGGTTCAGTTCTAGGACCGGTTTTGTTCGATATCTTTATTAATGACCTAGATGAGGATTGCAACCTCAGCAAGTTTGCAGATGACACTAAGCTAGGGGGAGAGGTAGATAGACTCGAGGGCAGAGATAGGGTCCAGAGTGACTTAGACAAATTGGAGGATTGGGCCACAAGAAATCTGATGAGGTTCAACAAGGACAAGTGCAGTCTTTCATTTGGGACAGAAGAATCCCAAGCATTGTTACAGGCTGGGGACCAACCAGCTAAGTAGTAGTTTTGCAGAAAAGGACCTGGGGATTACAGTGGATGAGAAGCTGGATATGAGTCAAATGTGTGCCCATGTAGACTAATGGCATATTAGGTTGCATTAGGAGGAGCATTGCCAGCAGATCCAAAGATGTGATTATTCCCCTTTATTCGGCTCTGGTGAGGCCACATCTGGAGTATTGTGTCCAGTTCTGGGCCCCCCACTACAAAAATGATGTCGATGCATTGGAGAGTCCCGAAGCCAACACCAGGGGTGGGTAAGGGTCTGCAACGACCCCCTGGATGCAGTGCAGGTCTTCAAAATAGGAGCAGGAGTGGGGTTCTGCTTCAGAGCATGAGCTGTGCTCCCTCACTCTGGCGTATGCCTGCCGGAGCTCTTTAACTTCGCACCGGACCCGCTCCTGGGTCTGGGTCTGGGCCCTTGGTGGCCAGGCTATCGGCTATCTGGCCATATATGTTGGCACTGTGCCATCTGGAGTGGAAATCCTGAAGGTTATCCTCCTTGCTTGACACCTCAATCAGGGCCAGGATCTTCGCCCCAGATCAGGACAGCACACATCTTGCAGCCCCTAACAGGCTCCTGGGAACCCGTTGTGTGCTTCCTGGGCTCTTGGGGGGCCTGGGGATTGAATATGGTGGCCAGATGTCACACACTGTCAGCTGTGCTGTGGCTGGAGGCTGTGGGGAACAGGAACTATAGAATCCTAATGAGTGTGGACCATGTGGCCTGCAGGGCACCTGTAGAATTTCCTACAGGCCTCTTTTTTCCACAAAACTCCCTGTTCCGCATCCATACTCACCCTCTTCTGACAAAGCTTTTTCAGGAGAGGAGTTATTCCTCATGCAATGAGGTTTACCAACATTAGGAAAAGGCGTCCGTTATTTCTATTTTCTTTCAAAATAACACAATTGCTGTGTGAATGTTAGTATTGTTTTTCCGGAATAATGGCCTTTTTTCCAAAATAAAGGTGCAGTGTATATGCACCCTTATACGCCCTTTCCCCCACTGCTTGGGCATCTCATCTTAAACACGTTTCATTTATTTACACTACCAAAATGCCCATAAGTAAGTTGAGCCTCCCAGATTGTTCTAAGATATCTTTACCACAGCTTTTGTTAATGTTCAAATCAGTTTCACGTAATCCATGTTTTATCTAGCATCCATTTAGTGTTGTTTTAATGGAACTCCCAATATGATCTGAAGTATATTATTTAGCATATAGGTCCTGATTTTAATGTGTCTCCAGAGAAATCAGTTTAAAATAATACTTGGATTTCCTAATTTTTTCCTATTGTTGTACTGTTCCATTGCTAGAATACATAGCAACATGAAGTCATGGCATGCATATTAATGTGTCTGCAATGAAGGAAACAAATGGAAAGCTCAGATAAACATTAATCTTTGCTCACTGTTGTTAGTTTCTGAATCAGAGGATTCAGTGTAGCCCCTTGTGTTCGCTGTTTTTGCTCTTTAGGATCATTCTTGACATTCACAGAAAGCTATTCCTTTGAGCAGAGCCAAATTCTCCCCCAGTTTATGCCAAGACTTGGCTAGAGAAATTTAAATTACACTTCTCACACACTGAAAGAGGAGGATCCTTACTGGCTTTTGCTGCTCCTCTTGAACTCCTAAAGCATAATTTTTTAATTGAACTGGGGGTTTTACTTAAGATGATGATGATTATATGTGGTGATGAAATTTAATTAAATTTAGAAGAACACACAAAGATCAAATCATTATTACTGTTTTCATCATTTTAACAATAACACCAACAAGATAAAGGAGCAAGTGGGCAAAACGAACTACTCCACTAAGGTCTGTGAACACAACAGTTATACTAAAATTCTGACTTTTGGATTTAAAGGTCTCCAGTATAATCTAGAGTTTATGCTGAATTTACTTTCATAACAGTTCTTAGGTTATGTTAACATTGCAACTGGGATGTCTGATTGCCAATACAGGCAGACACGCTCACCTTACTAGGTCTCCTCTAGCTAGTGCACTAAAAATAGCAGTGTGGACATTGCTTCCTATATGATTCTATCCAAGGTCAAGACTCAGGAAATCAGCTGGGCTTGGATTCAGGTGGCAAGCCTGAGCCCCCTCATGCCACAACTGCTATTTCTAGCATGCTAATTTGAAGAGAACTAGCAGAAGTCTTATCTAGCCATGCTGGGAATTACATCTCCTAGCTGCAATCTAGACATACTCTAACAATTAGCAAAGTTGCTCAGTACAGTGCTGTTTTAACAGCTAACATCATTTTGAGCTGTGTACCCACCTTTGTAATAAGAGTGAATTATGTGTCAGTTTAAAGGAAAAAACTCACATTTTTGAGCTGCATGAAAGACTGACTGTGTAGGAAGCTGATGAGAGGATGGCTTGCAGAGAGGAAGAACAAGTTTGACAAGAGAGGATAAATAGAGAGGGATAAAGTTTTGTAGAGTTTTGAAAGTAGTGACAAGAAACTTAAGTTTGTTACAATAGTCTATAGAATCCAGTGGAGGCAATCAAAGGGAATTCTGTGATCAAACCAATGGGCAAGGAAGATGAATGTTGCGGCAGTGGTTTGAAAGAATAGACAGGGTACTGCGATGATAATAAAAAAGGGATATGATGAGGGTATAAACTGGAGATTTCATTATAGGAATGGAGAGAAAAAAATGGATCTAGTAATATTGATGAGGAAAAAGCAACAACATTGGGAAATAGAATGGTTGTGTTGGACAAAGAGGAAGGATGGTGGTTTTCTCAAAAGCTATCAGAAAGAAGAAAGGAAAAAAGGAATTCATGGTCAAGCTCTCACAAACTGCATTTGAGTTTTATGTAGTCATGCAGCTGCAACCACTTCCCCCCATAAGAAGTCCATGATTCAGTCTGTTTCAACAGATATGTATTACAGTGTATGCGTAGTGCCTTCTGGAAATCCAAGTGAGAACAAATTCAATCTCAGCTAAGAACTGGCTGAGGAAAGACTGAGCAGATAGAATAACCCAGTTGAGAGGTCCAAAACATTTTTGTCAGTAGTGCAAAATTTATAGGGCTCATTGAACCACAGATAGTCTCTTTGTTCCATGCCTTCCCTGAGGGAAATGAATCACCAGGTGATCTCCCCAGTATCTAGAATAAAATTGAAGAAACCAGGAATTGCCGTATCTCCCTGCTACACTGGCCCAGGTAGACTTGTACTGCAACCCCCATGGACTGAACTGGAAGGAGAGAGATGATTAGGATCAGTAAAGCCTTCTTAGAGGGGTATGCACGAACCTCCTGCTCCCATAAGAAGCAGACAAGTAGGCAATCAAGGCTGACATCTCTGGCCCCACTCCCATCATGCAATCAGTTTACACAGCAATGTAGGGATACTACATCTTCTACAGCCTTGTAAATTGGGCCAGATTTGTCCAATTGTCTTTTAATTTTTAAACCTTTGTACAGTCAAAAACCACACAGACTTGACATCTATGACCTTCATACTTGGTTTGTGAAACAGTTTTTGCCACAGAGGGGGAAGAATGAAAGAATTTCTTTGCTTTTGTCACCTGTTCAAAAACCCTAGCAATTGAACCTTTAAACTATGCAGAGTGCTTCCATATCAGATAGATGCAAATAATTTAGTTTCCTCCAATTAAAATATACAAAGCTTTTAATATTATTTAAGAGATTAGTTGTACTGAGAAAATGATTAGCCCTGTTTAGTTATTTCGTTCCTAATCCAGAATTATTAGCTCTTTTAAATTCTGGGAACAGAACAGTACTGGCCACATATCAAAATATGACATTGTTACTAGATTTATGAAGAAAGATATTATGTGACTCTTGTGAAATAATAGAAGTCAAAATAGCCCTTGCATCACTTTAATAACTTTTAAGTTAACTGAATCACACAGCTTTGTTGCCAACAAATGAGGTATGTCTTTGTTTTCAGAAATGATGAATAAGCAAATAAGTCACAAATTATCCATATAATCAAATGAAAGTGGGAGTTGTTTGCTCATTTTCAACTTATCCTGTAACATTAGCCTAATTTGTTTTAGACAAAGCTTTCTTCTTTGTTAATTTATGCCTGGGACAAACATAGTGTCATGTCGGATTGCAATATATATATATATATATAGGTTGTTAAAAGTGTAAACTAGATAGGATTTTAAAAGTGTTTGCCAGTTTCATGTTATATGTGCATAGAATTACAAATAAGTGAAATATTTTAATAGTCCCCTCTTAGTAAACTAACGCAGGGGGTTGCCATGTAGTTTTCTACTATCACTACAGGTTGGACCTCCCAAAACCAGGACTCCCTCATCTTGCAACATCCGTGGTCCAGCAGGACCACCGGTGGTCCTGGACCAGGGAGTCTTAGCTAGGAGCCCCATTGGCAAGAGGGCTGGCAGATCGGAGCCTGCGAGGCTGGGACTGGGACTAGTAACAGAGCCCCAGTAGCATAACAGGGGCCATGGCAGCCCCAGTATCAAGGACAGAGTCACAGCAGCCCCAATAGCGGGGCTAGGGCTGGAGTAACGGGAGCCGTGACAGCCCCAGTAGTGGGACCAGGACTGGAGATGTGGCAGTCGCAGCAGCCTCGGTAGCGGGGCTGGGGCCGGAGACACAGCAGCCCTGGTATTGGGGCCAGGGATGCGGCAGCCCCAATAGTGGGGCTGGGACTGGAACAGTCCAGGCTGCTGGGGCTGCAGCAGCCTTGCGGGGTGGTGGTGGCTGGGAAGGTGCTCTGGGGAACAGGTAGCAGGGGACCTCCTCTGGTTTGTCAAATTCCCTCTTTTGGGACTGGTCAGGTCCAAAGGGTGCCTACAGAGAGATCCAAACTGTAGAAGTCTTCTCAGTGAAATGACAATGGGAATGACAAAGTAGTATCCAAAAATAGCAATTGGCCATTGCTCTGTCAAAACTGTTGTGTCTGTACAGAGAATGGGTTTTATTCTCATGCATTTTTGTGGTGAAAAAGTACCAAGGTTCCAGCCTGGATGGGAAGCCCATTGTGCTCCAAACTGTACAAACACACAGGAAGACATGGTCTCTGTACTGAGGGGTTTATAATCTAAGATGGCAAGTGACGTACTAAGAGTGGAAGAGGAGCAGTCAATCATATATATATATATATATATATATATATATATATATATACCCTTTGCATATATTTCATATCGTTTTTAAAAGTAGTGAAAAAACCCGTAAGTGCAGTTGACTCTGACTCTTCCTGTTCTTTCTTTTAGGCTTCATCAAAGGGGGCATCAAAGTGATTTGAAGGATGACAGGACACTGACTATAAATCAGTTTGAGAAGGGCATTCCATGTGTGTGGGGACAGCATTAAAGAAGGTGCATAGATAGCCATGGGAGAAGTGGGCAAGTAGGTGGTAAAAACAAACATACTCATTGAACAGAAGAGGCAGGGCAATCCAAAAAGGAAGGAGAGCAGATAAGTACAAAGAGGCAGAAGAGTACAAAGGTTACAAGAGGTACTTGAAATTGATGTAATGCAAAAGAGATAGCGAATGGAGAAATTTGAAGGGGTGACTTGGTCAGAACAGATAACAAGAATGATCTTTGCAACTAACTATGAGTTCACTTTGGTCATGTAAGGGAGACAGATGAAATACAAAGTAGCATCTGGGTAAACAGGGCAGGAGTAAAAAGGGTACTGTCATCAGTATAAAGATGACAACTGAAGCAATGTCAATGCATGATGAGATCACGCAAAGAATAGGGGCAGAATTGAGAATACATGATGAAACTGGATTATTTATTTGCTTCCAGTAAAGTAAGATACTGAATAGTAATTTAGAAATTATAAAAATGTTCTGTAGAGGTTTAAAAATGTATCTTTATTTCAACATGTAAATAGCATATATCAGACCTTATCATCATATATATAATTTTTTTTTATTACAGGGCCATTTTACACATTTTCAACTGTCCCTTCCAATCTGCTAGATCCACATACTGTATTTAACTATATCTTGAAATTATCCTATGTAGTCTGTCTTATGTTTTCTCTACGATAGTTTGTCACTTTTTAAAATTGACTTTGATAGTTGTGATTAGACTTTGTTACTGATCTCAGTAGAAATGCCTGTATGATCCCAGTGTAGAAGAAGCAGCAGAAACTCTACTCTTTAGTGGATATGCATGTGAAGATATTTATTACAATTTATCTTTAAGATTTATCTTAAGATGAATATGTTAGAGAAACATCCAATGAACTTAATGTATTCTGTACAGATGTCCTGATAGTTATTTATTGGACTGTCATTTTTTTGGAATATGATAGTTTTTGTTTTAGTGCTGTATTAGCATCAGAGATCTAGTTAATAATCCCAGTGAGCCAAAGGATTTCTTCCAATACAAATTATCAGTTAAATGTTGTCAACAGCTAGGGTCTATATTTTTCCATCACACAAAGTATCTCTCAGAATGAGGTGTATTTAATTTGGTTAATACATAGTATGTTGAATGATTCAGTTCTGTAATTTAAATAACCATTGTATTCATTCATTATACTGTGTTCCTCAGAACTTTGGCAGATACTAGTTTGTGAGGCAAAAGAGGGTATTTTTCAGACACCAAGAATACTACCTTGGACAAAGTCTGAGTTTGAATAACCTGGGTCAGTCCTTGGCCCAGGCAGTGGTGGTCTAAATTAAATCAACAAAAATGCAGGCTATAAACATATAAGACCAAAATAAAGCCCTTGGTCCTTAGGGCTTTTGTCCCCATCATTTTCCCTAGTACTCTGGAGGCTTTAACGATCTCAGAGACAGCCTAATGCTGGTTCCTCTGGCAGTCTGACAGCAAATTGTTGCTCCCTTGAAACCTCAAGCTCCCAGTCTAATTAGCAACAGCAGTGCTGAGGCATGTCTGGCAGAGCCCCAGGGTACCTTTGTAAGCCATCAGTTGGTATTGAGGGAAGAAGTCACAGAAATCTTTTTTCTCTTTGTGGATACTGAGCTAAAAAAAAGTGCCAGAATTCTGGACCTCAGGATCTTTTTAGGGAAAAAGGCATTATTGGGACTACAAAGTAAAAAGCATATGCATTCATTCATTCACACTGATGGCTGGCAGGGTATACTGAGGCACATTACATTGCATATGGTTTATTATTATAGTCTTATACAAGCACTGAAATAAATTTTAGCTACATGGCTATATTCCCCCCTCTTCCAATGACCTTTACAAGGTATAGCATGTGCCAAGTAACAGAGTTTGCAGCGGTATACCGTGAGCACCAGGCATTCTGTTTGCACCTCCTTCATTTGCTGGTCTTAATCTGCCTAGCATAAAAGATGTGACCTGAAGGCAACATGTGGATAGTGTCATAATCCCTGGGGGTCTACTTCCTCACTATTAATCACAGCCATCTGCTCAAGTACACAACCCAAGGTCTGGTTAGTTTTTGTTCTAATCAAACATCTGAAAAGAATTAGCATCTGAAGATTTTACTCAGCATTTTAGGATTTTAGGCTACATCTAGACTACAGGCTTCTTTTGGAGAAAGCTTCTTTTGGAAGAGATCTTCCGAAATAACTTCTTCCGAAAGAGAGCGTCCATACTGCAAAAGTGCATTGAAAAAGCAGTCTGCTTTTTTGAAAGAGAGCATCCAGACTGAATGGACACTCTCTTGCATGTAAGGTGTGATTGCTATGGATGGAGTGGCCACCAAGGCACCTGTGCTTTTACCTCTTTCCTCTTCTTCTGAAATAATTCCCTCTTCCCCGTCCACACACGCCTTTTTCTGAAAGAGCTCTTTTGCAAGAAGGCTTCTTCCTTATAGAATGAGGTTTACCAGTGCTGGAAAATCCCCCCTTTTCTTTCCATTTTCTTGCAAAAGAACGCAATTGCAATGTGGACGTTCCTCAAAGTTTGTCGGAAAAACAGCTGTAGTGTTTCCGACAGAACTCTGTAGTGTAGACATACCCTTACTATTGCAAAGGGGGTCTACAACTAATCTTGTGTTGAATTTGTCCTCTTCTCTGATTGGCTAGTTCCTGGGTCTGAGTGATCTGCTCTACCTATGGCTGCAATGGTTTCCTTCATGTCTTGTCCTTTCTTTATATATACTTCTCCTGCCAAGATTTCTTGTCCATAGAAAAATTGCTTAGGGTCCTTGAAAAGAAACTCAGAAAAGCACAGTGAATCTCATCCTGGTATTACCAGAAAAGATAGGTCTGGAGGAATGGGCACATGGGGCTCTTGTACCACACATCAGTGTTAAACTGTGATGCATGGACAGTGGCTAAAGTAGCTGTGGATGCACTGTATGCACATTTCTCTTGTTGTAAGTAGTCACTCTGTTTTCCCTAGTTCTCAGATGAACATCTGAATGCAACAAGAGTCTACAAGGGCCAGAGTTTCCTTGTCGTTGACTGGCTAGAACTGTTTTCCTGGGCCCCTTCTCCACGCCCCATTTTCTGCTTATGTATATGAGCAAAAGCACTCACCATGTTACCGCCCACTGCTTTGGTTGATATCTTTGGTTACAGCTACACTAGCTTGTAAGTTCGAGCTAGGTAGGGTAATGAAGGCAAGTGGAGTTGCAAATGAAGCCCGGGATTTAAATATCTCGGGCTTCATTTGCATGTTCCCGGGCACCACCATTTTTAAATCCCCCTTAGTCCAAACTCCGTGACCGTGGCTACACGCGGCACGGACTAGGTAGTTCGAATTAAAGATCCTAATTCGAACTACCATTACACCTTGTGGAATGAGGAGTAACGGTAGTTCAAATCAGGATTTTTAATTCGAACTACCTAGTCCATGCCGCATGTAGCTGCGGGTACGGAGTTCGGACTAAGGGGGATTTAAAAATGGCAGTGCCCGGGAACATGCAAATGGAGCCCGGGATATTTAAATCCCGGGCTTCATTTGCAACTCCGCTTGCCCTCATTACCCATCTAGCTCGAACTAATGAGCTAGTGTGGATATACCCTTTCTGTGAAGATTTAGGGTGGTCCTGTGCCTCGGCAGGTGGGTGTCAAAGGTCCTGTTGCATGTTTGGGGGTATCCTTTTGTTATCTGAGAAGACCTTAAGAGAGTCACAGACAGTGGGTTCTTTTTGATGCCCAGACATGTGCTTATGCCTTTTTGGAACTCACCTATCCTAATTTCCTTCTGTCGCTGAATGTGCATTTCTACTTCTTGCTGTTCAGAATGGTCTATGATTCCTCTTCATTAGGTCCTCAGCAACTTGACTGTCAAGTAGTCATCCATGAAGCATGTAGCTTCTGACAGCTTTTCCAGTTGGTGACTTCAGATCTAATCTCAACCTGCCAGTAGGAGTTGCTTGAGTATTAACAGTTCCATAGCATGAGTTCTCATCCAATTTTCCAGCTTTAATCAGCACCAGCAGAAGCCCTTCAGCCTCTGGGAACCATTTGAGGGCTGGTCTTGGGCTAATACCTCTCATTCTAGAATTGCTGATGGTAGGTTATGCCTAATCAATCCAATACAACTTCATCAGTTTATAGTCTTTGGCAGCTATTTCACCAAGACCTTGGTATGCTGCTTGACCTTCCCCCCTCAGAAGGACAGCTAGCCCAGTGCTCTGGGGGCCATTGTGATGCTGTTGCTACTTTCTCAAAAGTTAGGTGGAAGGAATCTGTGTCATCATCTGCCATCATCTTGGGAAACATCAGGGCCAAAAGCATTCTCTGAATCTCATGAGGTTCTGTCTCCTGACAGAAGGGGTTTAAAAGGCGTTTGAAAGGCTTTTTAAAGGCAGCAAGTCAGTTGCATATAGTAGTAACTGTTAGTGCATCATCATCTGCTTGAATACCTGCTATTGTCACTGCTACTGCTGTGCTTATGAATAGGCTAGCCACTGTAAGAGCTGATTCACTTCTATGGGGATTTTTGTTTGTTTATTTCCCCCCTTTGTTGTAATTCACTCTGTTTCGGACTGAATAAAGTTACACTGTAGCTTTGGTTTATGCAGAATACTGCAGCATGGCTCTTGAGCAAGAAACACTTAACAAACATGTCATACTCTCCACTGGGTCTCTACTTGGTACCAAAGACAGTTCCAAGTACTGCTCCTAATATTTAAAGCCCTTAATGGAATAGTGCTTGTCTGTTTTAAAGGTCAACTTTTTATCCACAAACAACTATGACAGCTTTTCTCCATGGGAATACTAACACGAATGGGGCCCAGGTTCAGTCTCTCAAAAACAGAGGCTGAGGGTTATTCCATGATAGGCTACATTTATAGCATAATTTGCTAATATAAGATGGAGCCCAAAGTCTGGCTACAGTAAAGAAAACAATTCTCTGAAGCAGTCATCTTGTACTAAAGAAAAACAGGAAACAGTGAAAAGGGATACCGGAAAGGGAAGGGAAACAAGAAAATATCCACATAAAAATGGTTAAAAATAGGAAGGGGGACAAAAAAGGGTTTTCTGAGCTAAACTTAATGTAAGTGTTTGACATCTTCAGGTGATGGGTGTGTTATAACTGATTGTGGCAAAGATATTCCTTCAGTTGAGGCATGAAGGAACTCTGAGTCATTTATTTGGATCCATTCTTCCTCCTTTCTTGTGATTAATTGATACACAAATGTCTGTACAAATAAAGCAGATCTAGTTTTGGGACATAAACAGCAAAATCTGGCTAGCTTGATGAACAACTTTTGTGCATATTGTTAACCTTATTTAAACAAAACCATTTATACAAACAAGTACACTGCATGATCTAATACCAGCTCTCAAAACTAAACTGTATTAATAATGCAAAGTAAACAAAAATATTTCAAACCATTCAAATCTTATGAGCACTGTTACCAAATATGCTTGTTTCACACTCACTTTATTAAAAGATTGAAACTGCTTGAATGCTGGAACTGACAAACCTATACATAAATGATTAGGAATGCTGTGCTAGTAATTTCCAGTAGAACTCATCATTGAGTTTCCTTATAAGAACATCTCTCTCCACTTTGAATGTTACTTAGACTTGTAAAACGCCTTTTTGAGCAATCTATTTATTCTTGAAGACAAATTGTCCAAGTTAATTCTGTTAACATTGTCACAGATTGGCGCTTCTTATTGTAGATTTTATCAGATCCTACAATGATTGCTATTATTTTGGCCGAGATACACATTTTGACCATTACTGACTGCCAGTTACAATTTTCCCCTTAATTTAGGAATTCCTATTTTTCACTGAAGCCAGCTGGAAACCACTAAGGCATTACAGCACCTTTCTCAGCTGTTGGCCATGGGAATATGTATTCTCTCCAAAAATATATATCTTTGGCAGGGAACAGAAAGAAGGAATCTCGGGTAATCCTTGTTCATGCCAAGTGTAAGGATTGTTATATTTAACGGCTAGATTTCAGTCCCTGAAATTATGTTTAAAAGAAGTTCAAAGGTAGGCCAGTATTCATATAGAATATGTAGTTTTCATGTAGAAAAAAACTTTAAATATAGCTTTTAATTATATTTATCCAGGATTTTTTTGTAGAGGCTTTAACAGGAATGTTTTACACGACTTGCAGCTTGAACAGTTTTACAGGACCTTTAGGACTGTGTCCAAAATTGCCAGATTAACAGCCACATAAAAAAAACCTCTGGCTGAATATTAGAACATTTAGTCTAAACTGACAAACACAGTTGTCCTACGGGAATTTTTGCTAATCAGCTACATGGCCTCAAAATGTAGGTCACCTGAACAGTTAGAAGTCAGAAATAACTAGAACACCAGAAAAATGAACTGTAGTGTGTGCAGTATTCCATTCTTTTTTTGGGGAAAAAACCCCATAAGTGAGTATTCCCCAGTACATAGTAATGAAGAGTAGGTTGAAATTAAATTAGGATCTACAAAAGACACCTGTTGAGCCTCAATACTTTACTCAGGAATTGGTGGTAGTAGGGCTGTTTTATGTATAATTATGTTAATTATTTTTCATTAGTGATTTTGATTGCATAGATTTTCTTATTGCCAAATATATTAGCCTGGAAGATATTGATAGTCATAAGTAGGAAACTATATTATGCTGTAATTTGAAGATCATTTTATATTTTTAAATACAGAAAAATACCATACAATTTTAATAAGACACCTGAATTGCTGCCTAAAATTGATAATTGCACATCTATGGGGTTGCACTTGCATCAGTTTGAACCTCTCTGATTTATTATTTAGTGTGTGCATCATCATCTAGCCAAGTGATGATTCAGTGACATGATGTAGTTCTTCTACACCACAGCTGAACCTAGTCAGTGGGCATTAATTGATAATGTGCATCATCATCTGTGTTGTGCTGCAGTTGCACAAAAAGCTCTCACAGAGGCCTCCGCGATATTGGTTGGCTGCATAGAGATTGTCTGTGCACAGTCAGGAACTTCTTCAACAGGGGGACCACTGGTGATGGGACAGGTCAATACCAGGTGGGCAGATTGTGGGATCAGCGACGAGGGAGAGGTCACTTTAGACAAATAATTTTTAATCCCTTTATGCCTCGGTTTCCTCATCTATAAAATGCAATGGTAATATTTAGTTATTTTACAAGGGTAACGTGTGGCTAAAATTTATTTTTTGTAAGGTCTGTTGGTCTCCTGGGATAGATAACACTACGTAAATGCAGATTATTAATGATCAATGTATACAAGGGAAATGTGATATGAAAGGTGAGGTCTAGCTGAGCCCCTAGCTTATTGAGGGCTCAGTTTTGCATTAGATTGGGAGAAGAAACTGGAAGAATTAGCGAATACCAAGGGTCACTGTTTGTAATATAGATTCACAACTTAGAGATTTTGATGGGCCTTGGGCTTCTACTCTGTGTTCAGAGAGATACCACAGTCAACATCTTTCTTGTTGCACCTTTTAAGACAAATGCAAAGTATTTGAACACAAAGTTTTCTAAATCACGATTTTGAAAATAAGCATTCTTATAAAACTGAGACAAAGTTTGGTTGGGGTTTTTTGTTCTGCCATCCCAAACATCTTACTTCTTGTTCCACTAACATGCATGAAAGAGAAACCCTTCCTCTGATGGCTGGCAAACTTTTAAAGACTTAAATCTTGAAGTTGATTGACATTTTATCAAATATAAAATCACAAGGACTTTTAGTCATTATTAACATAGGGATCAATAGCTAAACTCTAGTTAGAAGATACGTTTCAGGGCATGTTAAACAAGGTATCCAAAACGTACAGTATCTTGTTCAAGAAATTAAAATTTAAATAAAAATGTTGCACAAGTCATGTTCATTTTTTATCTGTATAAGCCCCAAATGCCAGAGCCCCTTGCATCAGTGTGCAAGAGAAACGTATCAAGTGCTTTTCTCTTAGAATACATTTAATAAAGCTTCAGGATCTAGCTCTAGCAGAGAGGGACAAATGTCAATGCTGTATCATTGTTTTTCAGAAAAATTACACTTAAAACAATGGCACATATGCGACAGGATATTTAATGTAAGTATGTCTCATGAGATTCTGTGAGTACAAAGTTAACAAAGGAGGAAGGGTGTGTTTCACAAGTTTGTATTAGATTTCATGTGCCTCTGTGAGATACTGTCCTGGTTCATCCTTTAGGATTTTATGTGACAATCATTTTTATGGAAAGAGAAAGCTACTGTTACTATACTGTTTTTTCTGACACCACACACCTTGACAACAGTAAGATGGCAAGACTGATTAGGTTCTGACTGCACAGTCAGTTCTTTGTGCAAGTTTGATTGTGTAATATAATACATTTGATGCATCTTGTCATTTTGTTAAGATTACACCTATATTATTGTTTAGCTGCTATGGATTCTAAAGCCTGAATGGTTTTCTCTGCACTTTCTCTGGAGATTAGGGGCACTTCTACACTTGCCACAGTGGAGATCAACGTTCTGGCATTCAATTTAGCAGGTTCTATTTAGACCTGTAAATTGAATGCTGAGGGCAGCTCTAGTCAGCGCTTGTACTCCTCGCAGTTGCAAAGAATAAAGGAAGTCAGCAGAAGTGTTTGCTCCTATTGGCCTCCTGCTGTGTGGATGCCAACAAGCTCAGCTTAAGGTAAGGTGACTCCAGCTACATACTCTACATAGCTGGAGTTACGCACCTTAAGCTGGCCTTCCAGGGCTAGTGTGAACCTGGCCTAAAAGAAGTGTTTTGAGAAAGTTCCCCAACTCCACTGCCAGTTGGCACAATATTTCTTCTCAACTATAGAAAGGGGTCTACACTAATATAATGTCAGTCTAACTCAACTGAACACAATCAATTAGGGACATTGATGAGATGGCAAATCAACATTTCCACAGCTTATCAACCTGAAAAATCTGTGCTGTATTACATAATTTTTACTTAATCTGGCCAGCACTTAGCTAAAGGATGTGTTCAGGTTTGGGGTCATAATAATCACAGTGCACCATGCTGAATAATGTCTGTCTGCTGCCTATCTGTGCTAGGAATCATCTATTCTTGCTTTTAATCACACCCAATGTATTACATACTTCTGGTGCACATCCCAGAGAGAACTACTGTTCAGACCCTCTTTGCTGTGGTTGTGTTTCCTATCTTCAACCGTTGCCCAGGCCCAATAAGAGTTGTTGTTTAATTGGTTGCTGACTTCAAATATACAGGCCAGGGTAGGACATCTGGTGGTCCTTTCTGATCTTAAACTCTATAACGATAACCAATTTACCAACTATAACTATAACAAAGTAACTGTACAATCTTAAAATATAGTTTCTTTTGCTAACATGAAATTACCTTCATGCAGAGCACTGGTGATCATTGCTTTACTCTTTTATATCTTTTTTTTAATTTTATTTATTGTGATTTCCCATTTTCATTATTTTCTTAAGCTTCCGGGGGTAGCTGAGTTAGTCTCTACAGGATAAATTTAACAAAATGGTCTGGTAGCACTTTATAGACTAACAAAACATATGGTATCATGAGCTTTTGTGGGCACAGCCCACTTCTTCAGATGACCGGAGTTTTACATTTAGGATGTGCAGACCCAAAATAAATAGTGGAAAAGGGAGACAGGGGAAGGAGGAAAAAAAGAGGAGGGGGAGGTGGGAAACAAGGAGCAGAGGGTATGAAAATATCAAAGGGAAAAACAAAAAGTAGGCAGAACTTACAATCTATAAACATTTGAAAGAAGCAGATAAGGATCAAAGGATAGTAATAGCGAGAAATTTACACAGATAAAGAGCTGTTTGCACCTTCATTGAATGTTAGGTTGCTAATGTCCGAGCCATCCCTCATCTCTATTGAGGCCATTAGCATGAGAATTGAACTTGTGGATGAATAGGAATTCCAACACCTCTCTGTGTATTTGACTTGTAGAATTAGTTTGTGATAAGACAGCTACTGGCGATCTTTTAAAGAGTGATTGGGTAGATTGAAGTGCTCTCCAACAGGTTTCTGTATGTTCCCTTTATGTATATCTGATTTGTGTCCGTTGATTCTTTCCCATACGGACTGTCCCAGATTCTTGGAAAGAAACAATAGCAGTGGGGCATTGCTGGCATTTGATGGCGTAGATCGAATTGCTGGATGTGCAGTTGAATGATCCTCTGATTTGATAGTTTATGTTTTTGGCTCCAGTAATAAATTTGCTTGTATAGATATGTGGGTAGAGCTGGTACCACGGCTGATTGCAGAGCTGGGTTCCTGGATGTTTATGATGTGGTTGTGTAGCATGGTTACTGGAAAGAATGTGTCTCAGGTTGGGAGAATGGGCTTTTCCCCAAAGGCCTCTGAGACTGAGGGATCGTTTTCCAAGATTATTTTCTTGTTCATGCTATTCTAGGTCTCTCCTTTGCTTCTGAGTCTTCCTTTTTCCTGAGCATCTTCCCACAGAATCTCCTCTCATCTCTCTTTCTCTCTCCTTTTCTCTGTTTCTCTCTACCCTTTCCCCTTGCATGAATCCCTTGGGTGTGGGACAAAATAAAAAGATTTGCGAGGTGCCTAGACTCTTGCAGGAGCTAAGAAGAAGCATTTTAATCTCAGTGCTTGAAGAAAACACGAAGAGAAACCAGAAAAGAGACTTAAAAAGAATCAGCATCTCCTCTTCTCAGTGAGAGGACGAATTTAGCAGTGGGATCGGGAATGTGGCAGTCGCTCCATCCTCTGCTGTTCCCTTTCTTTAATCTCTCTGAGCATATTCTGTTGCTCCACTCATCACTGTTCTATTGCCTGAGGGTAAATTCAAAAATAAGGATGGAAAAGCGGGCCTTGGAGTTGAGAGGCTTCCTTTGCTTTGCTTTTTTCACTGGTGGTGCTTCAGGATGTGTGTGTTCCTGACTATAACAGGTAGATGGAACCAATATCCCACCCTGGCAAGATTTCATATCCTTTTGATTGGGGGGGGGGGGGAGTATAATCCGTAGATTGAGAAATGCTGCTGTAAGTATTAGACGTAATCATATTTTCTAGTTTGCTTGTATTCAATTTTAATTCATGAAACTATGACTCTGCCTGAAATCCCACCCTCCTCTGATACCAAAACTTCCATTGATTTAGGTCAGGATTTCACTCCAAATTTTTACAGAAAAAATACAGAATACTGAACCATGCCTTTCTTCTTTCTGTTGCAGTGTTCCATTACCTGTGGCAAAGGAATGCAGTCCCGAGTAATTCAGTGCATGCACAAGATCACAGGAAGGCATGGCAATGAATGTTTTTCTTCAGAAAAGCCTGCAGCATACAGACCTTGCCATCTTCAACCCTGCAATGAGAAAATTAATGTAAACACAATCACATCGCCCAGGTTAGGTAAGCAGAAAAACAATTGACAGTGCAAAAGTTATCTTTTTATGTCTTTCCTTATGAAGTAAAACAAGGATCCTGTGATTAAAAATACCACGGCTGGGATTTAGGAGATATAGATCACATCCTTATATCTCCTGTAAAATGATTTGTCACTTTAGGCATGTTAGTTTTTAATACCTCTGTAGCTTTCCCTGTATATAAATAGCAGATAAAATACTTTGTAGTGGGTTTATGAAGCTTAATTCATAAATGTTTGGAAAACACTTAGCTGTCCATAAATGGGATGTGGTATTGAATTCCATCCTACTATTGTTACTCAACATCAACATGTAAATACATTTTTATTGGTGTTAGAAATGTGTTTAAAACAAACTATTTTTTCTGATTAATTGCACCACATATTTTTCTAGGGTTGAGAAAATATATAAAGTTTAATTTCCTAAGTTTTCCAAACAACAGTCTCATGGTCCTTAAAAGACCAAGAACACTGTTTTAAGAGTTTGTACAAATGGTTCTTTTATGCAGATCACTAGGTCTGCCCCTGATTATATTGGGCAGCAGAGATTAAGTCTTCAACATAAAGGGGTCTGAAACAAACTCACTGGGACCTTTTGAAAGTTTCTCAATTCTGTTTCCTATTAGAAAGTATGGAATAAATTCTTCTACTGGTGTAGAGAGAGATCTGTTAACCCTACCAGTTATCCTCCAAGTAAAATCCCTAATGGAGTTTTAATGAGGTTCTTACTATCAACTCCTCAGAATATCAGTCTGAGCTTTGAACATCTTTGGGATATATTCAAAGATTTGCAATAGGCCAGTACACACTTTCCAGAAGATTTTTTTAAGAGCTCTTGTTAGAGTAAACCCTCCTGTCAAATAAATTATTCCTTCATGGAAAGCAAATCTAATGTTTCAGCCTTTCTGTAATCCTCCCTTTGAGCTAATGAAGGGAATTCCCCTTTGAAATTGGAACCCTTAAATCATATTGTTGCCACTGACTCAGCTTGCTTGATGACTAAGATGACAGCTGTGGATTAAAGACCTGCTTATATAATATTTCATAAGGGCAAAGCTGTCCTTCATCTTTTATCTGTCTTTGTTTGCCCGACAATTGCCCAACTCAGGGGTTCCCAACAACCACGCGAGGCCGAGAACTGCTAGCTGCTGGGCTGCGGTGGCTCCGGAGGCCAGGGCCCGGGTGTACTACCCAAAGTCTCCCCTCTCACTGCACCTGTTGGGAGAGGCATGTCCTGCCCCTCCTGTCAACCAACCAGTGCCGGGTAGGGGCAAGGTCTCCTCCCAGACATGGAAGAGCAGTTTGCTGCATGGTGGGAGGGCCGCGCAGAGCTCAACACGGAAGCCTTGGAGAAGTTGCAACATGGGCAGCACTGCTCAGCTGGCAGTTGGGAGGTAGCGCAGGGCTAGGTGAGAGTGGGGCAGGCACTGAGGGCACCGGCGACAGGCCTAGTGCTGGGGAGGCTCTGGAGGTGAGGGGAATCTAAGAGGTGGGGGAGGCTGACACTAGGGGGCACTGCGGTATCCAGGGTGGGGAGCTAGCACTGGGAGACTCTGGGAAAGGGGCTAAAATTGAGGACTGGGGGCTGGCACTGGGAAAGGTTCTGGGGATTGGGTGCAATGGGCATCTGGAAACAGGAGGCTAGCATGGGGGGGTCTGGTGGTGGAGGGCTCTAAGAGTCAGGGATCTGGAGCTGATGTGTTTGGAATGGGTGGCTGGCGCTGGGTGGGCTCAGGGAGTTGGAGCGTACCCCAGCTCCGTAGAGCTGGCCTCACCATGAGGTGAACTGAGGCGTCCGCCTCAGGTGCCAGACTGTGTATGTGTGGGGGGGGGGGGGAAGGCGGGGGGCGCCACTAGGACCCAGAGTGTAGAAAATTGTGTCTGCTGCTGGTGCAGCGAGGGGTCATTTGAGCTCCCTGCCTCAGGTACAAAATGTTATGGGCTGGCCCTGCAGCTCCGGCCCCCAGAGCTGCCATGAACAGCCTGCCGCATGGCAACTGCTGGAACTGAAGCTGGCTATTTGTGGCGGATCTGTGGGCTGGGGCTTTTGGGAGACCAGGAACATTTTATTTGCAATAAATGAATATGCAAATATGCAAATAAAATATTATCCATTCACCAAAAGCTTGTGAATGGGTTTGCCGATCCACAGTATAAAAAAGGTTGGAAACCTGCCAGCATCAGAAAACATTGTCCACTCAGTGAGACAGAGGCATTTCCCTGTCTCAATTCTGAGACAGGCCACAAAGTTCTGCTTACATAAATACACAATGTAGAAAATTCATGTTGATTTAAAATTTAAAATGAATGTAATGTATTTGAAGGACCAACGGGAGGGAGTGAGGCCTCTAAAGCTGAGTTATCTGAGGAGATAAGGGATAGCTCTGATGCTCGCAACCTCAAAGTCAACCTTATCTAATAGGTGTCAGAGCCAATTCTCCCAGACACATAGAGGCAATAATGCTTGCCTTATGTAGACCTGCCATTTGGGATTCCAGATATATTTTTACCAGGCAGTATATACACTGATGCTTCTTCAGATACGTCTTTTGACATCTGTTTTAGTTTCTGTTCTCCCCCACGCCTGCAGGGGAATGTGAGTTGCACAGCTCTTATCTCATCTGAGCCTAACCTTGTCACCTCCAGGAATATCTAATCCATCTCTAATACCAAATTATTTTTCTGTTCTAATATTATTTGCACATTTGATTATATGTATTATATATTTGTATTTTAATAGTGCTTGGAGGCCCTGTAAGAGAGTGGCTTGCCCCTTAAGGGTTGGAGGGCTGAGGCTAGCTGACCCTTATCACTAAAGAGGTACTTCTGGGTTGGATCAGGGAATTCTTTGAAAATATCAGCATGAAGCTGCAGGTGTGGCTAACAAAATGAAGTCTGGCCCAGAGCTCCAGGCAGAAAGGTGGAGCAGACAGGGACAAAGGGAGAGCTCTGTGCGAATGTCTACACAACAATGAAAAAGCCACAGCTGGCCCATGCCAGGCACCTCGGCCATGCCAGCTGCAGGCTGTGGGTCTGTTTCATTGCTGTATAGGCTTCTGTGGTCAGTCTGCAGCCTGGACTCTAAAGAGTCCCTGAGGAATGGGAGGGCCTGCAAAGTGGCCCCTGTCCTTGAGGGATGCGCAGTAACTGGCCATCTTACTATAGACCCCAATTAGGGATCAGGGTCTCATTATGTGAGGCATTATATAGATGGGAAGTGAAAGGTCAGATTGTATCCCATGAAGCTTACAGTCTTAGTTACAACATGCTGGACAGAACAGGTGGACAGAACAAACGAGCAAGGAGTAAGGGTGGGTGAGGCAACGGTGCTTTGAACATGTTTTGTATGGTAAGTACTACTTAGAGCTCACTGCCTGCCTGATCATTATCTGCTGATAGAGTTGTAAAGACATCATGGAGTCTCAAGGAGGGGTTTCTAAGGCAAATGGGCTAGCAGCTTTTTAGATATTATATTGATGGGATGTGCACAAACAGCCATAAGGGAGTAAGTGCAAAAGTTTTTGAAGTAGAAGGGTTTTGAATGGTGGGAACATTGGCAGACTGAAGGCGGTAGTCAGAGTCATTAATACATTAATGGAACGTCTAGGTAGGGTGGGGCTAAGTCATGAAGGGTCCTAAACATAAGGAAGAAAAGCTTGGGTTTGACACAGTAGAGAAGCGGGGACTCAAAGAGGATGGTATGCTCAGCGATAAGCGGGAAGATAATCTTAGCAACATCATTTAGAGCGGAGCTGAGAGGGCAAGGTTGCAGTTTTCCAAGCCACAGAGAAGGAGATTGCAGTAATTATGATATGTATAGACAAGTATAATGTGTTATTCCTGAAATCTCTCTCTCCCCCCCCCCTCGCCCCACCGATAGTCATTACTAATGTATTACAGTATCAATTTTTCTAGATAAAAGGTATTTGTTTATGCTTTTGCAATTGTTAGCTTGAAATTGTGCCACCCTGTAAGTGTGTGGCATCTATCCCAGGGAAACTGTGGAGTCTACTTAGCTGGTCCTCAAAAATTCTATCTGTTAAAATATTGGAAGCGTGTCACCACATTAGGATATTTTTCCTTGTGTTGAAAAGTAAACTAGCTTCACCTCACCCATCCTTTCCCACTGACAGAGCTTCCATGCCCTTGGAGCTTCCTTTCCTCATTTCTGCCTTCCTGTGATGTGTCCCAGTGTTCTCTTTCCATGCCTGCTGGCCACTTCCATATCAGTGACCCCGGTAGCTTCTTTTACTCAATCTAGCTCTTGGTTCCCAACACAATGGAGTCACTAGCAGGGAGTCACTTGTGTCAGAAGCCCTTAGATATCTTAAGGACACCTCTGCTACTTGATTCTGTACTAGCAAATTTAGTAATAGGTAATAATAAAATGAAGGAACATTATACTCTGGCTTAGTTATACAATGAACTATTTGTGTGTATAGATGAATAGCTGTGCTTTTTGTATGTTGTTTCACAGCTGCTTTAACATTCAAGTGTCTGGGAGACCAGTGGCCTGTATATTGCAGAGTGATACGAGAGAAGAACCTCTGTCAGGACATGAGGTGGTATCAACGTTGCTGTGAGACATGCAGGGACTTTTATGCGCAAAAAATGCAACAAAAGAGTTGACCTCTGGCAGGCTGGCTGGCTCTCAGCTCTTTGCAATCTCATTATTTATACACACACACATACACACACACGCGCTTCTTCAGACCAAATATTATCAGATTACATATAATTTAATCAAATTAATTTATTTTTTGCCTGCCAGACATGCTTTATTGTTTTGGTTACAAATCCTTCATGTTTTATCTTCTGAGGTTTTCATAATTTTTATATGAACAATTTTGGATACATATACAGGTATCAGAATTTTTTTAAAAAAATAGTATTTTAAATGTTTATTTGCAATAGGGTCATCTCTCTGTTGCGAAAAAAACCCCATTGTGTTATCTTGAATTTATTTTAATTTAGCTGAATAGGTTTGCTGTGTTTGGAAATAAAGCCAATTTTTTTTATTTTAATTTTTTGGCATTCAGAGTCAGAATGACCTTGTTTATTTTGCAACAGATGTTGAGGTGACTAAGCTAACATTGTTGAACAGGCTATTACAGAATGTATTGTGAAAGCAGTTTCTCTTTGAGTTAGAGACATACTGTAGGAGAGAATCTACTGTAGCATATAACCTATGATAAACAAAAAAATCAAAATAGCAAAGTAGAGATTTCGATTGTGCTCATGAACACATACTTGAACACAAGTATTGAATCAATGAAACACTGTAGAGATTTACACTGAATCACTGTTGCACTGTTTGAGGTAGTGTAGAGAAACACAAGTTCTAGAATTTGTTCCATCCTATGAAACCACATGTCTGTACTGTTTTAACATGTCACTTGATTTTAAATGTTTTCAACAAAAGACCCATGCCTCTTTATGCCTTTGTCTGCCCTCTTTTCAGTTCTACAAATGCAAGAGTCCTTGCTCCTGACACTTGTATGCATAATCTGTTAAACCTTTTCCACTGAGGACTTAAAAGATAGCTTTGTGATACTGTTTTAGTTTCATCCTTGTTTTATGAAAGTCTTTATACAAAAAATGTTTTACAGTTTTGTGAAACATTGCAAAACAGCTAACATTTTCCTTATGAGAAAATATTGTACATGATTCACATGACTTTTACATTTTCAATAAAAAAATAAAACCTCTTTATTTGTATTTTTGCTGTTTTGTACATCTGAAATATTGCTGGGCTTGTTTCAGACAGAGGGAGAGAGAAGAGCTTATGTCATCATCCCCATCCCTGCCTGTATACTGCAAGTAATTGGGACTGAACAACATAAAGGGACTCTAAAACCCATAGACTTGATGGGGAGAAGTCCCACAGTTCAAGGGAGAGGAAGACAGCTACAGGCTGTCTCCTGAAAACCCCATTGCAAACTAGCTGTAGGAGGAATGTTTTGGCCATGGGAGTGGTTGAAGCTGCTGTTCGTAGGCAGTCAGGGATGCATCAAAAAAATTACCTTTGGGCTGACACCAAGGGTGTGTCTAGACTACATGGCTCCATCGACGGAGCCATGTAGATGAGGCAGGACGACAAAGGGAAATGAAGCTGCGATTTAAATAATCGCCACTTCATTTAAATCAAAATGGCCACTGCGCTGTGCCGATCAGCTGTTTGTCACTTACAGGATCTGCCGACAAAGGGCTCTGGGGTCGGCAGATCCCCGTCTAGACTACCGCGCTGTGCCGACAAACAGCTGATCAGCACAGCGCGGTGGCCATTTTTATTTAAATGAAATGGCGATTATTTAAATTGCTGCTTTATTTCCCTTGTCGTCCTGCCTCATCTACGTCGCTCCGTTGACAGAGCCATGTAGTCTAGACGTACCCCAAGGATGGAAAATTTCAGAGGCAAATGACAATATTTTCTAAATATGAGTGAAATCAAGGGTTATAATCTAAGCTTAGCTGAAACTTCAGTTTCAGCTTTTATTTCTTCAGTGGATGTAATACTTGATATATGTGCAGTCTTCACCTTGGAAGTCCTTATGTGTTCGCATAGTGGTCATGCTTTGTATTTTCTTCTCTGAATGAATTTAAAAACAAGTAATGTATATTTTGTTGATGCATTTTATTTAAATTCTTCTGTTTAAATAAAAAAATACAGATCCTTTTACCATTTTATTTTAAAAAACAGGTTGAAGGTTTTTTTAAAAGAATGTGCTGGATTTGTAAGCCCAGATACGATTATTTCAAACTGTGCTGTTGCCTTAAACAATACTGCTATACCTCAGAAATCTGACTGATAGCTGGAAGCAACTTCCAGGTGTACACAGTGAGGCAGTTGTAATCTTCTACCACTAGATAGTCACAACAGAATTTACTCGGTTCTAACAATCCCTGTCTATTCACAAGTTTTCCTTCCAATCTGATGAATATATGTATAGTGCTTCAATCCATGTCAACTATCCAGTTACTTCTATTTGGAGGGGCCAGCAAAAGGCCTGTTGCTAATTAAATCCCATTCAAACCCTATTTGGATTAATATGATTAAGTAGGATTTAAGCAGTGCATAGGGCTTGTACTAATCTTCTATACACGAGGGAATTTCACCCCCAGTGCATACTAGTAAAGCACAGCCCTGGCCAAAAGTACAGTAATTACCACTTATTCCACCTTTCTGACAGGTAGAGTACTTCTGGAATTTTAGTTGCAGCTGCTCTGGGGGAGCATTTCCATTCTCTTTTATCCCCAGTGAGTACAAGGGAAGCAGTGTCCTTTCGGTTATTTCTGTGCAAAAGGATTCTTGGTCAAAAGAAAAGTAAATTCAACATTTAATGTAAAGTAGCAAATTAGAGCTAAAATTTAAAAAAAACCTAACAAACGCTGGGATCCGCATCTGAGCAACCTAGAAAAATCTATGTCTGGGAGATATGGCAGAGGATTTATGTGCTCCTAAAAGATGGAAGGGGCTGTCAATGAAGGCATTTAACAGCACTAATCACCACACTCTTGTGTGAAATAGAGCAACATAGCAGTGTACAACTATTAAACTAAATCAATAACTTCATGAATTTCACAATCTCTAATCTAGCAGTTTATTCTATAGCATTCCATGGCTTCCATATAATGCCCTTCAATGATGCAAAGAAAAAGGCAAGGTGGATATGCTAGAGCACTCTTTGGAGTACCATGAAAGGAGACATAAGCCCTTTCTCTTCAAGGAGTTAGTGGCATGAGAATCCAGACCCCAAGAAATGTCAAGTGCCACTTTTAGGGCTGCACCGACCCCATTCTGAAGAACTGCATTCTGCTAAAACCACACTAGAAGCTGAGTAGAGGAATAATAAATGATTCAGTCACGTGTTGTATTTAATCATTCATCACAACCAACCATGCTGTCCTGCGGGGAGGCAGCAACACCTCTTTCCTGTGCAACTTCACAGAGGTATTTGAAAAATTTAGTCAAACCACTTTTCAGTGCCATTTTGAAGTGCAATTTTGCTCAGAGTAGTAATTGCAGTACAGCCTGAGCTGCTCTACAAGTCAGATTATTCAAATTGTACCTAGGGTTGCCAGGTGTCCAGTATTGAACCGGACAGTCCAGTATTTTCACCTCCTGTCTGGTAAAAAAATTCAGAAAATACCGGACACCTAAAATGTCCAGTATTTTCTGATCTCTTCCCAGCCAGGAGGCAGAGGAAGGCAAGATTTTAGGGCCAAAAAGGGGTCCCCTCCTTTTTTTGTTCAGTATTTTTTCAGAAACCATCTGGCAACCCTAATTGTACCCTCACAGCAATGAAATTGAGGCTCTGTTTAGCTATTTATATAGGTCCCAATCCTGCAAGTGACTAATTGCCCTACCAGTGCTTAGTTAAGGGGAGCTGAGGATGCTCTCATGCCTAAAATTAAGCACTAACTTGAGTTAAATTGAAGTTAATAGCACTAGTCATAGGCTTAACATTATGCGCAGTTACATACAAAAGCAGGGCCTACAAGAGTAAAATTATTCAGGCAGAAAGAAACTATGTTACTTGACTTACAACCAATCATAATCAAGCAATATTGCTCCACTACTGCCCACTACAGAATTAAAAAGTTCAGAAAATGTGATCAAATAAATAAATGTTGGAGGAAATCATAGGCACTCAATGAGCAAAAAGAAGGTGAAACATCTTAATTCTTTGTTACAAATTATTCATTTGATACCAGTAGCCCTGCATTATTAAAAGTGAAAAATTGTTGCTATTACAACTGTTTTCCTTTTTTCTGTTTCATTGATCGTTGAGAATGAGAATTAATTAGTAAGTATAACTTTTATGCTTTAACACAATTCTGCAAAGTCCTTGTAATCACCACAAATGTGTAACCCAAAATAGTTTTCATAAATGTTTTTTTTTTTTTTAAAAAAGAGTGTGAAGGAGCAAATAAATGGCTACCAGGCACAGCACGGATTAAAGAAAACCTGTGGATTCAGCTAGCCCAACAGCCAATGCCTGGCTTGGAGAGGGGAGAAAAGAAAGGAGCCTAGCTCAATCAGGAGCTGTCTGATGAAGAAGCAGGTGCTCTCCCTGTGCCTGCCAGAAGGCACATACTCGACCTGCCTGCCAACGTAGCCACTGGAGTCTTCCTCTGTCAAGGGGAGTCTGCAAACAAGCCCCAATTGTGGAGAAATTGGACTAGCAGGGTCATTCCCAGACAAAATGATTTACATACAGAGCAGCTCAGGAGAGCTGGTTCTGACCACACATAGCTGGGAGCAGGATCTATCTTCCTTGTTTATGGGTGGGAGCAACCCAGACTGTGGGTCAGGACCCGAGGGAAAAGGAGGGATCAGATCTCCTATAGCCCCTAACCAACAATCTGCTTGGCCACAGGAGCCGCTATCAGAAAGAGATGAAGGTATTTCTTTTTAAGTGTTATTGTTGAAAAAATAAAAAAGTTTTGCATCTTGTCCTTCCATTTTGGCAAGAACATCTGAAATAAAATCCAAGAATTAGAAATGTGAATTTGAATCAAAACAAAGGGTGAAAGCGTGGTATTTTTTAATAACCTCTACTGGTTATGGTTGTCCTTGCTCAGTCAAAATCCAAGTGACTTAATAAAATATGACATACTGAAATAAAGTCAAACTCTGAAATACAATACAAACATCACAGATACAATAATGAAAATTAAGTGCTTGATTTTATACTGTTAAGTCAATGAGAGTTTTCCACTTACTTGAAGAAAGATCAAGCTCCTAAGGAACGCTTGCTGTATCAATAGATGAAAAAAAAATCTAATATTCCCCATGTTAAGGAATAAGTAACAGATGAAATAGCTCTTTGATCTGAGAATGCGTATGTTACTGTTTTAACATCAAACTACTGTGCTGAACTGCATGACAAAATCAAATGAGTTAGTATCCCTGGAGAAAATTGCCAAAGGACTTGCGCCATCCCTTTGTGGTATGAACTGCCTCTAATTAGCTGAGAAGGAAATACTGTAAGCCTGAGATCTTTGGCAGGTCATTTAAGGAAGTGCTGGTATGCATTTAAGTGTCTCATGCATCTAGTCACTGATACTCTGTTAGTTTTAATGAGCACATATACATCTATCAAAATGGACCTAGACCTTGAAAACTTAAGCTAGGCACTTAAGAAAGCATGTCTTGCCCACTATGCTGCTTCTAAATTATTTTTTATCATTGGTAGATGATATAAGTGAGCCTACACCAGACAGGGGTTAGGTAGAGTTTCAGACAACTGCAGGATCTTTTTTCACATCATTAATAATAGAAGGGGCATGCAGTAGTCAGGAAGCAGGAGACCAGGCTGTTTTTATTATTGCTGAACAAGAGGGGAACATGGACTTCTCTGTTTTGCCAAACAACAACCACCCTGACAAATTCCTTCAACTAGAAGTGAAGTCTTTAATGAAAAACTCTGCCTTTCTACAAGCCAGCCTAGCAAAATTTCCAGAAGCAGCTTTTCCAGGAGCACAACAATGGCACAACAAAGTCTATTTACAGGTAAGGGCTAAAGACCTGAATGTTTGATTTGTTCCCCTATTATTCCACACACATTTTGTGGTTCAGAAACAAATGAAATTTGGGGTTGAGTCTTTTGCTGCGGTTGCCAATATATGTCGCTGATACTGCACCACTGATGTCAGTGAAAGTTTTGCCACTGACTTCAGTGGGAGAGGAATCAGGCTGTATGAGAACAATTGTCCTGATACATGTACTCAAACCCTTCCTCTGTTATATAGCTCTACACCGGTTAGTACTTGCACTAACCTGCTGCCTCCTAGCTATGGTATTTTTTAGCATTTCCTGGTATGTGCATGAATTACATTGTGCAGGTATGAGGTAATCCATATGCAGAGCCCCTTCTTTCAGAGGAAACATCCAAGCCTACTTTTATTAAACAAGGTTAGCTGTTATGGACCCATCACTGAATACTTTTAAAAGGATTAAAACTGTTGAAAATATTTTCTCTGAAAATGGCATATTCCTCATAATCCCCCTGGAGAGAATTCTCCTGAAACTCATTCCAGTACCAGGATGGCCATCTCACAGGGAAACTACTCAAGTCATCACTTTCCACTGAAAGCGAATTAGAGTGTTGTTTTCCAAAACGTTAACCCTAAAGCACAAACTCTCCTTTTCATCATGTTCATTCATAGATCCAAGTAGTTCAGCTAAAGCACTGAAAGCACAGTGCACATTTTTATTTCTCTTTTCTGCCAATGAGCAAATAAAGAGGAACTAAACACCTGATGCATTCCAGACTTCAAAATAAGCATGATAGCACAGTGCAGAGGCAATGGTTTATGATAAACAGGCTAATCGATGGGTAAGTTAGGGCGTGTCTACACAGCACCCTTACCTTGAAATAGCTTATTTTGAAATCTGGCACTGTTTACACAGTGTGAAATTTTGAAATAAAGCGCTATTCCAACAAATCTCGTAACCCTCATGGAATAAGGGCTACAGGGACGCCAGAATAGCATTTCCATTATTTTGAAATCTATTTCAAAATAACGGACACGTTTAAAGACATGGAATTGCTATTTCAGGATACTTGCGGTATCCCAAAATAGCGCCGCTGTCTAGACGTAGCCTTAGTTAATTCAGAAAAAGGAGGGGTGTGTTTCAGTTATGAACAGGTGGCTGTGATTACAGACTCCTAAAGTCATTAAACATTGAGTGTAGCTGAAATTCCCAGTCCAAAAAAAAATCATTTTCTTTGAAGAAAAGTTGTTATTCAGGCCTTCCTGAGTAAAGTGACTGTTCAGGCACGTATCTGTGTGCTTCTTAGGATGTTTATCATGAGATCATTCAAACTGAAGCCACGTAAGTGCCTATGTGTCTCCTTTAGTGTTTTAATTTATTCCGTTATTTAAGGTGGCCTGCTAAAAGTAAATTTTATTTCAAAGCAAAAGGTTTTGGTTTTTTTTCCACTTTCTAGTTCAGTGTCTGGCAGAGTGACTATTCATTACCTCTTATTGTATTGTTTGTCATATAGCTAGTAACTAAAATAATTTTGGTAATTTCAGCGCCCCATGTACCAACTGTGATATATCTCAGTAGGTCTGGCTCAGTCCCCTGTAGTTCTCTTCTGTTCTCTAGGATCAGTGACAACTGTAACCAGTGAACAGCCAGTATCCTTCAAGCAGAGTATTATGTATCAGATCAAAACCATTTCAGAGATAACATATTTAAGGCAATAAGCCAGCCCATACTAATGCTTGTTTTTCCCTAAGGCAACTGCCTTAGCAGAGTCTCTCCCTATGCCAGCCTGTCCCCCTGGATAACTTTTAGTGAGTAACCCATCCTCTTCTTCCTTGAGAAGCTTTTTCATAAATCTTTAGTGTTCTTTTGATCTCAAGGCTCCCAGCTCTGGCAAAATAACACTTGCAATTTGTTGGCTACTGTCATCTTGAAGCTAACTGCAGGACTCATTGTCTTCCAAGTGTTTATTTGAGGTTGCTTACCTAGAGAGCCATGGCGTTCCTTTCCTGTTTGTTCTTCCCACAGCAAACCTCTCCCCCTCCTTTAAGTTAGGTTGATACATTCATGCTGGGAATGCTAATAAACTACAATAGCTGTACAGTAACTTGACTTCAGTGACAAGGTCACTTGCAAATACTCAAGACAGACAAGATGGATGAGGTAATCTTTTATTGGACAAACTTCTATTGCTGAGAGACACAGGCTGAGAGAGAATTTTGTCCAATAAAAGATATTACTTCACCCACCTTGCCTCTAAGAGCCTGGGACTATCACAGGGCTGGAGGGGGGGGGGGGGGAGTATCCATGAAATGTTAATAGATTGAAAAGGAGTCTGTATGCTCAGAAAGGTTGGGAACCACTGCTCTAAGGTGTATAATGAATTCATTGCTTTGCACAGAATTAACTCATGCTAATTATTTGCTAATATAATTGTTGCCCTGCCATCTACTCTCATTATTACTGTGGAGTTCGTGATGAAGCAATTCTTGGCAAGCTGTGGAGTACTTGAAATTCCCTGGACCTCTGTCAGTTTGATTTTAGGCCTAGCTAGGTACAGACAGCCCTTGCCTCTTTCATTAATTATCTCTTCCTGCCAATTGACAAAGACCAAGTGCACACACTGACACTTTCACATTTACCACCTGCTTTTCTGTCCATTGATCATGAGGCTTTTTTGGCATAGTTGTGGACACTGACAAGGATAGATGAAGTGGTGCTTTAATTGCTCCGTTCCTTCCTCTTGAGAGGGCCCAGATGGTATAATGCTGCATAATTGTTATTCTGTCCCCAGGGTTCGTTCATGTGAGGTGCTGCCAATGTTCCATTCTGTCACCCTACCTTTTCGGTTTGTATTTGAGGCCACAAGAGGAGATGCTGAACTGATCTGGGCTGCATTGTCACTGATATGTTGATGACACTCAGTACTACATCTGTTTTTCATTGGACTCCGCCAGGGAAGTCTCTCAGCACTCCAATGTTTAGCCAAGATTGGGGCCAGGATTAGGACTAGCTGGCTGAAGTTCAATTCAGACAAAATGAAGGTGATGCTGGTAGTCTGTGTGTAACAGCTTTGTAACAGAGATGGAGAAACTGACATCTGGCCCCTTATTAGGTACAGTTTCTTCACATTTTCTTAGCGTAGGTTGTATTCTATGAGCTTCTTGAATACCCAGATAGTCAAAGTGCAGCTGTAGTCAAGAGCATTCTGTAGTCACCTATGATTGGCACAAAGATTGCAAGCTTCCCTCAAAGTAGGAAACTTTGTCGCGGTTATTATCACCTCTGTCACCTCTGGACTGCATTTCTGTAATGTTGTCTACATGGGGCAATCAACAAATAAGATTTTCCTCCACAGAGGAAACTCATGTAAGTTATGGCCCAGTCCAATCCCACCATAGGCGTAAAAGTTAAGGTCAGCCATGCCATAGAAATCAGAGGGCCTCAGCAAGCTCAGGGGAAGGAGGTAACATGGGAGCAAAGACTGTTAACTAAATATTATTATAATTTAGTCAAGTGACCAACTATGTGAGATCCTGATGTAAAAACATCTGTTAAAGGGTGATATATAGAGAGCAAACAGAATTTGACTTACAATATGCACAATCACCTATTATGTAGAAATCCCTCTAGGCCCTACTTTTAGTAAAATGGGCTTGAGACCAAGTTTCTACTTTAATTCATGATTTCCTGGTTTTGATATGTAATGATCTTTACTTTCATACATTTTTTTCATGGTAGGAATAGACAAAAACATGCAGAAACTGTTCAAAATGTCCTAATGATTTATAAATGAGAACTAAAATTACCTATCATGCAATGTGATAAAACATTTCCTAAATAAATAGATCACATTGTAGATTATACCATGAAATAATACAATTACTAGATTGGATTAGAAACTTCATGACCACTATCTCTATACCAGATCTCTGCCCTACTTTGAGGTGGGCAAAGTATTCACAATGAAAAATTGGACAAAGACTATTACTATTTATGTTGGCAAGTTATCTGTTAGGAAAATACTTCAAGGTTTGCAGATTTGTTCAATGAATATTAGGTGAATGCATTTAAGACTGTGGCTTTCTCATCAATTCTTTGCTATAATGGTGGCTATATATTCATTGATCCCAATTCACTCTTGTGTGCAGAGACACCTAAGTCCTATGCTCTTATTTCTGTTTTAATTCCCATCAATTCTGAATCCACAAAGAAATGGCTTTTCAAGATTGCTTCCCAAGCGCATATATATATATATATAATGTATATAATCTATAGTTGTAGAATTGAACATCTGTACCAGGATTCACAATGCTTTTGTGAACATTCTTATGAACACAATTTGATTAGAATGAAAGTTTGCAAAGTTCATAGAAGAGGTTATGAGTGAATATTTGTAATATTTTGTATATATTTACCCAGCGCCAATCCCCCTCCTCCTCCTCCTATTTCTCTGCTTCTTGGGTGCATAATCTTTTTTGCAGGATGCCTGCTAGTTCCCTGTTTTATTATCCTTTAAACCTAAACTACTACTTCTATGAGGTAGCATCTTTCTTTCCTAGTCTCTGTTTTAAGGGCTGCATCTATTTCCAACTCTCCAAGGGTATGTCTATACTTGCAGCCTAATTCAAACTAGGGCTGCAAATATAGGCATTCGGAGTTGCAAATCAAGCCCAGGATTTAAATATCCTGCGCTTGATTTGCATGTTCCCAGTCGGGCGCCATTTTTTTTTAAATGTACAAGCCCGGACTAACTGCCCACGGCTACACGCGGCAGGGAAACAGGCGTTTGAAACAAAGCCCTATTTCTACCTGTTAAACCTCATTGGTGCCTGGCCAGGAACATGCAAATCAAGTGCAGGATATTTAAATCCTGGGCTTGATTTGCAATTTCAAATGCCTACATTTGCATCCCTAGTTTGAATTAGGCTGCAAGCGTAGACATACCCAAGATAATACACTCTGGCTTGACAGAAATTGAACCAATTATCCTATCCTCATTTGGAAATATTTTTCATTGAAAACAACCTTTTTTAAATGCAACATTGTCAAGGCACATTCTTTGCTTAATATTTTAGCCTGGGCAGAATGACCATCCCACTGGTGAAAGTGCATACTTTCTTTAACGTAAGGTCCTCCTATTTTTTTTTTAAAAAAAGGCTTCTGAAGTGATCCCTGTAATTAGAGGTCAATCTGCCTAATTTCATTACAGGCAAATTGGTGGAAGCTATAGTAAAGAACAGAACTATCAGATGCATAGATGAACACAACGGGGAAAGGTCAATATGGCTTTCATAAAAGGAAATTGTGCTTCACCAATCTATTAGAATTAATTGAGGGGGTCATCAAGCATCTAGACAGGGATATTCCAGTGGCTATGGTGTTTTTAGTCTTCCAAAAAGCTTTTGAAAGGGTCCCTTTCCTAGCCCTCTTGAGCAAAGTAAACTGTCATGAGATAAAAGGGAAAGTCCTCTCATGGCTCAGAAGTAAAAAACTGAAAGCAAAGGTTAGATTTTCACAATGGAAAGATGTGAACAGCAGAATATATGCTGTGACCGATGCTGCTGAACATATTCATAAGTGATCTGGAAAAAAGGAGCAAACAATACAAAGTCTGCAGACAATACAAAATTACTCAAGATAGTTAAGTTCAAAGCAGACTGTGAAGAGCTACAAAGGGCTCTCCAAAGCTGGGTGACCGGTCAACAAAGTAACAGATTAAATTCAATGTTGAAAAATGCAAAGTAATGCACACTGGAAAACACGATCCCAAATATATATACACCATGCTTATAACTTTGCAAGAAAGGGATCTTGGAATCATAGACAGTTCACTGAAAATATCTGATCAATATTTAGCAGCTGTTAAAAAAGCTAACAGAATATTATGAATAATTAAAAAAGAGATAGATAAACAGAAAATATCAGAATACCACTAAAATCCATGAATCTTGAATACTGAGTACAGTTTTGGTTGCCCCATCTCAAAAAAGATATATTAGAACTGTAAGATTTAACCAGCATTGCCTGGGGGCTGGAGGAGGGGGGCTTCGTAGGTTGGCCTAGGGATGTAAATGAGTAGTCAAGTAGTTGACTACCCAATAAGCCTAGGCTTATCAGGTAGTCAAGTCAACTACTCGAATTCCCCCCCCACACACACACACACTTGCTGCCTCTGTATCAGAGGCAGCAAGGGGCGGAGGAGCAGAAACCAGTACAAGGGGGAGCTTGCTTAAAAGCACGTTCCTCCAACACCATCTCCATGGTACCAACTCCCCCCACCCCCATCAGTGGCAGCAGTGGGGGCCAGGAGAGGCAGCTGTTAAGCAGCTCTTGTCCACAGCAGCCTAAGTTGGCCATGACCACAGGCTTCTCCAGCGGCAGCCCCTGCTGTCCCCGGGTGTCCCAGCTATCCACTGGGACCCCCCAAAGATAGGGGCTGCTGGACCCTGAGCAAGCCTGGCTCAGCTCCAGCTCATGCTGGGTCCAAGACTGCTGTGGCTCTGCATTTTAAATGTAGTAAGAGCCAGCCCAGCTCTTACCACATCTAAAATGCAGAGCTGCAGTGTGGGATTGCCCCTGGACCCGGAGCCCAGACTGAACCAGGCTTGCTTAGTCCTGACTCACACCAGGTCTTGGACATACCCCTGCTGGAGCTCTCCAGTTTAAATGTACTAGGTAGCTGGGCTGCTTGTGCATGCCACTCCTACAACATTTAAACTGCAGAGCCACATTGGGGGTAGCTCCTGGACCTGGCACAAACTGGGACTGAGCGCCTTCCCTTATTGACTAATCCTGTAATCAGTACAAATTGTATCGACTACACAATTAGCCAGTTACCTGCCTCTTAACATCCTTAGGTCGGCCAGGCGTGGCCACACTGGGTAGCGTGGGCTGTGGCTCTTTGGGAGGAAAGGCATCGCTGCACTGCCCAGTGCTGGTGGTGCTACGGGAAGCAGACGGCATGGTGGCAAAGTTGGCAGGGCTTTGTGCACACACACCCCACTCTGGGGCAGGAGTTTCAGGGGGAAGGTGTTTGGGGCAGGTGCCACTTACCTGGGCCTGTGGTCAGCAAGATGGCGAGCTCCTCCACAGCTGGCCCCTGCCCAGGTCACTCCCTTCCTGGTGCAGCTCCCCCAGTGATCACTTTGCAGTATAGTGTCCTTCCAAACAGCCCCCTCCCTTTCCATGTTTTGGAAAACAATCACTTTCCACGTATAATTCATTTTCCTGGCAGAACCAAACCCTAACTCAAGGGTGGGGAAACTTTTCTGATCAGAGTCCGCTGATCCACAGAAAAATCAGTCAAGCCCAGGCTAGTAGATTTAGCATGGGGACTGGAGCGCCAACACAGACTCACCAATGCTGAAGGGGAGCCCTGAGCCTCAGGTGCTGGGATGTTGTGAAAACCAAAATTGTAATTGGTTCAAAAAAGACTGGGAATTTATCTATCGGTGGAAGGTGACACAATCCCATACTCTGGGGTTCCCTAATACTCTGTCAGAAACTAGGACTGAACAACAAAGGATGGATCACTCAACACTCACTCTATTTTGTTCACTCCTTCTGAAGCACCTGGCACCAGCTGCTGTCAGAAGACAGGAGAGTGGGCTAGATGGACCATTGGTCTGACCCAGTTGGCCATTATAAATCTTATGTTATGTTCTTCAAGTTTATCCATCTAGCAAGCCTGCAGGAAGCATCATGAAAGTAACTGAAGAATTTTAAATAAGAAACAAAGTAAAATACAGGCAGCAAGAAATGACAATTTGAAATGCCAGCATAACTAACAACAGGCCAGCAGAAGCCAGTCTCTAGTGCCAGCTGTAACAGTGATATGGGAATTATGTGAAAGTTAATTACTGACATATGGTAACTGCAGTGAGCTAACGCAGGGGCTGGAGTAATTGGGGATCCCTTGCTCTCTAAAACCAGAGCATGATGATCATAGACACGATCTATATCATACCTTGCATGCACACTATAGACGGTATCTTGTCACTCTGCCATGCTTAATTCTTAGTACATGGGAGAATAAGATTGTCAGAATAATGTTTCTCATTTCCCGCAATGATGAATGGGTAATTAGTATATATTAAATCTCTTTATTTATCCCTCAGAAGGTTGGAAAAAGATGTCATGTTTTGCTTGCCTCTGAAATCTATTTTGGGCAAATGAACTTTAAAACTGCTTAGAGCTTTTATGAAGGTGAGGGGGAGTATTTGGTAATCTGTTTTGATCACTTCTCTGAGGGTTTTTTTTAAAATTCATCTGTTTTAAGATTTAATTTTAACTCATTTCCAATGCTCCCTATTATGCAGTCTCCAATCCGGGCTCACACTTCAGCTGTCTCAAATCGAAGTTCATAGTCCAAAGAACTGTTAAGAAACTAGGAGAGAAATGTTATTTTCTAACCAGGATAGTTCCATTTGTACTGCACATATGCTGTAAGAGCAATTCTGGGACTGCTTTAGGACAGCAAGGAATTTATTTGAGGGATGTGATGAATGTATCATAAATGTGTCTTCCAGGGCTGCAAGAATTCATTTAATTCAAAGTAGCAGTGGAAAGGGAATTGCGGTGAACTGAAATGGTGCTGTTCGGGTTTCCAGTAACAGCATACTGAGATTTTCTTATCCCTTAGTGATTATTGGCCTACACAATATCAACAGCTTACAGCTCTGCTAGCTCTTGGAGAGCTTTGGGCTTCTACAGTGCTTGCACCAGCAGAAATCTACCCCAGCCTAATATGGGGCTTTTAGATTGCTCAGATGTTAATTAGTTCCTCTTAACAAAGCTGGTGGAGGGAATTAAACAGTCAGACTATTTAGATTGGCTGGGATAAGCAGTCAATTACCCGTTCAACTCAAGGCTGATAAAGAGGTAGGAAGGAAGTCAGGGCTAGGTGAGCCTAGTTACATGGAAACATTGGTAAAGAACTTAGAATCATAGAATACTAGGACTGGAAGGGACCTTGAGAGGACATCGAGTCCAGTCCCCTGTCCTCATTGCAGGACCAAATACTGTCAAGACCATCTCTGATAGACATTTATCTAACCTACTCTTAAATATCTCCAGAGATGGGGATTCTACAATCTCCCTGGGCAATTTATTCCAGTGTTTGACTACCCTGACAGTTAGGAACTTTTTCCTAATGTCCAACCTAAACCTCCCTTGCTGCAGTTTAAGCCCATTGCTTCTCGTTCTGTCATCAGAGGCCAAGATGAACAAGTTTTCTCCCTCCTCCTTATGACACCCTTTTAGATACCTGATAACGGCTCTCATTTCCCCTCCCAATCTTCTCTTTTCTATACTAAACAAACCCAATTCTTTCAGCCTTCCTTCATAGGTCATGTTCTCTAGAACTTTAATCATTCTTGTTGCTCTTCTCTGGACCCTCTCCAATTTCTCCACATCTTTCTTGAAATGTGGTGCACAGAACTGGACACAGTACTCCAACTGAGGCCAAACCAGCACAGAGTAGAGCAAAAGAATTACTTCTCATGTCTTGCTCACAACACACCTGTTAATGCATCCCAGAATCATGTTTGCTTTTTTTGTAACAGCATCACACTGCTGACTCATATTCAGCTTGTGGTCCACTATAACCCCTAGATCCCTTTCTGCCGTACTCTTTCCTAGACAGTCGCTTCCCATTCTGTATGCGTGAAACTGATTGTTCCTTCCTAAGCGGAGCACTTTGCATTTTTCTTTATTAAACTTCATCCTGTTTACCTCGGATCATTTCTCCAATTTGTCCAGATCATTTTGAATTATGACCCTATCCTCCAGAACAGTCGCAACCCCTCTCAGCTTGGTATCATCATAATAAGCATACTTAATAAGCATTCTTTCTATGCCAATATCTAAATCATTGATGAAGATATTGAACAGATCTGGTCCCAAAACAGACCCCTGTGGAACTCCACTTGTTATACCTTTCCAGCAGGATTGAGAACCATTAATAACTACTTTATGAGTATGGTTATCCAGCCAGTTATGCACCCACCTTATAGTAGCCCCATCTAAGTTGTATTTGCCTAGTATATTGATAAGAATATCATGCGAGACCGTATCAAACGCCTTACTAAAGTCTAGGTTTACCGCATCCATTGCTTCTCCCTTATCCACAAGACTCGTTATCCTATCAAAGAAAGCTATCAGATAAGTTTGACATGATTTGTTCTTTACAAATCCATGCTGGCTGTTCCCTATCACCTTGCCATCTTCTAAGTGTTAACAGAAGATTTCCTTAATTACTTGCTCCATTATCTTCCCTGGCACAGAAGTGAAACTAACTGGTCTGTAGTTTCCTGGTTTGTTCTTATTTCCCTTTTTATAAATGGGCACAATATTTGCCATTTTCCAGTCTTCTGGAATCTCTCCTGTCTCCCATGATTTTCCAAAGATGATAGCTAGAGGCTCAGATACCTCCTCTATCAACTCCTTGAGTATTCTAGGATGCATTTAATCAGGCCCTGGTGACTTGCAGGCATCTAACTTTTCTAGGTGATTTTTAACTTGTTCTTTTTTTATTTTATCTTCTAAACCTACCCCCTTCCCACGAGCATTCACTACGTTAGGCATTCCTTCAGACTTCTCGGTGAAGACCAAAACCAAGTAGTCATTAAGCATCTCTTCCATTTCCATGTTTCCTGTTACTGTTTCTCCCTCCTCACTGACCAGTGGGCCTACCCTGTCCTTGGTCTTCCTCTTGCTTCTAATGTATTTATAAAAAGTCTTCTTGTTTTCCTTTATTCCCATAGCTAGTTTGAGCTAATTTTGTGCCTTTGCCTTGCTAATCTTGCTCCTGCATTCCTGTGTTGTTTGCCTATATTCATCTGTTGTAATTTGTCCTACTTTCCATTTTTTATGACTACTTTTTTATTTTTAGATCATGCAAGATCTCGTGGTTAAGCTAACGTGGTCTTTTGCCATATTTTCTATCTTTCTGACGCAGCGGAATAGCTTGCTTTTGGGCCGTTAACAATGTCCTTTTGAAAAACTGCCAACTCTCCTCAGTTGTTTTTCCTCTCAGTCTTGATTCCCAGAGGATCTTACCTATCAGCTCTCTCAGCTTACCAAAATCCGCCTTTCTGAAATCCATTGTCTCTATTTTGCTGTTCTCCCTTCTACCCTTCCTTAGAATTGTGAACTCTATGATTTCATGATTACTTTCACCCAAGCTGCCTTCCACTTTCAAATTCTCAACCAGTTCCTCCCTATTTGTTAGGATCAAATCTAGAACAGCTTCCTCCCTGGTAGCTTTTTCAACCTTCTGAAATAAAAAGTTGTCTCCAATGCAATCCAAGAATTTATTGGCTAATCTGTGCCCCGCTGTATTATTTTCCCAACATATATCTGGATAGTTGAAGTCCCCCATCATCACCAAATCTTGGGCTTTGGATGATATTGTTAGTTGTTTAAAAAAAGCCTCATCCACTTCTTCCACCTAGGTAGGTGGCCTGTAGTAGACTCCTAGCATGACATCACCCTCGTTTTTAATCCCTTTTAGCCTAACCCAGAGACTCTCAATACTTCCGTCACTTATGTCCATCTCCACCTCACTCCAAGTGTGTTCATTTTTAATATATAAGGCAACACCTCCTCCCTTTTTCCCGTCTATCCTTCCTGAGCAAGCTGTACCCTTCCATACAAACATTTCAATCGTGTGTATTATCCCTCCAAGTTTCTGTGATGCCAACAAAGTCATAATTGTACTTATTTATTAGCACTTCCAATTCTTCCTGCTTTTTACCCATACTTCTCACATTTGTATATAGGCATTTAAGATACTGATTTGACCTTGCCTCCCAGTTTTGCCCTGACTCTTCTTTCTCTCTGCCATGTGCATCTCAAGTCCTGAAGAACAGACTTAAAAAAAAATCATGGTGAGGATGTAAACAGACTGTTACACAGGAATATTTGTAGAAATAGTTGGAAATAGCGGAGAGAGCTTAAAATAAAAGGGCTCATTTTGTTTCTGTGGAGAATGAGGCAGGAGGGAAGCCAGGAGGGAAGCCAAATTGCATCCCAATGTTTTTGGCGTCCATCTCTAAAGCACTCTTGTCCTCACAACTGTGCTTCCACATCATATATTTCCTTTGTCTTCATCAGAACTGTAATTCTAAACCCAATTCTTATAGTAGTTATTTCATCACACTTGTTTTCTATGACAGACTTCTCTTCGAGCAGGCATTAACCATGCTGCTTCATACTGACAGCAGGGCATTAGACACTCACTGTGCACAGGTCCTCACTCCACACAAGGAGAAAGGCTGAACAAGAAGGAGAATCAGCTTCCTTCTCTCTTTCTAGACCAGAACATAAAGAATGTGCAGTTGTTATTTTAAAAGTTAGTTCTACTGCACAGTGTAAGGGCATCTGTGTCATGAGAAGAATGAGGCTGATAATCACTTTTGTTCTATTCTGCAGAGTGAAAAAAGAAATGTCTTTGAGTATCCTGGCTTAGAAGAGAGTGGGGTTAGCCCAGCAATGATTGACAAAACTCTTGGTAAACACATAACAACTGTCACCCTGAAATCCACCATCAAGCGCAATCCCTTGTTCACTGACACCCTAACTGATGATGAAAGAGAAAAGAGGAAAAAAATCCCTTCCTGGACTGTTCAAGACTATGACAAGCATTCACTGCATTCTAACTTGGCTAACTACTTGAAGGTATTGTACTGCAGACTCATACCTGAACAAATGCATTGTATTTACACTTGAACCGTGGAATGAAATGCTGTGCTTATTGGCTTGTGAGTCTCGTTTCAGAAGTAAATCTGAATATTTGTTTTGTAAGGACCCTATAGCAGCATGGATCCAATCATGAGAGAGGTAGGATTGTGTAGTAGTATGGTTTAAGACACTGATAATTGTAGTTCAATCCTGGCTATGCCACTGATGTCCTCTGTCACCTGTAGCAAGTCCCTTAATGTTTCTGTGCTTCTTTTTTTCCATCTTTAAAATGGATATAATAATATTTTCCTGTCTCTTACAGGGTATGTGGGGGAAAATTCACATTTGTGAGGTAGTAGAGGCTAGATCCACAGTGGGATTTATCTGCCTAACTCCCTTTTTCTGGGTGCTAAATCCAATATTGAGCCACTACTGAAATCCTCAAAAGCTTTGCCTAGCTGCTGCCTAATCCTGTAGGTATCTAAAGTCACTTGGCACTTGTGTTTCAAGTGGAAAAGTCCCCTAAGTGCCTAAATGTTTGCCAGTGCTCGTGCACACACCTGCCTACGTCCTGCTGCTGCTAATTTGCTTGGCTCTGAGCTCCCATTAGGCATTCCTCTGGCCTCACCTGTCTGCTGGTTTTGATCTGGTAGGCATCCTTAGAGCAAGCTTTTGCATATAAAAAGATAGCTGAGTCAAGGTGGTCCCCAGAAACCTTACCACTGACAGAGGAGACCTAGGAGTGAAGACCATAGTTTTCATCCAGGAACCTAGTTGTAGGACTCCAGCTGATTTCTCTGGCTGATTTGGAGCAGAGACTTGAACCACGTGTTTTGAGGGGGAGGGAGGAGGAATGTTTCAGTATTGCCTGTTGAAGCTTGTTCCATTTTTCATAAAATACTTAAATAGTCATTGGAGCAGGCCATGGAACCCAGGTTTTTCATACAAGTGCCCTAATCCCTGGGCTACAGACTCATCCACTCTGTGTCACTGGCCTAAGTCCTGCCTCTTTCCTCAGCAGTTCCTGGTGACTAATTCAGGTGCTCCTTGATGGCTTCTGTAATTCCATTCTCAGATGCCTCCCTCTCCTCATTCAGGGCTATGGATTCCATTAGGTGGTACCCAAGAGTTAGACACCCCAGCAGCTAAGCTATGCAGCCCTAAGAGATCATGTTGATGGTGGTCATATAAGAACCTACACAGATAAAGTATGCCTCCAATGTACTTTTTCAAATAATGTAACTTCTGATAACCACATCCCTGCCATCCCTATTCCTCTGCTTGTGGGGTAGTAAACATGTATTTTAGAGATTTTTTTTTACTGTTTTCCTTGCTGAAATGTGACTCAGATCAGCATTTGTAAACCAGGACCTCTGTATCATCATGAGAATATCAGGTGATTTCTTCTGATTCTCTATCACATTTAAGTGGCTGGTGTCCTACAACTAGGTTCCTGGCTGAAAACTATGGTCTTGTTAGTCCTCTGTGGGACAGCATTGTAGGGTTCAAGTGTCATTTAAAAAAAATTGAACTGTAAATTCATTAATACTCCTGCCTAGCTATGTTTTGGTGACTTTCTGTACAATACAGAGGAGCTGAGTTCATTTTCTGGTCTTTCTTTTAGGAAAACCCTAATGATCTACAGTTTTGGATGGGAGATATTTATACTCCTGGGTATGACACCTTGCTGAAAAAGAAAGAGAGAGAAAAGAAACATTCCAAATGCTGCCTAATCATCCTGCTTGTGGTATTCACTGTCTGCGTCTTGATCTCAATAGTTACCATTAGCATATTATTTACCTGACACAACTAAATCCACAGTGGTTTTCCAATAAATGTTTTTATGAAAATGATTTCCTGCCCTGATTTTATCTGATTTTCAAAGTTGTCATGAATGCAATTTATCTGAGATCTAAATTTTACAAAATCCCTGGTCAGCATAGAGAATTGGACCATGACAGAGATAAAATACACCGAGTATAACAGTGCCTGCTTTGTGTTATCTGTGTAATTCACAGCACTACTAATAAGATGCTCGTTTGATGACTTATTCTTCTGAACAGTGACTTGGGGCAGTTTCTGATCTCACATAGTGCATGTGGCTAGTTCATAGAAATATTTGCTACTATACTTGTCCACATACTATGCACAACCCCACATTTCACCTCCCCAGTTGTTATATCATAAGTATGACAATGTAGTATTCATGGTATTTCAATGTGTTTTACAAAGAAATACATTAAATACTAGTGATGACTTGTATCAGAGAACAAATTGCTGCAGCCACAGAGCATTCAGTAGTTATAACAGAGCTGTCCTAGATGTTGGGGTTATTCACTACACTTAAAAAAAAACCCACATAGGATCTTAAGCTTCCATGATTATTGTTACCATACACAAGGTCCCAATTTACTACTTCACTACTGGGTCACATCCCTCACGCAGTCACCTGTTAAAGCAACAGTGTCTATATTTTGTTAGATGCCATATTACAGAAGCTTAAGTTCTAGCATGGACGGTGCAAAGCAGATTCACACTGAAGGGGTTAAAGAATGAATTCGGTGTACATGATGTGGTCATTCCCAAACAAAGGGAACACCTGGAAGTGTTAAGAGAGTTCAAACACGTTGACTGTCTTTGAATTATTCAGGATAATGAACATACAAGCGAGGTTGACAAATATTGCATCACAACCTACTACACATGCACACTGGGAGGAGTAGCACATAAATTAGTTATATTCATTTCATGAAGTATTCTGTGTGCTCATAGGGCCAAATCCCTGCCCCAGGCCATGCCCTCTGTACGGTTCTCCAGCAGCACAAAGAGGAAGCAAAGGGGTCTGAAAAGGACGGCTGAGGATTGGTCTGCCAAAAGGGAATCTCCCCATGGCACTAAGGCTGAATAGCTGGCTTTGTGCCAGGTATTTCCCCCCTCCCGGTAGGAAGTGTGTTGAGGTGGATCAGGAACAAGATGACATGGGGACAGACTGCATAGTGCTACACTCTAACATTTGGACAATAGGAACAGTCACTAAAGGAAACACTTTAGATGGTATAAACTGCTCCAGGTGCAATCTTCAATCCCATCTACACTATTGCCGCAACAACCCTGAGGACCTGGTTAAAACAGGTTTCTCTTCTGAATCAATGACAGCATCTTTCCATCTGATAGTGTAGATGGGGCGATAACCAAGGCCCTTGAATAATGACAAACATTTGGCATTATGCATGCAGTATAATTGTAGCCATGTTGGACCCAGGATATTAGGGTATGTCTACACTACAGAGTTTTGTCAGAAAAACGGCTATTTTCTGACAAAACCTGAGTTATGTCTACACTGCAATTGTGTTATTCTGAAAGTAAATCGAAAGAACAGAAGGGTTTTTCCGGAGTTGGTAATCCTCTTTCTACGAGGAAGAAGCCTTTTTCTGAAAGAGCTCTTTCGGAAAAAGGTGTGTGTGGACAGGAAAGAGGGAGTTCTTTTGAAAGAAGAGAAAAGAGGAAAAAGCACGGGTGCCCTGGTGGCAACTCCATCCATAGTAATCACAGCTTAAATATGAGATAACGTCCATTCAATGTGGACACTATCTTTCAAAAAAGCACATCGCTTTTTCGATGCACTTTTGTGTGTGGACGTTCTCTTTTGGAAGAAGTTTTTTCAGAAGATCTCTTCCGAAAAAAGGTTCTTCTGAAAGAACCCTGCAGTCAAGACATAGCCTTAGTGAAAAGGAGGAAGAATTAATAACTCTTATTGGATATTACGTCACCCACCTTGTCTCCCTAAAGCATAGACAATCTTTTAAAACCTTGAGGCAGTAGCACACATCAGGAATGGACATAGTGTCTACTCTACAAAACTTATTCTTGTAGGTCTGTTGGGACAACCATCTACTAGCTGAGTCCCCTGGAAGACTGAAGCTTTAGGATAGGCAGTCTCTATGTCTGAAAGAGAATATCCAGTCAGCTTATGAGAAAGTGTTTCCAGGCACTTTAAGAGGTTAATGGATTACAGTATGAAATAATTATTCACTTTACAAACAATGATGCTTTCATCTGTTTTTTTCCAGCCCAAGTACATATGCTTAAAGTGCACTGCATACAATGTTGAGCTGTATTTTTGTAAATTATTGAGGTTGGTGGGCGGAAAGCCTAAAAAGCAAAAAGTACTCTAATTTCCAGGAAAATGGCCAATAATGAGAGTTTCTTAACGGTGCTGCTCTCTGTGGGTTTAACAGTGAGGATAAAATTGTTTTCTCCATAATTCCACTACTGACTGTTCCAATCTGGTTTTTGCTAGTGTCATCTAGTGGAGAGTCTCAAAAGGTGAGAAAAGGTTCCCCCTATTTTTTGTCACTTATGCCTATTTCAATCTAGATTACATTGCTGCCATCCAGTGGTAGTATTAAGGATTCACGCTAGGATTTTGTTTAGTGAAGATGAAACTTAAACAAAGCATTCCTGGGTTCATTTTGCAGAAGCTTTTCTCAGATTTTTGTGCAGTGTGGGGGTTTTGGTGGTTTTTTGGGTGATTCAGGTACTTATCGTATGAATTTTTAAAAGTTTCGAAAAAAGATACCTGCTCAGGAGAATTTTCAAGTTTCTTTAAATAGGAATACAAGTCCTGAATCTTTGAAATAATGGTCCCGTGGGTTGGTTCAGTGTAGGATCCTAGTTCATTATTTGCTAAATGTGAATTTTATTCTAATTTTGGAGGAAAAGCTATTTGAACCATTGTTTGAAAAATAGAATATGCTCAGAAATAAATAGCAGGTCTTTTGGCTTCTTTTAGCATGGAAAGGTCCTGATAAATTTGCAATACATTTTGGCACATAATAATCAAAATTAGAGGGGGCACAACAATATAGAGCGTACCACATACTTTCCTAAATTATTTGATGAAATGTTAAATTATGGGATCCACCTTCTTCTTCTCTTCCCACCCTCTGGTGGCAGCTTGGGTTACTCTGCCTGACTGGACTCTATCAGATCATTCTGTAGATGATACCTCCCTCCTCACCCCAGATATATGAGATTATTATTAATAATAATAATGATAATAGTAAAAATTAGTGTGCTTTATTTTCAGTTAATTGCAGGCATTAACTGTGTTTAATTGACAACCCTAATTAAAATGTCAAAAAAAGCTATGTAACAATATGCAACACTGAACCTTAAGTCTTAGTGAGTTGCAGTCTAATAAAAAGTTTCAATCATACATTAACAAAGAGGTTGACCACTAACCATCCTCCATCCCCCATTCATGGCTGGGTGAACCTCTCACCCTCAGTTTCATGATTAGTCAGCATTCCTGTGGCAATTGTGCCAATTGCTAAAATATAAAAATGTTATTAGGAAAGCATTTCATATGTGTTAAGATAGCTTTAAATGTGATTTAGCAGTTGGAAACAAAAATGAGCCAACACCATGTGAACATAAGCAAGTGCTCCTTGGACAACTGAAGAGCCAGGAACCAGAATTTGAGAATTGCTGTACCAGACAATCTTGCACTTACTGTTGTTCTCTGTATCCCAGGCACAGTCCTTGGGCCAAAGCTTGCCTAATCCATTACTTTTATATGTCTGGATCTCAACTACGAGATTTGGCTGAGAAAGGGTAACATATCTTCACAGTGGTACTTGACTAGCTTTATGGGTCTGTAGTGGGTTTAAACAACACCATAATAATCTGAATATCTCCTCCGTCAGTGGGATTGGATGCAAACAAAATCTGAAGAAAGCATTTATCCTAATATGTATGTGCCTTTCTTTTAAATGTACTCATGTTGCAGTTTGTATTGAAGTATTAATTATGGCAGAAGGTAGTTATAAGACTCTATGGCTCAGCCAACATAAGCTTTACATGACTTCTATTCAAAACTATGGCCATTAAAAACATAATTTGTTATTATTAACAGTAATAGCTATAAATTGGTCCAAATTCAGTGTGCCAAGAAGGTTTGTAAATGTCAATGATCCTGGCCTAAGTTTCATGCTTCACTGGTATCACCGAGGCTTCATTAAGTGACAGAAAACCATTGAACACCATGTAGTGGTTAGAAGTCTCCCCACAGATTTATGAACATATGTGTTAAAATGCACAAGTTACTTCATTTACCTGAACTGGACATGATCTGGCCTTTTCATGGAAGATAAATGTGTCCCTTTGTTAAACAGTTATGTAAAATAAATATACATGGTACTCAAACATGGTTGCAGGATTAATTCCATTACTTTAAGATTAAAAAGACACTTTTTTTGATGATCTCAAAATTTAAAAAACCCAGCCCAAATAGATTCCAAAAAGATGTTTGCACATCTGAACAAGAGACAGATGTGACTGCAAGAACCATGCAAGTCTTTGCATTCAGATGAATTGTTGTGCCTACCTGGGAGGGTTCTCAGGGCTGCCAACACTATGTGGCACCTTGCTTCCCTTCAGTGTGAGAGAAACTGGAGCGTGCTTGACTGGATTAAACAAAATACAGGACTATGTAGCACTTTAAAGACTAACAAGATGGTTTAATAGATGATGAGCTTTCGTGGAGGAAGTGGGTCTGGCCCACGAAAGCTCATCATCTAATAAACCATCTTGTTAGTCTTTAAAGTGCTACATAGTCCTGTATTTTGTTTCAGCTACACCAGACTAACACGGCGACATTTCTATCACGATTCTTAACTGGATGTCATTGACACCAGCAGCTCCTGAGCTACCCAAGCACTCTCCTCCAAGCTATGCTAGCCCTTAATTTGTCTTGTAGGTGAATAATAGGTGTACCCAAGTCCTCATACTCTGTAAGGTTCCCCTTTTGCATCCAGCCCTGTATCCAAAACCCTCACAGAAATACCAGGACTGCTGGTTTGAGAGTTTACACTATAAATACCACCATGTCCTGGTATTTCTCTGAGGATTTAATTTCAAGTCATGATCAGTCCCTTGCTTAATATCACAATAATTACATATACCTTTAGTGAATAAAAGGATGCATTTATTGCTACAGATTCAGAAGATAGTGGGGATAAAGGAAACAAAAGGTTTACATATAACACAGAATTGTAACATGCTTTCTAGAGATTAAACTTGTATTAGGTTAACTTCCTGCTTAAAGAAGTTTATTCCACAAGTCTTTTGCAACATCTCCAATCCAAGCTGGCTGTAATCATAAACACACTATCCATGTACTGCTTCGGTGCAGGATGACAGGGTGTCTTCTTTGTTCCCCAGATATAGGCTAGCAAATCTTTGAAGTGTATCTCAAAATAAGGTTTTTTCCCTTGTTGTGTCGGTAACACTGTTAGTTCTTTTCTGAACTTCTCCTTATCTTTCATCTGCATGCTTCTGAAGCAGGTGATGGGAGACCTATTATATGTGAGACAATGCTTAATTTACATTTCAACATAGAGATAGATGAATATACATCTTTTGTCTGACTGGAAATGTACAGGCAGTCCCCGAGTTACGCGGATCCGACTTATGTCGGATCCGCAGTTACGAACGGGATTTGCTGCCCGTCTCCCTGGTCTGCTGGAGACCAGCAGACCAGGGAGACGGGAAGCAAAGCCTCTGAGGACGCCGGCAGCGGGACAGCCGCGGCGCGTCTGGGCTGTCCGCTGCCTGCGTGCTCCGCGGCTTTGCTCCACGTCTCCCCAGACCAGGGAGACTGGGAGCAAAGCCAGGGAGCACGCGGGCAGCGGACAGCCCAGACGCGCCGCGGCTGTCCCACTGCCGGCGTGTTCCACGGCTTTGCTCTCTGTCTCCCTGGTCTGCTGGTCTCCAGCAGACCAGGGAGACACGAAGCAAAGCCGTGGAGGACACGGGCGGCGGGACCGCGGTGCGTCTTGGTCCCCCATCCGCGTCTCCCTGGTCTGCTAGGGGGGGGGGGGCGCAGCTAGTACACCCCCCCCCCCCCAGCAGTCCAGGCTTTTCTCCGGACGCCTGTGGTAGAGCAGCTGAGGTGCTGCCGGATGGTCCCGCAGCACCGCTCTGGGCGCTACTGGACCAACCCGGCAGCACCCCAGCTGCTCTGCCCCAGGCATCCCCAAGTTAGCCGCTGCTGAAACTGACCAGCGCTGACTACAGGAAGCCCGAGGCAGAGTTGCTCTGCCCCGGGCTTCCTGGAATCAGCCGCTGATCATTTTCAGCAGCAGCTGACTTGGGGACGCCTGGGTTTCTTAAGTTGAATCTGTATGTAAGTCGGAACTGGTGTCCAGATTCAGCCTGTTGAAACTGATCAGAGGCTGAGTCCAGGAAGCCCGGGGCAGAGCAACTCTGCCTCGGGCTTCCTGTAGTCAGCCGCTGGTCAGTTTCAGCAGTGGCTGAATCTGGACACCAGTTCCGACTTACATACAGATTCAACTTAAGAACAAACCAACAGTCCCTATCTTGTACGTAACCAGGGGACTGCCTGTATTTCTCCACCTCTGAAGTGATACCGAGTCTAAGAATTTATTTTCAATGTACATACCTAATGGCTTAAATAGTATCTGTAAATACAAATTCACAATTATAATTGTATTAATCACTAGTGTAATTCTGACCATGGTAGAACTAAAACATCACTAGATACTGCTACTTTTGTGTTTTGCTAACCATCCAGGGTCAATTAGCAAGTTCCTTCAAAAAAAAAAAACGAATTAGCACCAGATTACTGATTTTTTTAGGTATATAAACCACCAAAGTGGGGCAGAGAAATTTGAGTGTGGGATTATCAGCTAGTTTTAGTTTAGTAGCCTTTGATTAAAGCAAGTCTCACCTTATTGTCCTCATGGGACTACATGAGTAAGTAAGAACTATTCCTATCAGTAAAGTTTTGGAGAGGGTGCTCAGGTTTTTTTGGGTTGTTGTTGTTTTGTTTCATAACTTAAATAATAACCTTATATTTGTGGACAAGTACTGGCAATTGTATCTGGTGGAGCTACATAGGGCTAGCGTAGAGATTTTTCTAGGATGGGGTTGTAGAACCTCGACAAACAGAGCTGAGAGGCAAATATGAATGGTGTTTACTGTAGTATCGCTGCTGCTATGTAGGAAAACTTTGAACTGGCACTGAATTAGATGTTAACTCTTATCTATGTTCTGGAAGCAAACTAAATATCTGTATCTTTCATACAGGCCAGATGGTTCACTAATTAGTACCTTCCTTTCAAGGAACCCTAATTACGCCTACAAAACTGTAGCTGTATGGATAAAAGGTTCACAATTGTTTAAGTAACAAAAGGCTAAATTCACAAAGGGATTTGTGCCAAAAGCTACTTTAGGTACATAATACCAGTTGTTAGAGGTGCTACTGGCATTCATAAAATGTTTGTTCAACTGTTGCCCAATCTTGGAGACCCCAAAGGACTTGCATACAGGGTGAATTAGTCTATGGCAAGTTAGGGTGTGACTCCATAGAGCACTAGCTTCCTGGGTTTTGTAGTGCACTTTGAGGTAGAAGGGTTATGGATTCTGTGTTCTGTGATCATCTAATTGAACCTCCTGTATAGTGTAACCCACATACCTAGGCTATGTCTACACTCGTGGCTTCTTGCGTGAGTGATATGCAAATGAGGCTAAGCGTGGAATATCACCGAGCCTCATTTGCATACCTAATGAGCCACCATTTTTTTCAGAAGAGGCTCTTGTGCAAGAAGGAGCGTCTACACTGCCCCTTCTTGCGCAAGAAAAACCCTCTTGCGCAATGCCGTTATACCTATTACTTTTCAGGAAGAATGGCATTGCACAAGAGGGCTTTTCTTGTGTAAGAAGGGGCAGTGTAGCCTTCTTGCGCAAGAGCCTCTTCTGAAAAAAATGGTGGCTCATTAGGTATGAAAATGAGGCTCGGCAATATTCCATGCTTAGCCTCATTTGCATATTACTTGCGCAAGAAGCCGCGAGTGTAGATGTAGCCCTAGTGTGGTTACTGAGCAATGCAAGTGGTAGGTAGACCACAGCAACAGTTAAGAGCAAGAGACCTCTACAGGATGGGTTGGGCGGCAGCTGGCTTTTAGCTCAGAAGGTAGAGGCTCCTATACTCAGCTCCAGATGTCCCAGGTTCAAATCCATCTGGCGGTGGTTACAAGTGGGGACTAGCCCACGATCTCAACTGGGTCTCTGAAGGTCAGGATGTGCAGGATGTAACCTACACACTTAGTGTGGTTACCATGAAGTGGCACTTAGACCACAGCAACAGGCACCATCAAGAGACCTCTACAGCATAGACTGGGAGCCAGCTGGCTTTTAGCTCAGAGGGGTAGAGTCTCCTATACTCAGCTCCAGAGGTCCCAGGTTCAAATCTGCCCTGCCCAGTGGCGGTTACAATGGCAATAGTCCCCTTCTAGCCTTGGAAGCTAGGGATTCAAACAACAATGGTCCTGAGGCATTTCTGAAGGTGCTCAGGCCTTCACGATGTGGATCACTTTGAAGAACCATCTGTGGTCTTCGCAGATAAAGCAAGAACAACTGTAAAGTTGTTAGGGATAGTTCCTAGATACAAACATCTATTGACCTAAAGGTGAAGTTCAAATCTTTTATTCCAAATATACTTGCAATTTGGGATGGACAGTTGATACAGATCCTCTTAGGACTCTGTGTCTTTGACTATGGAACTTCAGACCTTGCTGCAGGTGTTTGCATCTGTATTAGGACAGAAAGCAACCGTAAGACTCTAGTCAACTATCCAATGATTCTTCTGGCCCAAGGCAAGGGTAGGGTACCTTTTTTGGGGTGAGGGCCACTGATCCACAGAAAAATCAACCCAGTGCTGCACACAAGTGAAAAGTGGAGAAAAACCCCTCACTGAGGCCTCTGACTGAGAAGACACTCCCCACATTTCCCTTGCACACCAGATCCTAGGGGGGCCCAGCCTAGTAGATTCTGTATGCTTCAGCCTGTATGCAGAGGGGCTGGAGTGCCAGCACAGGCTTTCCAATGCTGAGGGGGTGGGAGGCTGAGCTTCAGGGGCAGCATCCAGGCAAGCTGAGGGCTGCATCTAGCCCCTGGGACCAGTGTAAGGCAACTCAGAGGAGTGCAAGTGGCACATTGGTAGAAAAGCTTTGCAACAACATCTGCTCCTGTTTGGGCTGGCGCTGTGTCATCTCCTTGCCCGTACACAATGTACAAGGCATGACCAAAGAGATGCTGTACTCCAGCACTTTTTGGCTGCTGGAATAGCCCCTTAAGGCTTGTTTTTGGTGGTGAAATCTCAAGTTTAAATCCAGCTGTGATGAGTTCCTTTTTAGATGACTGTACTGATCATAACTTGTCCCTGTCTATAGAGGAGGTAGTTGTGGGCTGCACTGCATTACCCAATACTCTTCCTAACAATTATTTTAAATTAAGGTGTCCTTTTTTTTCCTAGTGAAAACAAGCCCCTAGAGGTCTTTGTAGTTCAGAATAGCTCTGAGACAACTCTGACACTGCAACCAAATGAAGAACAAACTTTTGCTCCCTCCTTAAGCACTTAACCAAGTGCAGCTCATCTAGACTCAAAGAATAAGCCCTCAGGCCTCTGTTCTATCAACTACAGAATTAAAGTGATGCTCACCAATATTGAGGGAATGTCCCACCATTTGCTCCCATTGACTTGAATGGCAAAATTGCTCAGCATAGGTTTTGATTTACCACTGAGGCTGGGTAGAAGACAAGAAGTATGCTACATCCCTCACCCCAATGAGGATGAGTGTTAGCTAGTGGGAGTGTGTTCAGCCTGGCTATTCTATCCTCAAGGGAACACACAGATCCCAAGTCAGTATCTGTTCTTGTCCTTTTCATGTAGCTTGGATATACAGGTAGCTCAAAATAAAAAACACAGCACATTCCTCAGTTTAAGCTCCTTTCCTGTGCTTTGCTGTCCATCACAGATTCCTTCCTGGAGCAACTTCTGTCTAGTTCTCTCCTCACAGAAAGCCCCCTTATATCTCCTTTACAGTCTACGTAAACTCAACAAGATGCATTTGTCACAATGTCAGCAGCACTTTGATAGCTGTATATAGGGTCCTACCACCTGCTAATAAGGTAGCTCCTTGTGAGACCCTGCTGTATGCCATGTAATCTATAATAGCCAATAAGAACAATACTGCTTTTTAAGATTTTTATCACAAAAACATACACGTGGGATTAGCTCTGTGGAACTTAATTTCCTTACTTTAGAAGAATGAGAGGCTGAGCTAGCCCTGCAGAGATTTACCCTGGATCCGCAAGTGTATTTCAAATGAAATTTCTTCCTTGAAGTCATGATCTGCTAAGCAGTTTTATCTTCAAAGATGTAAATGGCCGTGCATGAATATAAACTTGGTTTTCAACATGGCTCTAGCTGACTTGGTTTAAATGACATTGCAGGAGTCTGCAGAGCTGCTACAAGAAGTCTTTTGAGAAGTAGACTTGCTGTAATATAATTTTTGCCATGAAATATTCTACTAGAAGTCTACAGTAACTTGAGTCAAGATATAAGATTCACTTCTCAGCTTTGCTCTGAGACATAAGAGTAAAGTGCGAGGTTTGGGGGTTTGGGGTTTTTTTTGTGCTTTATGTTTTCAAATTGCTAAGTCTCTCTTGCCTCTTTACTGCAGTACCTAGTTCCAGCAGGCTGAGTCTCAAGGCAATGAATGATCTTTAGTATAATAATGTGCCAGTTTTTATACCCTTTAAGCTGTACATTTTTTTTCAGAATGATGCACATAGTTTTACTTGTTTGTTTTTCTGTTTGTCGCGCTAAAATACTAAATCCTCACTCCCTGCACTGACAGTTACATTAACTGAAAATACAGTATTACCAAATCCTCTTCAAATCTTACATTAAAAAAATACTATGTGCAAATAATACAGTGCAGTCATTTATAGGCACTTAATTCAATTGAATTCTGGTGCTATGATTTTTATATAGACTCTTTGTTAAGAAGCAACAAAACTAGTGCTCACTTCAAAAAAGTCAAAACTATTAGCCATTTAAAAGTCCATGTGAAAAGTAATCCATGTTAGCAAAGTTGTGCTAAGACCCCAAGACTGAGTCAATGGCTCAGTCATACTTCCTGTGCTTGAATTGTCTGGGTGGTTGTATGTTGCTTTGAAATTCCAGCAATACCTAGTTCCAAGCAGGTAAGTAAATATGGCAATTTTGTAGGCAAAAGTAGATGAGTCTTACTTTAGTTGCTATAAAGCTAGACCTTTTGTCATCTTCACGGGCATTACTTTAAAAATCACATATATATCTCCTTGAGGAATTTTCAGGGAATATGGGGAGGAAAAAGCACAACAGCAGTGTTTGGAAGGCCACTTCCTGTGTGCTACTTACAGTGAGGTCCCTGGGCGCCACACAACCGGGCTGATCTTGAGGACAGCTTGAGATCTCCCATCTCAGAGACACTGTGGTTCCTGCAAGTTGTGCAAGGATTGAAATGGTCCCTGCGGTTCTGTGCAAAGACCAGATGTCCCTCTCTCTCCCCCTTAGTTGTGCTATCTGCTCTAGTGGCACATGATGGTCTAGCTTCATATCTCTTGAATTCAAAGGCTAGTGTGCCCACACACTTTAACACCTTTCTATAATTCATCATAATCAGGATTAAAGTATGAGAGCCTATGCATGTATGTGAGTAAAGTTGCTAGTGTGCATGGCATCTAAGGACAACTTATGTAGTTGGAAACCAGAGCGGGAAAAGTGGAGAACAGAACAGGCAGACAGAATGGACAAAATAAACATGTTTTATGCACCTCTAATTTTAATGATTCTATGAAACTGCTAAGATAAAATCTTGGTTGAAGAGATTATTTTAGAGGTAGGTAGGAAACCTAACTTCTGCTCTGTGAAATTTCAAAATTCCATGTTGTTTTCTTTTTCTCAAACCAAGGTGAAGAGCTGAAAATGTATATTCTTTTGTGGCACTAAAATGGCATAATAGTTTATTTTGGAAACAGACACTTGTACAGTAGGAACATTTCGGTGTTTCCAAAATGAACCATGCTTCTCCACATAGGCTGAGAGTTATATCGGCCCACATTGCCCATGCTCCACCATTATTCAGGAATGCGTGTCCTACCGATGCTCCACCATTATTCAGGAATATGGGTCCTGCTGCCCCAATGTTTGAGCTTATATTTTCAGAGCCATAGAATGGACCAGGTCAACTGCACCAGGCCCAGCGCTTTGAAGGAACTGGGATGCCCTAACAGATTAGCAGGGGACCTGGTGTCAGCAGCAGTGAACGACCTGGTCCCAGCTCACCCTGCTGCACCTCTGCCTCATTCCACCTTTGCTCCACCTCTTTCTGGCTTCCTCCATCTCCCCTCCCCCGAGTAATGCTGGGTAGGTGGGAGACTGGGATCAGGCTGTTTGTTGCTGCCCACTAATCCCACAAGCTTCCCTGAAGCACAGAGGACTCCCCCAAAAAGCACAGGGCTTGGGGTGGGTCCCTCAGTCTGTCCCATAGGAGGGACAACTCAGCCTGGACCTGTTCTGTGCACCACCAATAACTATACAAACCTAATACCCATGCTCCTTAAGATTTGCCACTTTCTGGCTGTCAGTGGCTTGCCAGCTGGATGGGGAGCACAGACTAAGAAATCTTGGCAGTCCATGGAACCTGCATGCCATGTACCCAGTCCAGTGGGTTGCAAGGGAACAGGGAATCCCAAGGGTCTGGGCAGTTTGGGAACCCTCAGAGCTGGTTGCCTGCTAGGTGGACTGAAGGGGAGCTGTGCAGTTTGGGGAACCTGGAAAGCTGGTTAGGTTGGCTGCAGGAGAAATGGGATTCCAGGAGGCAGGCAGGCCAACCTTATCTGCCTTCTTCTGTTCAAAGTTCTGAGGCAATCAACATACCCCTGTGGAACAACTGCTTTTTTCTAGAATCAGCATCAGAAAACTCTTGAGCATCTCTAGATGACACAATGACTAAACAAATTGACCTGTACATCTGTAAACTTTTTTACATTATGTGATGAGGAATGGGTTGCTTGCTGGAAGTAGGATTTTGGTTTTTTTATACTGTTTGCTTCCTTTTTGTTAGAGTGCACATTTGATGTGGAACATATTAAGGTGAGATGTTAGGCACTTACTAAACATGAAAATACATATTTCTGTGAATTATGAGCCATTTCGTGTGTGCAAAATTGGCCTTATTTCTAATAAGTTGCTGAGGTGTGTGTATATAAAGGGATAGAGAATAATTTTAGAGACCATAACGGCAGAATCCATTAGAGAGATATAAAATCAATGGGATTATGATGAATGCATTCATTATAAATATTAAGATTTGAATTCTATTACGTGGTATAGGAAATCATATTTTCCTAAAAAAGGTTAAGAAGTTATGAATTCTCCTTCTAATTGGAATTGTGCTTCTAGGGACTTTTATGCACAATAGCTATATATATGCAGTGAGAATTCTCACTCAACCTTCCTAACTGCAATAATTCAGAATACTTTGCTTGTCCAAATGAAATTTAATGGCTTGCTTTCCTCCTAGATGCTATTTTTTTCCCCTGTTTGAGATGCAAATGCCGCTCTGCCTGTTGGATGTGCTCAGACAAAACGACAGACTCTCCAACCCCTCTCTTAAATTTTACCACAATGCTGAAAGGCTGAGCAATTTATCTGTCTCTCTGGAGTTTACCTTTTCTCTAGATTTAATGGAAACTTCCATCCCAAAATTGATATTTTTTTTCTTGGGTTCATAAAAGCTTGTAGTCCCTTTTGCCAGGTGTCAATGGCAGCAACCAGGGATGCTCTCCCTAGTAAGGTTAGTGGGATCCTTCTTAAAATAAAACCTATAGCTCAAGTCCACACCTACATCCATTTTTTTTCCTCCCAGATTTTAGGGTTTAAAAATATCACCTCTTCTCATCTTTAAAGGAACCCAGGATTCTTGGGAATATGAGTAAAATATTTATGAGTAAAATATTAACCTTATTTACATAGAATAATAGAATACTAGAACTGGAAAGGATCTTGAGAGATCATCAAGTCCAGTGTCCTGCCCTCATGAGCACCATCTAAATCATCTCTAATAGACATCTATCCAACCTGCTTTTAAATATCTCCAGTAATGAAAATTCCACAACTTCCCTAGGCAATTTATTCCAGTGTTTTACCACCATACAAATGTGTGAACCCAAATAGCACATGGAGGGATTTGCCCAACCCCACTGTCACAATTATTAATTGCCCAACTCTAACTTTTATTGTGTTACAGCAGGATCCACATACACAATTGTCCTACTGGGGTCCAGGAGATGGGCAGGCACAACCAGCCCACATCTAAAGGACCTTCCCCCAGCATATGCAGAGGATCTAGTGAGTCCAGGACACCAAATAATTACAGAGTATAAAGAAAAAGAGGGGTAGGAGTGACAGTGAAAGGGCTAAAACAAGGGAACCAGATGGGGACACTGAGCAGAGATCCCTGCACAGCACCCACTGCTCCTGAAGCATCAAGGGAGCCAGCAGATGCTGCCCAGAGGAACTCTGCCTGGATGCATGAGTGGACATATTAACCTAAATAAGCCCTGCAATCGCAGGCCCCTCCTTCAGCCAACTTTTGCTCCCTGGTCTTCTGGCTTTGGCTATGTAACCTGGCACACTCAGGGTCTATGGTGTGAAGGAGGCTTCAGGGACAGGGATAAACTGCACCAAATAAATGCTTGTGCTGACTGCACCATGATAGATTCTCCAACCAATGTCCCTGGTGGGCCACAGGACTAAGGTGAAGTATAAGCTGGACCACTGGTGCCATGGCATACCATTGTGCTTGGGTTTATACCCCTGTCGACCAAAACCTGAACTTATCAAGTGCAATACTGAACTTGTAGCTATATAGTCTGGCCTCATGGACAGGTGGTGCACTTGTCTATTACCTAGACCAGCTTCTGCAAACTCAATTCCAGCATCTTAGGGTATGTCTACACTACAGAGTTTTGTTGGAAAAACAATTGTTTTTCTGACAACCTGAGTTACGTCCACACTGCAATCATGTTCTTCTGAAAGTAAATCGAAAGCACAGAGGGTTTTTTCCCAGCATTGGTAATCCTCTTTCTATGAGGAAGAAGCCTTTTTCCAAAGGAGCTCTTTCAGAAAGAGGCATGTGAGAACGGGGAAGAGGAAGTTCTTTCAAAAGAAGAGGGAAAAAGCACAGGTGCCCTGGTGGCCCAACATTCATAGTAATTACAACTGAAATGTGAGAGAGCATCCATACAGCAGATTGCTTTTTTGATGCGCTTTTGTGTGTGGATGCTTTTTTTGGAAGAAGCTTTTTTGGAAGATCTCTTCTGAAAAAAGGTTGTTCTGAAAGAAGCCTGCAATCTAGACATAGCCTAAGATGCCAGCTGGTCCACAAAAGTCCTCTCCACTGTCCTAGTTTGGTCCCAGACTCTGCTATACATAGGGCTCAGTTTACTGGTGAGAAATCTGATGCAAAGCAGCCCCCTTGAAGTTTTTGGTCTTTCAAATGTTCTTTAAGATGGGTACTAGGTAAATCTTGTGAAATTCACATGCCCTGTCATGCATGTAGCAATTTTTTTAAAATTACTCTCTTCATAAAATTGAACATCGCTGCTAAATGATACACCTCGCTTATTTTGCCTACCTATTTTTCTAATTTTTGGAATGTGAAAATTGCCAGCAGTTATGCTATTGTAAAGAATAATCTTACCTCCACACCGTCATTTGATGTGACTGGGTGAATTAATATACATATATTTGTCGGGTAATACCTCTTCCTGTTTTACTTCCATTCATCCCCATCATGCTTACACTACCTCTTCTTTTATACCAAAGCCTCTTTACCCTGTCAGAAAGGGGAAAGAGTCAAATGAAAATGAAGCCAGTACACTATTTGAAAGACATTTCTAGTGGGTACTTCTAATAGGTTTGTTTGTCAATTGGCGCAGACTCTCTCTGATTATAATTTAAAGAAAGCAATTTTGTTTATAGAGCAGAACAAATTATTAAATTTCCCTGCCCCTGACCTCTGATCTCTACTGCATATTTGGCTCTGATGTGTGAGCTTATCTGAAACTACCGGGTAACAGTTGTGGAAGTCCCTTGACAAAATATTGGCAGCGCATCACTAGAGCAAATGCATCATTCCTCCTGTGTTCAATAGATTAGAAAGTCACATTCCTTCAAAGCTTAATTACACTCTGCACTTTGGAGCCTCTGGAATGACAGGGTATATGTGACAATCTGGATGTCACTTTTACTATCTCCAATTCTATCAACAGAGGATCTGTACAGGGACATCTAAAACTGACTCGTTTAAAAATGCATTAATTTAAGACATTCATAACAACTGACAAACTTCACTAATAGGAGCTGTCATGCTGTGCATGAACACTTTGTATGGCGGGGCAAATGGTTAGGCACAACTGTCAGTGTCACTCACAAATTCTATGAAGGACTCAGAAGACACAAATGACCTCCCCCCCCCCCCATTCTTTCATTGACCCAGGACTGAATTTGGCTCGAAAGTGAAGTAAGTCTAGACGTAACCTTAGAGAATGACAAAACCTGCTGCTGACTGCATGGCTGTGAACATGGTTTAAGGGAGGCAGTTGTCTTCTAAGTCACTTTATTTCTGATGATTAAGCTGGAAATTTATCTCAGTTAGATGCTGTGCTCTGGAGGGTATCTTTGAGCTTTGAAGCTTTGTACTTGTCTCTGTAACTTTCAGTTACTTTGCCTTTTAAATTCTGCACCTTGTTGTAAGATTGAGCTTTGTAACTCTCAGCCACTTTGCTTGTAACTTGCTCTCAGCTGCACACCACCCCATGATAGGAGTGTGTGTGAGAGAATGGATCATGTTTGGGTTGAGGGAAACAGCAAAGCTAAACACATGGAGCCAGGTAGTGACTAATTAAAGACACAAGCTGCCCTAAGCAAAGAAAGGACCGGGACTGAGGAAGGTCTGGGCATGTTCCTCAGTGACAGAATGTGGAGGAAGGACTCCTGTGTGAGTGACAGGAGCCGTTCAGTGCCAATAAAAGGAGAGAGCGCATGGCAGAAGATCTCTGTCTCACCAGCTCCCCGGTTAGTGATGGATAGAGGCAAATCTCCGGAGGAGTCAACCTGCTTTGGCTTGCTCTAACCTTTTGCTTGCATGAGTGCCTGAGGGCATGAATGAATGTGTGTGAACTGGACTAATGAATGTGTGGGTGAGAGAGATAGCTCAGTCCTCTTGGCTGTGTCTAGACTGGCAAAACCTTTCCATTAAAAGCATTTTTGGAAAAGAGCATCTAGATTGGCACGGACGCTTTTCCGCAAAATCACTTTTTTGCGGAAAAGCGTCTGTGCCAATCTAGACGCGCTTTTCCGCAGAAAAAGCCCCGATTGCCATTTTCGCGATCAGGGCTTTTTTGCGGAAAACAAATCTGAGCTGACTACACTGGCCCTTTTGCACAAAAGTTTTGCGCAAAAGGACTTTTGCCTGAACGGGAGCAGCATAAAGAAGCAGTGCATAAAAAACCACAAGAAGCACTGATTTCTTACAGTAGGAAGTCAGTGCTTTTGCGGAAATTCAAGCTGGCAAGTTTTTCCGGAAAAGCGGCTGATTTTCTGGAAAAAACTGGCCAGTCTAGACACAGCCCTTGAGTTTAACCCTGTAGTGGATGGTTAATTCCTAATTTAATAAATCCATATGAGTGTAACCCTGGGGTGGTCTCCAGTGAAATCTGGGGAAACAAAGCCTTTGTGATGTTTCTTGCTAAAATCAGTCACAGTGCTAGTGTAGGAAAGTCAAAAATCTTTTCAGCAGCATGACAGAAAGCTGTCCCCTTGAGGTGGCCTTGGTACAGTAGCTACAAAATGGGTAGCAAATTCTAACACCAGAACCACCATGTAGTGTTTACATACAAAACAGTGATGTGAGCACACTTGATTGTGAAGATGCTTTGAAATAAACGATCAGAAAATAAGACCCAGGCCACTGAGGCTATTCAAACATGCAATGACAGGCTTCTTCAGTTTCTTAATCCTTGGAACTGACTAAAGGCAGAAATGGCAGCGCTCTAGAAACTGAATTCCAGACATTTTTCTATGTTGCATAAAAATAGAGATATTATTAGTATCCTCTTTTTAAAAATATTGCCTGTGATGTATAGGGAATCCTTTTCCCGATCTATGCTTAGAAAAACCACAGTTGATACAGCAATGACTGAGTTATATAAAAGTTTAGATTGGTGTCTTAAATTAGAATAGTGATCTGTGTCCTCTAGAAAACATTCTCCAATAAATTGTCCAACTTTAAGAATTAAGAATGGCACCAAATGGATGCCTGACTCCCAAGATAGTCAAAGGAACAAAGATTTTGTTGCAACAGCTGTAAGTCTAAGGAAATCTTCAGTATTTCCAGTTACATCTGTAAATATTGTGTGTATTGGTGTATGTAATAAACACTTGATTGTGATAGTATTCAAAGGTCACAAGGAGGCTGGGGTCACTTTGTATTAGGCGCTGTCAGTCTTAATAGTTGACAACCCTGCTCCGAAAAGACTGCAGTTTAAAACTGGAGATAAAAATGCTTGACCTTTGTAACTTTCTCAAAGTAAATGTTAGCCTGGAGATCCAAAATAAAACAAATGTGCTTAATAAAAATTATGTAAAGAAAGGAGTAACATGTTGTAGTGATCTAAAGAAAGGTGTGTTCTGTACACCTGAGCTATCAAGAAGAGTAGAGTAATCCAGACGCATCGCTTTCTAGTCTTCATAATGATGTGATGAAGACTTGTAACACCAGGTGATAGCTTTGTCTCCAGGATTTTGGCGTTCCTCTTCTAGACACTACCCTAGGATGTGATCTATTGTGCATTTCAATCTGTGTAAAAGAGGGTTAAGGGCAGGTATGGAAAATCAAAGGTAAGTTTGATTTCTGTACCATTGTTCCCTCCCTCTAAAAAACAGTATTCTTATTAGATATTCCTCTAGTAACTGATATATGACATACATCCATGTAGCTTAAGTGAATGCTGGCCAGATTCCTGTGAAGAAATTCTGTATTCATATCCTGGTGGGTGGCTTTTTTTTTAAAGGCCTCTGGGAGTGTAAACAGAGCCCAGACACTACCCAGATCTTGGACTCTAGTCTTTCCCTCAAAGGGCAGACCCTTTGTTAACCAGCCCCTCCTGAGAGCTGAGACCTCATTCTAACTAACTAGTTCCTATCACAGCTGACCCTCTCCGGTTCCCTCTTTAGCTTAAAATACACTCCCTCCTAGAACTCCAACTGAAAAAGTTGAATTTTTTCAAAGAGCATCTTGTAGGTGTAGTACAGGTCACACCCAGGTTTACTTTGCACAGGATTCTAGCACTGTTGCTCTGTAATTTCTCAGGCTTAAATATACAGAGTTCAGATAATGCAGAAAAAACTATCTTCTCACTTTAGTTCACCCTTCACTTGGGAGAACAATCTGAGGTAAGATGGCAGGATTCTCTTTGCTTCATCAGATTCCTGTAACGACTTCACTCTGTTTGCACTGGTAGAAATGGCCAGAGACCCCTCCCAGGTGACTTCATAGGCAAATAGCCTCCCCTTGACAAACCACTTCTGCTGTGTAGAAGCCAGGCTATTGCTTATAATATTTCTATTTGAATAGACCATCTGCTTAAATAGCCCTCTAGGGTCAATCACTTGTGACTTCAGCCCAACATGGAAGTAAAAGGACAACAGAAAACAAAGCTGCATCTTCAAAATAGAGTTTGCCATAGCTCACTATCTCAAACACAGTTCATAATCTGCAGAGACAAATTTCCCCGATTGTAATGTGTGTTACCATTATTTACTATTTTGTTCTTCTTATGCAGTGACTAGAAGCCATGTGGATTTGCAAGCTCTGGCATGATGGTCTCCACATCATACCCATGTTGCCTTCTGTCAACTCAGAGCCCCATTTTCCCCTCTTACATCCTTCTCCTCTTCACATGGGGATAAAGCTACTTGAAGTATGTGCTTTAGTGGATTTATTTGGGGAATGATCTCTTGATCATTACCTGTGGCCTCTTTTCTTCACACATACATCTTGTTACTGAGTTCAAAACCTCTCTATATGGGTAACTTTAATGTATGTGGAAACAGTTTTAACTAATGTTAATCCTGTAAACCTAATTTTTCAGGAATAAGGGTTCTTTTTTTTCCAAAAGAACCCCATCCAGACTGCTTTTTTTTCCAAAAATATCTCTTCCAAAAAAGTGCTCAGATGTGATTATGAAAATGAAGCATGAGATTTGTAAATCAGCGCTTCATTTGCAATTTTGAAGTCCTTCATTTACATTCCTCTCAAAGGAGGAATGTAGTCTAGACGTTGTGTGTTTAAAATCTCATTTAAAGTTTTCCTGCATATAGAAATTCCTTTGATACTTGTGAAATTGATGATTTTTAGGAATTTCTGCAGCCTTATGGTGAAAACTTAAGCTACATGGCTTGAGTATCTGAGCTGACTCCTGCATTCATACGGTATAAAACTTTCATGAACACTAGTTTCTTGGTTAATTAATTAGGGTTACCATATTTGAACTTTCAAAAAGAGGACATTCCTGAGAGGGAGTGTATCTGTATCTACCAACTCATGTTGTATTAATGTATATATTATATAACACGTTAATACAATGTGAGTTGGTAGATACTAAAACACTCCCTCTGAGATACTGAAACACTCCCTCTCAGGAGTGTTCTCTCTTTCTGAAAGTTCAAATATGGTAATCCGAAATTAATTGAATCATCACAAAAAATAATGAAACTTCTTCCACTATCCTTGCTACAGGAAATCTCCAGGGAAATTTACCAAACTATGTCAAAGTGAAACCCATGGACTTTACAGAGTACCAGGGAGAGAATTGGTACTCTCTCTCCATTTTAAATAACAATATTCCATAAATTCTTTACTCAATATATACTTGTTCTTAAATAGAAGATTAATATTCATTTATTTAAAATTGTATCTAACAGATTTGGTCCTTGAGAAAATAATTATTTCTTTAAACTGTTTGAGGTCTGTCTTAATTTCCCTTGTATCCTTTCCATAATCGTGATTTGTAGCACTCTAAATACATATACCCATGCATCAGTACCTCTACATTTAGATGTGTATCAACACTAATTTTTAGGTTTTGATATTTCTGATTATGATTTTCTGACTAAAAACCATAACTAAAGTTATCATGCTTCTATGTGAACAGGAAACATTTCAGCTTCTTTCCAAACTTTGTTTTGTGATCCTGAAGTCTGCAGAAAGAACTTCTTGATAGCAAGAACATGTCTCACCTATTTAAAGTAAAAAATATGCCTAGATGCTTTGTAGGATTGTGGGTAATACTTGGCAACTTGCAGGGCTGAGGCTGTAGGGTATACCAAATAATCTGAATTATGCATTAGATTATTTATATTAAAAAGAGAATTCTCCAATAAAAATGTATTTTCCCTAATATGAAATGCTGAACTTTAGTTTCCTTATCCACAGTTGATACAAGTATCAGTTTTACACTGCCTTGATGACAACTTCATATGGATCCACAGGGAGGAGACCTAGAAACCTATTCCTGCAATAAACACTATTACCACCTTTGGCCACACATCTATACAAGTGACACCATAACAGGACCAACCACATAAGTCACAACATCAGCCTCAACTGCACATCTTTGGTTGTGATATATGCCAGCAATGCCCATCTGCCATGTATATTGGCCAAACTGGGCAGTCTCTACAGCAAAGGATAAATGGACACATTTCAGATAGCAGAAATGATAATACACAGAAAACTGTAGGAGAACATTTAAAACTAGATGGGTACTCCATTATAGATTTAGAATTAACCATTTTCCAGAGAGTGTGGAATTGACAAATCTGCAAATTTGACACAGTCTCTCTCGACTTGAACAGAGACCTGAATTGGATGGCCCATTGTAAAACCTGCTTTCCTTAAATTCAAACCCCAACTGATATCAAAGCTAAATATGGGACACTTTCAGCCCATTCGATTAGCCTCATTAGCACAGAGACTACAATTGACACGTTTTTTCCCCTTCTTTCTTTTTCTGTTATAAATTGTGAGGGTCTTCTCTTTTCTCTCCATTCTGCTCATCTGAGGAAGTGGATTTTTGCCCATGAAAGTGGCATATGTATATTTATTTGTTAGTCACTAAGGTGCTACAGGACTATTTGTTTTTCATGTTGTATTATGATATTCAGTAGGATCCTGTTTATCTCGCTGATCATATTACCAAATCCACCAACTGCCCAGGGCTGTCAGCCCAAGCATTCTCTTACATATTAGGATAAGAGAGCTTTTTGCCATTCACCTGATTATCACAATTTTTGATTATCTAATCTTGCTCCAGGTCCCAGTTAGATCAGATGAAACAGGGTTCCACCGTACATCTAAAGCACACACAAACATCAACCACAAGAGGGGGAAGTTGCACACATTGAATAACAGACACTGATACTTACATTTTTGAAAACATAAACTTAAGATTCTGTTTTTTAATGCAAATTCCCCACTTTCCAAGGCAAATGGATTTCTATGAGCCCTTCATAATTGGTGTATAAATACAATATTTCCATGTAAGTAAAGGCGTGTTTTCTTTCCCTGACTTTATTTTTTTTCCTGGTCAAAATGCAGATTTCAGACTCTTCCCATTCTGATTTCCCATTTTTTCACTTCCAGAAGGGGTGTATTTTTGTACTAAATATAGGGGTTGTTTGATCTATAAAAGCATACACAGATAAATTCTTTGGCAGTTACCTGACACGAAGCTACTCACATTGGACTAGATAGTCAGGATGGATTGACTTTAGGGGATCATAAAGAATGCTTTTTGTGATACCTTATTCTCAGGCTACAATAAGAGTCCAGTCACAAAAAGCAACTTAGAGGAACATCAAACTTGCTGTAAGATACAGATGTATTATCCTCTAAGGGACCATTGCCGCAGCTGAAATGTATTGGAGCACATGGATTATTATAGTCAAGTCCACTTTTCTTCATTAATAAGAATGCTCATACTGGGTCAGTCCAATGGTCCATCTAGCCCAGTATACTGTCTCTTGACATTGATCAGTGCCAGCTACTTCAGAAGGAATGAACAGAACAGGGTAACTGTCAAGTAACCATCCACTCAGATGCTTAAGGTAGGGTTGTGTCCCTAATCATCTTGGCCAATGACCATGGAAGGACCATCTTCCATGAACATATCTAAGTCTTTGTTGGAATCCAAGTATAGTTTTGACTGTCACAATATCTTCTGGCACTGAGTTTCACGGGTTGACTGTCATGTATGAAGTACTTCCTAACAGTATTAAATCTTCTATCTATTAATTTTATTGGGTGACCCTATTTTTGTATGTGTATGTATTGGGAAGTGTTATTTACCTCTTCATTGACTCTCTCCACACAATGCTGCCTGTATACAATGGGTTGTGAAGAGGTAGTACGAGGAGGGTCCCTGCAAAGCAGGATCAGCACAAAACAACCTTAGAACTGAGGATCAGGTCTATCATAACTAGGTTTTCTAATTTTAGGCCCTCATCTTGCTTCACACACATGCTTAACTTTAGTCAAATGAGTAGTCCTGCCTAAAGCTAATGAATACAACCACGCTTATGTGTAAATAAATCCCAGCCAATAAAAATTTTGAAATATTATTTTGTTATAGAATATGCATAAAAATACTTCGTCTACCATTTTTTCTTAAGATATCTTCAGACGGAGGTAATAGACTTAAGAGATATTCCACATTATTCTTGAGTGTGAGCTCCCAATTAAAATTTTGAAGTAAGCTCTTCTCTTTTTATAAGGTGAACAAATGTTAAAAAAAAAACCCTGATACTTACTGTGACAATGTGCCTAAAAAGAAACCCTACAAATCAAATAATAATGAAAGCCTATTAAATTTTTAAGTAGCAATAAATATTAGAGGACACTTTATTCTTATAAGCAGAACTTAAACAAATAAAAAAGGTAGTGATGCTGTGTATTTCCCTTTGTCTCAAGATATTCCTTTTCCTAAAGAATCATTTAATGTTTTCAACATTCTGGATTCCCCAGTAAAGGAATTTCAGAGCAGAGATGTTATGTTTTCCCAAATATAGAACTAGGTTGGCAAAAATACTTATGCCTAACAGGCTTTTTTTTTTTTTAAATGTCTGAACATAACTTACTTTAGCTCCATCCTGCATGAAAGTAACAAATAAAAGATAATGCTTTCAAAGAAACTAATGAATTTCCAACTAAATGTAGATAGCAAATGTATGGTTTCTTCAGAATGCCTTTTCTGATATAAACTATATATACCTCAAAATAAGAAAATAACGTATCCAAATAAATTTCAGATGACAAGCTGAATTAGCAGTAACAGTCTCCAGAAAGCATCAGCTTGCAAAGACAATACTGTTTCACAAGGTGGCACAATTACACGTAATATTTGTGAATGACTCTTCTCAGCTACTAATCTCTATTTAGGCAACCTTTTAAAATAAATCTTTGTAGCATTAACTGTTTTATAACCAACCTACTTATATTAAAACAGAAGATTTTAAATAGTCTGATGCAAAGGCCATTATGAACTTCCACTGACTTCAATGTGGACTTTAATAAACAATATATTTGTAATGACTTTAATGGCCATTGAAAATAAACTATGAAGGCCATAATTTAAAAGATTGTTTCACAAAGAGGTATTGCTCTATTCTTCCTAGTTTAGTTTGAATTGTGTATTTGTCTGTTTTCCTCTCACTTCCTATCCAGTTATCTATTACTAGATTAGGAAGGCTGCATGACCAGGAAGGAAAAAAGACCCATACCCTGTGGAACAATGCCAGTTTTGACAAGTCTGCTACTTTGCAATGGCAGAGTCTCAGATTCACTGTAGACTTCACTCTGATTGCCATATATGACAATCAAGGGCACGGGGTTACATTGGGCTCTCCTTAATTAGGGCTCAGACCGCAACCAGATTGAAAATATATTCCCCCTAAATGGCAAGAAAAAATGGGAGAGAGGAGCCCCTTTACATGGAAGCTTGAAAATTTTTCATTGTGTAGAAGAATAGTAATTCTATTTAAAAAGTACTGTAATTCTGAAGCAGAGTCTCTCAGAAAAACAAAGACATGAATGCATAATGAGATTCTGTACTTCAGAGTTAAGAAAGTTAGAAGGTAAGAAAGTTATCTACTGAGATGATCTTTAGCATGATGTCAGTTCCCAGACAAATGCACTAGGTAACGCAGTATGGGAAGGAAGTGGACAGCCATTGGTAGGGAAAGAACAAGTTAGGAACTATTTAGAAAAGCTAAACATACACAAATCCATGGGCCCAGATTTAATGCATCCAAGGGTACTGAGGGAGTTGGCAAATGTAATTGAGGAGTCTTTGGCCATTATCTTTGAAAACTCGTGGAGATCGGGAGAGATCCCAGATGATTGGAAAAAGGCAAATGTAGTGCCTTTAAAGAAGGGAAGAATGTTAGTCCAGGAAACAACAGACCTGTCATCCTTACCTCAGACCCTGGAAAAATCATGGAGGGTATCCTCAAGGAATCCATTTTGAAGAACTTGGAAGAGGGGAAATTGATCAGGAATAGTCAACATGGATTCACCAAGGGCAAGTCATGCTTGACAAATCTGATTAGCTTCTATGATGAGGTAACTGGCTCTGTGGATTTGGAAAAGTCAGTGGATGCGATATACCTTGACTTTAGCAAAGCTTTTGATACGGTCTCCCACAATATTCTTGCCAGCAAGTTAAGGGAGTATGGATTGGATAAATGGACTGTAAGATGGATAGAAAAATGGCTAGACTGCCAGACCCAATGGGTAGTGATCAATGATTCGATATCAGGTTGGCAGTCGGACCTGGGGATTATAGTGGATGAAAAGCTGGATATGAGTCAACAGTTTGCCCTTGTAGCCAAGAAGGCTAATGGCACATTAGGATGCATTAGGAGGAGCTTTGCCAGCAGATCTAGAGAAGTGATTATTCCCCTTTATTCGGCTCTGGTGAGGCCACATCTGAAATATTGCGTCCAGTTCTGGGGCCCCCCACTATAGAAAGGATGTGGACGAATTGGAGAGGGTCCAGCGGAGGGCAACCAAAATGATTAGGGGGCTGGAACACATGACCTATGAGAAGAGACTGAGGGACTTGGATATGTTTAGTCTGCAGAAGCAAAGAGTGAGGGGGGATTTGATAGCAGCGTTCAACTTCCTGAAGGGAGGTTCCAAAAAGGATGGAGAAAAGCTGTTTGCAGTAGTGACATGGCAGAACAAGAAGCAATGGTCTAGGTTGGGAGCTCGAATTCAGGTTGTGACTGAGAGGCTTACAAAACTGATCAAATCTTCGGATCGCTACCCCTTCCTGCTTCTCCACGTGGGAACTAACGATACGGCCAAGAATGATCTTGAGCAGGTTACTGCGGATTATGTAGCACTGGGAAGAAGGATCAAAGAATTCGGAGTGCAAGTGGTATTCTCCTCCATCCTCCCTGTTGAACAGAAAGGACTGGGCAGGGATCGTCGAATTGAGGAAGTAAATGCATGGTTGCGCTGGTGGTGTCGCAGAGGGCTTTCGTTTCTTCGTCCAGGCACAAGGATTGTTAGAAAGAGATGGGATCCACCTAACCAAGAGAGGAAGGAGTATCTTTGTGGGCAGGCTTGTAAACCTAGCGAAGAGGGCTTTAAACTAGGTTCGTTGGGGGACGATGACCAAAACCCTGTGGGGAGTGGGAATGTTGGATACCGGGAAGAAATGCAAAGGGGAAAGAGCAAGAAAGGAGGACCCTTGATTCGAATGGAGAAGATAGGGCGATCTACTGGTTATCTGAGGTGTTTATACACTAATGCTAGAAGCCTGGGCAACAAACAGGAAGAACTGGAGGCCCTGGCCCAGACCAAGAAATATGATTTAATTGGGATAACAGAGACTTGGTGGGATGACTCGCATGACTGGAGTGCTGTCATGGAAGGGTATAGACTGTTCAGGAAGAACAGGCAAGGGAGAAAAGGAGGAGGAGTTGCACTATACGTAAGAAAGCACTCTGATTGCTCAGAACTCCAGTATACAGAGGGAGAAAAACCTGTTGAGAGTCTATGGGTTGCGTTTAGAGGTGCAAACAACAGCAGTGATGTTGTGGTTGGTGTCTACTACAGGCCACCAAATCAGGTGGATGAGGTAGGTGAGGCTTTCTTTGGACAACTGAGAGAAGCTTCCAGATTGTAGGCCCTGGTTCTCGTGGGGGATTTTAATCACCCTGACATCTGTTGGGAGACCAATATGGCAGTACACAGGCAATTCAGGAAGTTTTTGGAGAATGTTGGGGAGAACTTCTTGGTACAAGTGCTGAAGCATCTGACCAGGGGCCGTGCACAGCTTGACCGTCTGCTCACAAACCGGGAGGAACTAATAGGGGAAGTAGAGGTGGGTGACAACCTGGGAAGCAGTGATCATGAGATGGTAGATTTCAAGATCCTGATGAAGGGAAGAAAAGAGAGTAGTAAAATACACACCTTGGACTTCAGAAAAGCAGATTTTGACTCCCTCAGACATCTGATGGGCGGAATCCACTCGGATGAAGGGGAAAGGAGTCCAGGAGAACTGGAAGTATTTTAAAGAAGCCTTACTGAAGGCATAGAAAGAAACCATCCCGATGCGTAGCAAAGGAGGCAAACATGGTAGACCAGATTGGCTTACAGGGGAAATCCTTGGTGAACTTAAGAACAAAAGGAAGTTTACAAAAAGTGGAAACTTGGACAAATGACCAGGCAGAGGTTTAAATGTATAGCTTGAGAATGCCGGGAGGTAATCAGGAAGGCGAAAGCGCAATTGGAATTGCAACTGGCAAAGGATGTGAAGGATACCAAGAAAGGTTTCTATAGGCATGTTAACAAGAAGAAGGTGATCAGACAGGGTGTGGGGCTCCTAACAGATGAGGAGGTAACCTAGTGACAGATGATGTGGGGAAAGCTGAAGTAATCAATGCTTTCTTTGCCTCTGTATTCACGGACAAGGTCGGCTCCCGGACTAATGCATTAAGTGATGCAATATGGGATGAAGATGGACAGCCCTTGGAGGGTAAAGAACAGGTTAGGAACTATTTAGAAAAGCTAAACATACACAAAGCCATGGGTCCAGACTTAATGCATGGGGGACTTTAATCACCACATCTGGAGTATTGTGTCCAGTTCTGGGCCCTCCACTACAAAAAGGATGTGGACGCATTGGAGAGGGTCCTGTGGAGGGCAACCAAAATGATTAGGGGGCTGGAGCATATGACCTGTGAGGAGAAGCTGAGGGAGTTGGGTCTGTTTAGTCTGCAGAAGCGAAAAGTGAGGGTGGATTTGATAGCAGCCTTCAACTTCCTGAAGGGAGGTTCCAAAGAGGATGGAGAAAAGCTGTTCTCAGTAGTGACGGATGGCAGAACAAGGAGCAATGGTCTCAAGTTGTGGTGGAAGAGGTCCAGGTTGGATATTAGGAAAAACTATTTCACTAGGAGAGTGGTGAAGCACTGGAATGGGTTACCTAGGGAAGCAGTGGAGTCTCCATCCCTAGAGGTGTTTAAGTCTTGGCTTGACAAAGCCCTGGCTGGGTTGATTTAGTTGGGACTGGTCCTGCCTTGGGCAGGGGGCTGGACTTGATGATCTCCTGATGTCTCTTCCAGCTCTATGATTTTTCTTCATGAGCCAGATCCTCACCACATCAGTCCAGTGAGAACCTGTTTCATATGATTTGAACATGAAAGCCATTATGTTCAAACAGTCCTGAAATCTGATACATAACTTCAGATTTATTTACTTCTGTGTTTTTTATCTGAGTTTAATGAAGGTGGTATTGTAGCAAATGAAATCCATGCTAAAACATATTCATTACATTTTATACAGAGACATCTATGCTATAGGACTCCTGTAAATTGCTTTTAAGTAACTGCCAGGCCTTGCAGCCGTCTGCAATATCTGCATGATTTGCTATAGCAAGAAACTTTTTAAACATATGTGCAATAATTTCAAGCCATGTGGATAACTAATATGATTTATTAATCTATTTTAAGTAAAAGCTGGGAGGTAACTGGCCCAATCCTATGAGTTTTCATGTTAGTCTCACTGAGCTCAGTGAAATTACTCCTGTGAGTAAACTTAAAATTTATAAATGTGTCCATTAACTGGATCTATTACTCAATTTATTTTTTGTTCTCTAAATATTTCAATATAATCTTTCTACTCATAATTCCAGATTCTCTCTTAAAGTTACAGAAATGTCCATTTGAATTCACAGGAAGGAAAATAATAATTTTCATGTTAACTGGACTTTTTCTGAACCAATAATTAATTAATTGAAAGATCTAATTTATTACTGTATTGTAATTCAAGAGTGATTAGATTCAAGTATTACTATTTGTGTCTTGCCAGTTATTTCAAGTTGCAGAGTACAGTGATATTCCATTTGACGGTCCCAATGCCAAGATTGAGGAAAAGTTATTTGAATAAAATAGTGGAAAAAAACTCAAACAACTTTTCAATAATCTTGTGCACTCCCTCATCTGCAATGTTTTGAAAATGCATGACTCTTGTGTCAAAAGACATATCTAAAAATATTGCCGATCCACATCAGTGAGGACAGAAGAAATTGTTTTTAAGATTTTCAGAGACTACCTTTGAAACTCTAATTCTAGTTTAGACATGTAAGGCTAAATTCTACCCCAGTTTACATCAGTAATCTCAACTATTTCAGTAGTGTGGTTTTTAATGGAGTTGTCCCATATTTACACCACCATTAGGATGCTATGCATCCCCAATTAATATCAATAGGAAGACTGAAGATCATAAACTGCATGTCCTTGAAATAAGGTGACCATGTTTTCCAAGTTACAAAAAACACTTTTTAGTGGCAATATTGTTTTAGAATGAAAAAAGTGTTCTGCAGTCTGGCTCCTTTCTTTGATCTGTGCTTATGCATGGGTTGGAAAAACTTGAAGCAGTGGGGATGGCAAGGATTAAAGAACAGGTGCTTTTTGCCACCTCCTCCCTTTTTACCCCAGTGGTACTCACTTCCTCCCTCTAGTTTGTGTGACCCTTTAAAAGGGGAGAAAACAGATTAAATGTGCCCTTCAGCCTGCCCTTAAGGGGCAAGAACAAGGGTTTTCCCAGATAAGTCTGGGTCATCAAGTCATTTTGCTTGACTCATTTTGCTTTGAGCAATAATTACACAATGTATACTTGCTACCTGATAAAGTGAAAGGGTTTGCAAAACATCCTCCAGTTACTCAGTTCTACAGCTTGAACAAACATTTTGAAGTTATAAAAGCCTAGAGTGTTTTAATACAATGGAAAATGTGGGACAATTTAGATGTCCTATAAGAAGTTCTCAGAACACTGAGCCTTTGTGAAAAGCTGGGACTGTTCCAGTTAAAAACAAAATTAAAAAAAGTTATCTTGAAGTTCCCTAATTTACTTATGGGACCCTGACACATCTTTTGAAAATGTTCATATGGCTTACCAACAGCAGATTATGGTGTTGTTCTTGTAATTTATTTGGACTATTTTGATGATCTTTACTTGCAACAACTTTACTTGTATCTTTTCTTTTTGTTTTTAATTAATTTCTTGGCTCTGGCTTGGTTGAATTTACTTCATTCTAGCTGGATCCTATTAAATGAAATTATGTACTCAGATGAATACAAAACAGTGTATATATACAAGAAATGGAATATCAGATATTAAATCTGATCTTTACATGCCTTTTCTAGGTAGGAAAAGAAAACAAATAAAACATCCAGAACAGGACATGCATCAATAAGCTATTTGTGGCTACTTTAAATGTATCTCTTATTGCATGGCTTGTTGCTATTAGAACTTGGCTCCCTTATTTCACAATTTTAAATAAAATATGAGAGAGAGTGAACTATTATGACATGGGTCATCAAGAGCTGTCACACATTATAACAAGGGTTCTCCAACCCCTGCCTTCGAACAAGTTTCAGCCTTGGAAGAAAATGCTATCCTTGTGCTTCCCTATTCTAGTTTCTTGATAAATGATTTGGAAAAAAGGATAAACTGTGAAGTGGAAAAATTTGCAATGATAATTACAGGCCTGTTGACTAGGAGTGGGGGGAGAGGGACAAGTAGGCAGTTGCCCCAAGATTCAGCAGTTTAAAGGGACACTGCTCCAGCAGCTGCTTCCGCAGCAGTGATGGCAGACAGAGCCCTGAGCCCTTTACATGGCTGTCAGAGCACCATGCCACATACTCTGGGGAGGCCAGTGCCATGGTCTGAGCAGTGCTGAGGACTAGCTGACCCAGCCCTGTCCCTTCTTCTCAAGGCCCTGTCCCTTTTGCGGGTGGAGTGCCCCCACTTGGCCTGAGGGCCCATAGAAACTATTAGCCCTCCTCCCTCAGATACATAACTATCTTGAATAGGAAAAACTTTAAAAATAATTAATAGTTTAGCAGCAGCTTAAAGACTAATAAAACTTGTAGATGGTATCATGAGCTTTCGTGGGTACAACCCACTTCTTCAGATGAATGGAGCATTTAAAGATCCAAGAACAAATAAGGGAGGGGGGGGAGGAATAAGGGGAAAATAGTGAATTAGAGTGTTCAATTTACAAGAAGCTGATAAGAACAATTTGCACCTTCTCTAAGTACCCATTGTTTAGTTGATTAAGTCATTAGGATGTGGAAGGTAATGCATAAGCCAGCCAAGGTCTTTATTCATTCCTCTCTGACTGATAGGAATCAAACTTGTAAATGAAGTTAAGTTCCAATGCTTCCCTCTGTATTTGGCTTGTGGAATTGGCCTGAAACAACACTGTGACTTTGAGATCCATTAATGAGTGCCCGGGCAGGGTAAAGTGTTCTCCAACTGGTTTTTGTGTGTTGAATTTTTGGATATCTGATTTGTGTCCATTAATTCTTTCCCATAGAGACAGTCCACTTTGGCCAATATTCATGACAGAAGGGAATTGCTGGCATTTGATGGCATGGATCACATTAGTGGATGTGCAGTTAAATGAACTTCTGATGTGGTTGGGTCCAGAGATTAAATCGGTTGTGTAGATGTGTGGACACAGTTGACACTGGGGCTGATTGAAAGGGTAGGTTCCTAGATGAGTATGATAGAGGTGTATTGCGTGGTTATTGGAAAGAATTTGTTTGAGGTTAGGGAGTTGTCTGTAGGCGAGGATTAGTTTTTTCCCCCAAGACATGTGAGAGTGAAGGGTCATTTTCCAGGATAGGCTGTAGATAGTTGATAATGCATTGGAGGTGTTTAAGCTGTGGGCTATCAGTGATGACAAGTTGAATTCTGTTTTCTCTTCTTGGCCTGTCTTGAAGTAGTTCATGTCTCAGTGAAATATTCCAAGGATCTCTCAAAACTGGGTGACTGGGCAACAAAATGGCACATGAAATTTCATGTTGACCGAATGCAAAGTAATGCACATTTTTATATGGATAGTTGGGATTACGTATTCCAATGATGGAAAGTTTACCATTCAAGAAAGATCTTGGAGTCACTGTGCATAGTTCTCTGAAAATATCCAGTCACTGCAGTTAAAGTGAACAGAATGATTAAGGCATAGATAATAAGACTGAAAGTATCATATTGCCTCTATAAATCCATGGTATGTTCACATTGAATACTGCATGCAAATGTGGTTGCCCCATTGCAAAAAAAAAAAAAAAAAAGTGTACCGGGAAAGGTTTAGAAAAGGTCAACAAAAATGATTGAGTATGGAACAGCTTTCATAGGAGGAGAGATGAATAAGACTGGGACTGTTCATCTGTAGGAAAACATGGCTAAGGGAGGATATGATTGAAGTCTTAAAAATCATGGCAGGTATAGATGCAAGTGCTATTCTACACCTTTTCATAAGACCAAATGAATTTAAAAGGTACCGTGTTTAAAAGAAACAAAGGAATTTTTTTTCACACAACATAGTCAGCCCACAGAATCTCTTGTGAAAGGATGTGGTGTAGGTTACGACTTTAGCAGGGTTTAAAAAAAAAAACTAGATAAATTTATGAAGGATAGGTCCACCAATAGCTATTAGCCAGATTGGGTAAGGATGATGTCTGCAGCGACCGCTTGCCAGAAGCTAGGTATGAGTGACAGGGAATGGATCACTTGATAATCTGTTCTGTTCATTTCCCATGGGGCACCAGACACTGGCAACTTCTGGAAGACAGGATACTGAGCTAGATGAAACTTTGGTCTGACCCAGTATGGCTGTTCTTGTGTTCTTTGGGGGAAACTGTGGCAAGGATGAAAAATGTTTGTTCATTACCTTAATGCTTCAATTAAAAACAGGTCTTAGATCAAGAATGGGGCCCAAGAATGGATGATTTCTGACAAAAGGAATTGCTGTTGTGATACACTAATCATGGGAGAGAAGTAATGTGTAAATAAGTTATACTAATGTTTTATTTACACTAAAAGGAAGATTGCTGCTGCTACTATCGATCTTAGAGTGTTCGATTTAGTGAGCCTTTTTAAGACTCACTAAATTGAATTCAGAGGGCACCCCTGGTGGCATCCAGTATTCCTCCTTTAAGGGGGACTAAGGGAAGCTGACTCTAGCTACATATTCTATGTAGCTGCAGTTGTGTACCATAAGCCAAACTGCTGGGTCTAGTAAAGACCTGGCCTAAGAATATACTTGGATCACTGATTGCTCTCTAAAATGGGAAGCCAACTTGTAAATTCTGTGATATCTGCTACCTCTCAGACTACAACATTATAATGATACACCTAAGCAATATATCCTTCCTCTATGGGGAAAAAACATTACTGGAAATGTAGTAGAAAATGCATTCTAGATCTTTCTCCAATAATCTGATTAGGCATCTCTCCAGGCTCCACAACCATGATCCACATAAAAAGCCACAGGAGAGGTGAGGTTTATCATGAAAATCTTCCCTACAGCATGCAACTGAAACCAACATGCCTCTTTGTGATAAAGGCTGTGGAGCATATCCACAACTGGTAGAACTACTAGGATTTATTAAGGAATTTGTGCAAAGACCTAGTAGCCCCACACTGACGCTAGCTCACAGTTCACTGGCAGTGAAACTGCAATGGACCCATGGTGCCACGGTCCTCCCAAGCTACACAAATGCATTACAGAACATTCCCTGAGTAAGATTTATGGTGCCAGATCTTGAAGTGTAACATAAACATTCCTCCAACCTCTCCCTACCATTCAGTACCATTCCCCACATGGATCCCTGGCCATAAGGGAAGCTCTGCAGGTGCTAAAGAGGTGGAGCCAGAGGGAAGACTTGTGTGTACATCATATACCAGTGTTGTCAAGTTACCATTGGACATAAGATTATTGACCTCCCAGGGAATGTTGCAATGATTATACTTTGTTTACACAAATAAAGAGTATGTACATGAGTAAGGGTACCGGATTAGGCCTATTGCCTGAATTCCTAGGCTTCTACCATTTTTAACTGGTGGTTCTGCTCCAAAAAGTGACAGTAGAATTAGCATCACAGAATTTCATGTTTGTCTCTCAATGACTTTGATTTTGTATGAATTATTATACCACACTTTATTGTAATAGCTTGCTGCTTTTCAGTATTGTGCAAAGCAATGTGACTGTGCTATATTTTTAGATCAAATGGGCTCACACTGCAAGGGTTAGTCTTGCAAACTCAACTTAGATGTAAAATTCAAGCTGTCAGTGTATTTTTGCTTTCTCATGTATCACCGCCAATTACAAAGGTTGTTTGGGCCAAATTCTGCTGTCAGCAATACCTGTGTGACCTCACTCCTCTCAAAGTGGACATTATCTTCTGTCTGGAACATCATAAATGATTCAGTGGATGATAGTGAAGTGGTAAAATAGTCCAGTTCCCTCTGTGTTGGCTGTATTGGCTCTGCAGGGGTAATGGGAGTAATAACACATTTCTTATGAGGGTATATATGATTTGAAATACACATTGGGAGAAGGTTTTTTTTGTTTGTTTCTTGAAGTAAAGGGCTATTTGTACATAAGACCTGACAAGGTGCTGTGTCCATTGAAGTTGATGGAAGAAAAGACTTCTATCAACTTCAGTGAAAAGAGGACTGGACCACAGTCACTTTCAGAGTAGAACTGCATATTAAAATGCATATAGATATAAAAATGCAGACTTTAGTAATGCTTAATGCTACACTACATAAAGAGTTTGAAAGAGTAGGTAAACATAAAGGCTACGTCTACACTGGCCCCTTTTCCGGAAGGGGCATGTAAATTTCACTAGTCGTCGTAGGGAAATCCGCGGGGGATTTAAATATCCCCCGCGGCATTTAAATAAAAATGTCCGCCGCTTTTTTCCGGCTTTTAAAAAAGCCGGAAAAGAGCGTCTAGACTGGCCCCGATCCTCCGGAAAAAGTGCCCTTGAAGTAGGAATAAGACCCTCCGGAAAAGGGCACTTTTTCCGGAGGATCGGGGCCAGTCTAGATGCTCTTTTCCGGCTTTTTTAAAAGCCGGAAAAAAGCGGCGGACATTTTTATTTAAATGCCGCGGGGGATATTTAAATCCCCCGCGGATTTCCCTACGATGACTAGTGAAATTTACATGCCCCTTCCGGAAAAGGGGCCAGTGTAGACGTAGCCAAAGGCTGTGTCTACATTGGCACCCCTTTCCGGAAAAGGGATGCTAATGTAGACTTAGGAATAGGCAAATCCGCGGGGGATTTAAATATCCCCCGCGGCATTTGCATTAACATGGCTGCCGCTTTTTTCTGGCTTGGGGAAAAACCGGAGAAAAGCACCAGTCTAGACGTTATTCTCTGGAAAATAAAGCCTTTTCAGGAGGATTTCTTATTCCTACTTGAATAAGAAAGTAGGAATAAGAAATCCTCCGGAAAAGGCTTTATTTTCCAGAGAATAACGTCTAGACTGGCGCTTTTCTCCGGCTTTTCCCCAAGCCAGAAAAAAACGGCAGCCATGTTAATGCAAATGCCGCGGGGGATATTTAAATCCCCCGTGGATTTGCCTATTCCAAAGTCTACATTAGCATCCCTTTTCCGGAAAGGGGTGCCAATGTAGACACAGCCAAACAGAATAAATCTATCCTCGGATAATGTAGCATTAGCACAAACAGGAATGCTGAATACTAGGATATATCAAAAATAAATATATACTCATAAAAAATTACAAAATAATGTTAAGATTTATATTTTATGAATGACGCAGTATATCTGTATTTGGATATTTAAGAATGATTGCATTTCCAAGAGGAATTTAAATATTAATGGGTTCAGAAATTAGTCCTGCAGGAATATTGACAATACTTAGTCTCTCGAGCATCTGTCCCATATTGTCCATGAACTGAGCAAATAATTTAAAATGTATTGCATTGTATGGGCTATTAATTGTACATGAAATATGCTGCTTAAATTCATTTTTTAAAGTAAAGAAACAATTGCTAAATCCTTCTACTGCTTCTTAATAATGATTAAAGAGTGTGATGGGGTAGACCATGTCTGAGGCCCTCTGCTGCAGGAGGTCTTGTGATTCTGTCACACTTCACCCCAGGAAAAAAAGCAGTAGAGAGGTCATCCAAGTAGACTAGATTGGCTGCAGGGGAAGCAGTCAATCAGGTGCTGGGAAAGCCATATGAAAGAGCTTCACAGCAGAGTAGCTATGAGTCTCTGTGTAGAGCCTAAAGATTGATGGGTGGCTGGAAGGAAGAATATCAGTGCCACAGTCAGCTCACTGTGAAGAGCTCACAGCAAACAAGACGGAGCCCTGAGGTAAGGGCAAAGACATCACAAGGCCATATAGAAATAGCCCAGGGAATTAGAGCAGCAGTAAAATGGACATAGCAGACAGCTGGTACCTACAGGGTCCCTGAGATGGGGCCTGAAATAGAGGGTGGGATTGGCCCTCCAAGGGTATGTCTACACTACAAAGTTAGTTCGAACTAACGCACGTTAGTTCGAACTAACTTTCATAGGCGCTACACTAGCGCTCCGTTAGTTCGAATTTAATTCGAACTAACGGAGCGCTTAGTTCGAACTAGGTAAACCTCATTCCACGAGGATTAAGCCTAGTTCGAACTAGCTAGTTCGAATTAAGGGGTGTGTAGCCCCTTAATTCGAACTAGTGGGAGGCTAGCCCTCCCCAGGTTTCCCTGGTGGCCACTCTGGCCAACACCAGGGAAACTCGTATGCCCCGGTCCCGGACCCCTTAAAGGGCCATGGGCTGGCTACGGTGCCCGTGCCAGGTGCAAGCCTGCCAGCACCCAGCCAGCAGACCCTGTACCTGGCACGGCTCGAGCCAGCCACCCGATGTCCCCCAGCCCTCCCCCTCTTCCCGGGACCAGGCTGGCGGCTCCTGGGAGCTTGCCCGGTACCGCAAGAGGCGGGCACCCGCCTGGGCTAGTGCAGACATCGTGGACCTTGTCCACGATCTCCGCACTAGGCACAGGAAAGTGGCCAGCTAGGGCAGGAGAGCTGCCAGCCTGGCCACCCAGGAGCAGGTGTGCAAGAGAATCAAGGGGGTCCACTGAGACCCCCGACCCTGAGCCCTGAGCTTACAATGGCCGTCCTGGGTCAGACCAAAGGTCTATCTATCCCAGTAGCCTGTCTGCCGACAGCGGCCAAACCTAGGGACACTGGAGGGGATGGACCAACGACAGTGCCATCCTTCTCCAGCCTTCCACAAACCTTGGGCAGGGACACCACTCCTACTCCCTGGATAATACCACTCCATGGACCCAACCTCCATGACTTGATCTCACTTCCCTTTAAACTCTGTTCTAGTTCTAGCCTTCACAGCCTCCTGCAGCAAGGAGTTCCACAAGTTGACTCTTTGCTTTGTGAAGAACAACATTCTGTTACTACTTTGAAGTCTGCTACCCTTTCCTTTCCTTTGGTGTCCTCTAGTCCTTCTTTATGGGAACTTATGAAGAACTTTTCTGTATGCACCCTCTCCACCCAATTCCTGCTTTTAGAGACCTCTATCCTGTCCCCCCTCCATCTCCTCTTTTCTAAGCTGAAAAGTCCCAGTCTCTTTAGCCTCTCTTCATATGGGACCTGTTCCCAACCCCTGATCATTTTAGTTGCCCTCCCCTCTCCCAGCCTCTCTCTTCCCCTCTCCCACCTCCTTTTCCCAGTCTCCCCCAGTTTTGTTCAATAAAGACAGATTCCATTTTGGAAGACACGTTTTCTTTATTTTGTACATCAGGAAGGGGGGCTAGGGAGGGGTAAGTGGAAGGAGGTGAGGGAGGAATGGGGCACAAGCCCCCGATGGGGAGGACTAGGCTGGTTCTGCGGGCTTCTGGGGGTGGAAGCTCTCCTGAAGCCCCCCAATTGCCCCCTCTCCCCAGATGGCAGCCTGCGGCAAGTGCAGCCGGTCTGATGGCCGAGTGCTGTGATGTGCCCAGTGTGGGTAGTCCGGGCAATCCAAGCCAGGACTGCTTTGCAAGCGGGGCACCCCTGAGAACTGTCTGTCCGGGGTGGGGGTCGCGACCCTTTAAGCACAGCCCTCGGCTAGCCTGAGACAGCATCTCCACGCTCTAAGTCCTCCTCTGATGCCCTGCCGGCACTGCTTCCGGCCATCCTTAACCCCGGTTCAGGGTCCACTTAATGTTGACATGCTAGTTCGAATTAGCAAAACGCTAATTCGAACTAGTTTTTTAGTCTGGATCCGTTAGTTCGAATTAGCTTAGTTCGAATTAACTAATTCGAACTAAGTTAGTTCGAATTAACGTTGTAGTGTAGACATACCCTCACACTCCATTAGCCTCTGGGGGAAGTGGCCTGGATCTTGAGGCATCCAAGAGGAAGGTGAATTGGACTATAGTGACCCAGCCAAAGGGCTGTAACCAGAAGCGCCCTGAGAGGGTAAAGATGCTATCTCCTGTATGGCTCTATTGATATTACAGAGGGCATCGAGAAAGGCACTGTTATATTTGTACCCCAGAAGGGGTTAGTTTTATTTTGCACACAGACTGTGTGACTCGGCTGGAGGGCCTCCATAAACAAGGAGTATAGACATACACACATGTCCAGGGGGTGCCTGTAATGGGGTTGTACTCATCTCTCACAAAGGGGTTAGATTTTTCTTTCTTCCTCAAACCTCCCTCCTTTCACCATTTAACTTTCTGCCTTTTCAAAACACATGAAATGCCATGAATATCGAATCTTCATTTCTTACTCTTTGTTGAAGAACATTAGAGACTACTTTGTGAGGCTGAAACCTGAAATACAACTACATATGGGACAACTAGTCATACCTTCTCAATATTTCTTAGCAAGAGTCTCCAGCAAAGAGGAAGATATGGAGACAGATGTTAATGGTGTTTCATTTTTTTAAAGACAGATTTAAAAAAAAAATCTAAAGATATATTTGGTATAACATATAATACAAAACAAAAATTGGCTCTTGCAATTCAGCTGACCTTTGTCTACACTGAAAGAAACAAACACTCATGATACATATTTGACAATGAAACATTAGCTGACTATCACTAAGGCCATGTCTGGACTACAGAGGGGTTTTTTTGGAAAAACAGCTGTTTTTCTGAAAAAACTCGCAGAGCATCCACACCTCAAGCACGTTTTTGTGCAAAAAAAATTGAAAGAACAGAGGGGGTTTTTCTGGCATAGGTATTTCTCCTTCTACGAGGAAGAATGCTTTTTTACAAAAGAGCTCTTTCTCAAAAAGGTGTGTGTGGATGAGGAAGAGGGGGGTTTTCACATGGAAAAAGGAAAAAGCACAGGTGCCCTGTTGGCCATTCTGTGCATAGCAATCAGAGCTTACTTTTGAGAGTGTCCATGCAGTTTGGATGCTCTCTTTCGCAAAAATGCATCGCTTTTTCGATGTGCTTTTGCAGTGTGAACGTGCTCTTGTGTAAGAAGTTTTTGTGGAAGATCTCTTCCAATAAAAGCTTCTTGTGCAAGAATCCTGCAGTCTAGATGTAGCCTAAGAGTACACCTATACAACAGAGCAAAACTCAACAATTATGCCACACAACTTGAGTTATGTCAATTGCATAGCTTAAGTCAGCTTTTGGCTCTGTCTACACAGCTGGAAGTCAAAGGAAAGACACTCTCTTCCTTTGACTTCCCTTACTCCTTGTGAAATGAGGGTTACAGGAGTCAGAGTAAGAAGTCCTCCAGCTCAACATTATTTCAAAATAGCAGCTTGCAGTGTAGATATACGCTTTGTTATTTTGGAATAACATTGGTTATTCTGAAATAATGCTGCTCTGTAGACCTAGCCTAAATGAGTTAATGGCTAGCATACTGACTTCTGGATCATTTTTCTGCATATGTACAGTTATGGGTTTTATAAATTATATTACTGAATCTCTCTCAAGCAAAATTTCTTAGAACACCTACTGTAGTGCATTTTAGTTAATTTTTTTTAACAATCCTAAAATGTTTGGAAATATGGAATTGCTTAATACAGTCATCCAAGAATCCTTTCATAGGAAGTGTGTGTTATGTTTTATCAAAGTAACAAAACAAAAATGAAAACCCAGTCAAACTTACTTGTTTTCTTGGAAACTGCTGTGGAGAAGTCAAAGCAAAACCAGGATGGGTTCAATTTGACTCCCCTGGATTAATTGACCAATGAGGTTCTGCTCCAGTCACCAGTCTGATGAAATCCAAGATGAAAGATTAGTGTTTTGAGGAAGAGCTTGATTCATCCTTGACATAGGCTACAGTCTCCCAATGGAAAATGTTTTAGGGGTATAGGTAATAATTCAATCCACACTGATGAGAGTCAGAAGCTGCTCAGGGCAGCCACAAAGGGCTTTCTACAAGGTGCATTGATTCAGCACATCCTCTGGGAGCCTTTGTTGAGTGGGTTATACTTCTAAATCTGCCCCTTTTGTTGAATCTAAATGGAAGGACACAACCGATGTGGAGTTTGCCTAAACTTGAATCTTATCTAGGACATGGATGTCTGCACTGTTATAAGAATATCCTGGGGCATCCCCTATGAGAGATCCCTGACTAGGACTTGGGAATGAGCAGATAAGATCCAATATTGTGGGAAAACAACCCAGGTTTTACACTGAGCCTAGTGTGTATAGTGGGTGGACTTCAGGGCTACGTCTACACTGGCACCTTTTTCCGGAAATGCTTAAAATGGAATACTATTCCGTTTTCAGTTTTTCCGGAAAAGGAGCGTCTACATTGGCCCCGGAGTTATCGTCGTAACGAAGCGCTTTTCCGGAAAAGCGCGTCTACATTGGCGGCGCGCTTTTCCAGGAAAGCAGAAGCCCGGAGCCATTTTGAAGAGGGCAAAGGCCACCAGACCTTTCCGGGGGCGGGGCCAGAGCGCCGTTCAGACACATGGTTAAAGGGGTCTCGCCGGGCAGCTGTTGGTCTCCTGCTCTTGTGCCTTGGGGCCTCTGCCAGGGACTGACACCCTTCGCAGGGTCTGTGGGTGCCCTCTGACTTTTGGGGACACCACCCTTTGGCCCCCAACTGCTTTTGCCTGTGGTTTTTTTTTCTGCCCTGCTCTGTCTGCTATGGAGCCACGGGTGGCCATGTGCCTGGTCGGGCCCCTGTTGGGGCTGTACAGGTGGCTGTGGCTCCTGCTGCAGGCCGGTGCCATGCTGTTCATGGACCAGGAGGCAGAGATCGCCTTGGACTCCCTCACCAGGGAGGCCCTGGCAACCGTGTGGCATCAGCACCCGATCATAGACCGGCCCATCTGGAGTTTGGACATCAGCACCGACTGGTGGTCCTCGGACGATGGGACGACTACCAGTGGATCCGGAATTTCCGAATGAGAAAGCAGACCTTCCTGCAGCTGTGCACCTGGCTCACCCCCACGCTGCAGAGAGCCACCACCCAGCTGCGGGCACCCATCCCCGTGAAGAAGAGGGTCGCCATCGCACTCTGGAAGCTGACCACACCGGACAGCTACCGCTCGGTGGCCCAGCAGTTCGAGGTGGGAAGATCAACCGTCGGAGTGATCGTCGTGGAGGTAAGTCCCAGAGGGAGTGGGATGGGGGGAGGGTGCTGCACTCCAGGCCCAGCCAAGACTCCCGGCTGGTTTGCCCAGGGGTTTGGGCCGCCCCTCCCTTGCACAGGGATCTCCTGGCTGTTCCTCTCCTGAGGCCCGGAAGGACCAAAGGATTGAGGTGGCCAGCAAAACCACAATCGTCCTCCCTGCGCCTAGAACTATATTTAATTATCTGTTGTGTGCATCTTGTAACCGTTCTTGGTAGTTTGTTATCTATGTAAATGTAGTTTGTGGTTTACATTTTACTGAAAAGTGTCAGCATTTATTTCTGTGCCACAAACCACTGACCACTTACGAAGGGCCCCCCCCCCCCCCCCAGAGATAGAGTACAGATTTCGTTCTCCACAGTTTGCCACCATGTTAAATTTAAATGGCTGCTTGGCATCTCACATCATTTCATACACTACCTAGAGTTACACAATACCCAACACAGGAATGAACAGTAAAATAGAGAACTGTTTATTTACAAGGGGGGGGGGGGACCTTCAACTGGGACAGGAAGGGGGGGACCTTCAACTGGGACAGGAAGGGGGGGCAGTTACTGGGACGGGCGGCCCCTGCGAGCGCTCCTCCGGGGGCCAGCCTGCCTACGCTGGGCAGACCGTGTCGGGGCAGGCTGCACGCGGAGGTGGCCAGGGGCAGGGGCAGGGGCAGGAACAGGGGCAGGAGCTGGGATGGGAGGGGGCATGAGCTGTGCTACGGGAGGGATGGCGGGGGCCTGGGCTCTGCCCATGCCATAGTGAATCGCATGCACAATATGTGCCGTCAGCGTATCCATTGTGGTGCGCATCCCTCGGCATTCGTCCAGGAAGGCAGCCCAACCGTCCTGCCGCCACTGCAGGTCCCCCTGCACCTGCTCCGAGATGGAGGCCTGGATTGCCTCCACAGCGTTGACGTGCCGGCGAAGCAGCTGGTCCGTCTGGCGGAGCCTGTGCCTCTGGGGTTGGCCTGCTGGGGGTGCTGCTGCTGCCGCAGTGGAGGGTCTGGTGCTGGGTCCCACTGCAGGGAAGAGAAGAAAGGATGGGTCAGTCAGGCAGGCCGTCCACTGTCCCCACACCACATGCCCTCCACCCCTGAGCCCAGGTGACCCCACAGTTGTGTGGCTTGGGCCCACTCGGATCCCCTCCTGTCCCCGTGTTGTATGTTTGCAAGGAGGACCGCCCCTGGAGTAGGGTCCCCCCTCCAGTACTGTAAGCACCGGTCTGTATCCTGGCCCCGTGGAGGGCGGGAGGGTGCTTGTGCTGGGTTCACTTGTGGAACTCCCTGCCGGTGGAGACTGTGAAAAGGTTTGGTCTAATCACTGGTGTTAGACAGGGAGCGAGATGCATCCCCACGCAGTGCCTGGGAGCACACCTGTCAGTGGCGGTCTGGGCTCTCAGATCCCCTCGCGTGGGATAGCTCCTGGACGGAACCAGAAGAGTGACTGGGTGGGGGGATGTTCCATCCTTGCAGCAACACTCAGGGGCCCTTCCCCCTCCCTCTATCCCTCCCGCAAGCCCGGTAGCCCAGGGACATGTGTGGCCACAGTGGGCACTTCCCTCGGGGAGGCAGCCAAGGCACCGGGAGCAGGCGAGGGGCTCGGTGGGGGTCCAGGGTCACAGGACCGTGACGCTGCGGTGTACCCAATAGCAGCTGGCTGTGCCTCACAGCCAGGCATGGGACAGTGTGCCGTTCTCCGTGCTGCACCCTTGGCGGAGCTGCGGGCTCTGGGCTGAGTCCCTCGGGCCCTGGCCAGTTCCAGCCGGCATCCACCCTTTCCCCTGGTCCCGCTGAATGTGTGTGAGCAGCACGGTCCCAGGCGTGCCCTGCAGCTGCCTGCCATGGCCACGTGCCGCTCGGTCACCAGGCTGCACGTGGTTGCATGTGCTGCTTGCTGCCTCATGCCACGCAGCGTGCAGCTCACGTGGCCTGAGTGACATGCTCTCCCCCTCCTCCCTCTGGGCACCTGCCCCCCCCGCCCTCCGCCCCCCCGCCTGTTGAGAGTGCAAACTGCACAAACTCACCAGTGGGTTCCTCCCCGGCGTCGGCCTCGGAGGAGCTGCTGGAGGGGGCCTGCTGGGCGGTGGCTATGCTGGCCTCCTCACCGCCAGACGCGCTGGTGCTGTCTTCTCCCTCCTCTGGCTCAGTGGGACGGTTGAGGGGGGGGCACTGGCAGGTGTCCACAGGGACAGCTGGGGCTTCCGGGGCTGGCTGTCCCAGAAAAGCATGGAGCCGGTCGTAATAGGGGCAGGCATCGGGTTCTGCCCCCCTTCCATCGGTGGCCCGCACATATCCCAGCCGCAGCTCTTTTACTTTGGACCGCACCTGCTCGCAGTTGCGGCCGGGGTGTCCCTGCTGCGCCAGGTTCTGCGCCAGCCGCGTATAGAGGTCTGCATTGCGGCGGCGGGACTGCAGGTCGTGGAGACCCTCCTCCTCCTGCCAGAGGTCCGGGAGGGTCTCCAGCTCTCTGGGGGTCCAGGATGGGGCCCGGCATTTCCGGCCCCTGGCGGCTTCCTCCCCTGCGGGTGCAGGTGGCTCACCACCCGCAGCTGCCATGCTGGGCTCAGAGGTGGCTCTTGGGCAGCACAGCGCCACGTGCCAGAGCTCAAGCTGCATGCTCTCTGGCAGGCTCCTGCCACGGGTGCCCAGCAGCCTCCGAGCTCTTTAAGAGCTCGGGTTACCAGGAAGTCCGGGGCTCCTACAGGGTCTCGCGCTGTCCAAAGCGCTTTTTTCCATTTCTTCTGCTTTTCCGGAAAAGCTGTCTACACTGGCCCTTTTCCGGAAAAGCTTTTCCGGAATAAGGACTTATGCCCGAGCGGGAACAGTGTAGGGTTTCCGGAATAGCGGCTGATTTTGTACAGTACAGCGTCGTTGCTTTTCCGGAAATTCAAGGGGCCAGTGTAGACAGCTCGCAGCTTATTCCGGAAAAGCGGCTGCTTTTCCAGAATAAGTGGCCCAGTGTAGACACAGCCCAGGAGTTTAGTCAGTCCTTTGTGGATATTTGTATTAATCCTTTCTTCTCAGCAAACTTCATGTGAGTGCTTTGAATTAGGTAGCTCCCCAATAACCTAAGACATGACATAAACCAAAGGGAAATGCTGGAAAGACAAAATCAAATGTGCATATGAGTTATATAATATTAAAAGGTAATATTTAGAATGGTAAACTTAGAGAAAGGAAATGGAGGAGGACTGTAGACAGAGTATAGGTTAATCAGCACTTTATAAATAGGAGCTATCACTCTCCAGTGTCACAGCAGAAGTGTCTTAGCAACTGTGGCTGAGTAAAAAAAAATATGAATTCTAATCCTTATGCAATACTTGTTTTGAGATGCTTGCAACTGTCTCCTGTATTTTAGCACTGACTTTGGACCAGCATATAAGACTAATGTGTCTTGAAGACCAGGCGCCATGAACAAGAGTTAAAAACATTTTGGACTAACACAGCTCTAGAATATTTGTGTCCACAGCTGTCCATCTTGAAAGACAGTGGTGTAAGCACCAAAGCAATTCAGTTGTGTCATGCTGCAGTGATTCCAAGTAGCCTGAGCCAGCCCCACATAGTCTCTTGTGTTTTTACTTTGGAAAATATCTCTCAACCTCTTCTCTTCATCCTCTTTGACTGCCTAATGTAGCACATCCTTTCAGTGTAGCCTGTTGCTAGCTAGGTCTTACCAGGGTATGGTGTAAGTGTTTGAACATTTTCAAATCTCTTTCAAATCTCTTTGAACCTGAGCCTGTCAGTCCACTAGCCTTAGAGCATTCTTAAGTTCTCAATATAGGAAATCCGTTGCAAGGCATCCATTCATCATCTGATGGAGATGACCAAACTAATGGAAATATCTGTGTTTAGGAATTGTGATTAGATTTGGCAATTTTGCTTTCTTGATTATTTTTGTGCTGGGAGCTTTTGGTTCCCACATGATCAAGAACAGATTCCTGCCTTGCCTATTGATTACAATGTGCTCTTGGATTCTCTGATTAGCATATATCTGGGAAGGGGTTTGTGTTGTGCTGAAGATGTGCTGTGTGATTGTTTTCAATAACTGGAATCTTTCTTCAAAGTATACTGCAAACTGTTCTTTATATTGCACAGTCCTTTTACTAAAAGCTAAAGCTGCAGATATATGCATATTTATTCTGAATGTGTTCCATGCTGTATCAGCATTTGGGGAAGGTTCATTGATTAAACGAATTCCCTGAAATTCAGTGAATTAGACACGCCTTCCTTTGTCTCTGTAGTGTTGATGTTAATGCATGGGTAACAGATTTGTTTGGTATAATGGCATTTTCATAGTGAGAAACTGATTTAGCAGCACACTAGTAGAATAGAAGGTCTGTGTCACATGCTGCATTGTAAAAACTCAGAGTAAGGAGAACATCTTTTAGGTGTTTTCTGTGGTTGACTAATACATTACTTTGATAGGTCTTGGTAATTCACAGCCCTTAGTGAGTGCAAACCTCTAGTCGTTTTTTGTTTTGATTAATTATTATTATTATTATTTTGCCTTTGGATGGGAACAATGCATGGTGGCCACATCTTTTGAACTGAGCTGAAATCTCCCAGCAGATTGAGTTGCTTTTCTGACAGTACTCTGATGATGATGCTGTCACATTATTAATACAATAATTATGACTTTATAGAATTCTAGGGTACCCTACCAATCCTAGTGATAGGTCCTGGAAACAAAAACAATTGCCACACTTCTTCATGGTAAGTAATAAGGAACAGAAGAGACTAAGACTGGACTCAGGTATTTTAAGGATGTTTGCACCAAGAATGCAAAGCAAAGTGTTAGAGAATTTCTAGCATTTCACTGAATAGTAGAGACCCATGAGAAATGGAGAACTTTCTATCTGCTGGTGCTTTCTTTGTATGGGAAATGTCACATCTTAGTCTGTCTCCAGTCAAGGATTTTCTTCTCAGTTGAGAACGTTGATTGTTGTTTAAAAGAAAAGTGTTCATGTGTTTCCACAGTTCCTCCATCCCATGATCTGAAAGACAACAAATTATATTTTTGTAAAACTCCCAAGAGAGAAAGAAGTATTAGCTATTTTTATGCCTCTGTTTCCCCCATGTGCAAAAAATAATGCATAAGTGATTCCCACAAGGCCACAGTAAAAATATATGGCACAGCTAGGAACAGAAAATATATTTTTCAGCTCCCAATCCTGGGCTCTAATTACAAGACCACCCTGCAAATATTTGAGTTTAAGTCCTGTCCAGTCTTAGCTGCTCTATTCCTTATTTCTTACCATCGATACACATTCCTAACATCTCACATCACTGTATACGCCATCCTGGGTGCATTACAAGATGCAATAGATTCTCTGGAGAACTGATCATATTTAAATGTATGAAATTACCCCAAATGATTTAACAGACTATATCCCAATTTTTAAAATTTCAGATTGGATACATAGCTGGGTTACATATTGTATCTCTGTGTAAGAAACTACAAAGTGAAACAGCTGCTTCATACAAATGGGCTGTGTCTAGACTGCATCCCTTTTCCGTAAAAGGGATGCAAATTAGACACATCGCAATTGCAAATGAAGCGGGGATTTAAATCCCCCCCCGCTTCATTTGCATAAACATGGCTGCCGCTTTTTTCCGGCTCGGAGCTTTGCCGGAAAAAAGAGCCAGTCTAGACGGGGATCTTTTGAAAAATAAATCCTTTTCCGAAAGATCCCTTATTCCTCTTAAAATAAGCTCAGTTTGGGGAAGGCAGTTGGGTTGTAGGAGGGGGTTCTAGGTGCAGGTTCTGGGATGGTGTTTGAATGCAGGGGTGCTCGGGGCTAGGGCACGGGTCTGGGGTACAGGAAGGGGTTCATGATTCAGGTAAGGTTTCAGGATGTGGGCTCCAGCTGGGCACTGCTCACCTCAGTGACTCCTGGTTGGTGGTGCAGTGGGGTAAAGCAGGTTTACTGGGGCCCTGGCGCTGCACCACTCCCAAAAGCAAACTCCATCCCAAGCCCTGTTGAGCCCCCTCTCTGCTCTGTGGAGAGGGGATACCTTGACATCAGTGCCCCTCTTCTCCCTCCTCTGCCCTGCACAGCAAGCAGGAGGCTCTCGGGGGTTGGAAGAGACAGCTCCAAGGCAAAGGTGTGGGCAGTAGTGGGAGGAGCAGCTGAAATGCCAGCACTTGGTAGCCTCTTGGCCAAACCAGTCAGGATCACCTGTCAGAGGCTCCAAGATCTACCAGTAGATCTCGATCTAATGGTTGGTGACACTGTGTTAGAAGATTTACCCAGCATTACTTGGATCCTTAATTCTAGTTTCTGGAAAATAAAATGAAAATGTACATGCTTCATTTAAATCATTGATCTGGAGATGAGGGGTTCAGTATGCAGGCTGCCCTGGAGAAAGGACAACACCGGCCCTCTCTCACTGCAACACCTTGTGGCTAGGTGAGAAGCACCTCTCCATGGCCATTGCAGTTCCAGCAGGGAGAAGTGTATATGTCCCCTGGCTGGGGCAGGTCTGGGTTCATCTGCTCCCTGTGCTCCCCACAAATGCTATGTCTACAATGCACCTCTCTTATGCAAAAGCCTATTCAAATGAAGCATGGATTAGCATATTGTCACACTTCATTTGCATAATCAATATGGGGCTGTTTTTGTGCAAGAGGCTTTTGTGCAAAAACAAACTGTGTACATGGCTCCTTTTTGCGCAAAATCCTGAAAAAAATGAGGAGAATGGCTCTTGCGCAAGAGGGGTTTTTTTGCACAAAAAGGAGCCATTTACACAGCTCCTTTTTGCGCAAAAGCCTCTTGTTCACAAATAGCCTCTAATTACGCAAATGAAGCATGACAATATGCTAATCCATGCTTCATTTGTATAGGCTTTTGTGTGCAATAGGTGCAGTGTAGACGTAGTCCCAGAGTGAGAAATGCAGCAAATGGTATACTTTCCCCCCTGCTCCTTGATGAAGAGGAATGTTCCCATTCAAATTGGCAGGAGCTAGTGGGGTGTGTTACAGGCTCAGGGCTGGAGCATTCCTGGATGGGGGCTGGCATGCCACCAGACAGCCCCTTTCACCTGCCTGGTGATTGTCTCCTTTTCTGTATGGCTTTATAAGAAAAAATCCCATTCCAGGCACATCCTATTTTCCAGGTACAACTGAACCCCTACTTTGCTTTTTCTTATAAGAGAAAGCTATATACCAAATTTGGTGTCTGTAATTCTTAGGCTGTGTCTAGACTGGCCAGTTTTTCCAGAAAATCAGCCACTTTTCTGGAAAAACTTGCCAGCTGTCTACACTGGCCACTTGAATTTCTACAAAAGCACTGACGATCTCATGTAAGATTGCGGAAATACTATGCTGCTCCCGTTCAGACAAAAGTACTTTTGCGCAAAACTTTTGCACAAAAGGGCCAGTGTAGGCAGCTCAGATTTGTTTTCTGCAAAAAAGCCTCGATCGCGAAAATGGCGATCGGGGCTTTTTTGCAGAAAAGTGCGTCTAGATTGGCACAGATGCTTTTCTGCAAAAAGTGCTTTTGCGGAAAAGCGTCCGTGCCAATCTAGATGCTCTTTTCTGCAAATGCTTTGAACGGAAAACATTTCCGTTCAAAGCATTTGTGGAAAATCATGCCAGTCTAGACGTAGCCTTACTGTTTAGGGATAGGCAGACAGACTCCTCAGAAAATTAAATTATTTTAGTGGCATACACCACTCTACTGTGGTCTCACTCTTAAGAGAGTTGTACATACTTTTGTCTAACAGGAATTAATTTCTCTGCTCATTTTCATGAACAAATGTACACTGCTTTTAGACCTGAAGAGCCAGAAAACAGCTGAAACTGAATCAGTTTAATTTAATCTTGAGTATTATGAATGAACTTGGATAACTTTAATGGTACTTAATAACCCTAAGCAACCACACTGAAGGTAATACTGGGGCACTGGTAGCCTTGAGGCCAAAATGCAAGGACAGAGAAACAGTAAAGCAGGAGAACAAAAGTTACTTTGGAAGTAGCCTGTTTAAAGGTGATTACTATGGAGAGTGTACTCTATTGTTAAATGCACTAAGTACACTTTGGGAATACTACTTACAAACTCAACAATTAAGAGGTAATTTGTACTGACTTTCATTAAACACAAACATAGAAAAGAAAAGGAGTTTCATTCTTCCACCTGCCTGAGAATGTGAAAATTAAGAATGATTATTTGGGGGAAAATATTCTGTAAAATATCTCTCTTACCCCATTCTTCAATTGCTTTTATCTAACTGTACCAGCCTTCCTCCTCCCTGTCACTCAGTCTTGCCTCTTTTTTTCCCCCCATATGATGCATAATAAACAGCCCGACCAAGTGTATCCTACTGCCACAGACTTCAAGAGCTACAGAAAATTAGGTGCTTCTGATAAAAAGCTGCTTCAAGGATTAGTTCAGTGCAATGATAATTGGGTGCTAGAAACAACTTAATTCCAATGTTTGTGTCTTTGTACAGCTCTGATGAAGATACTATTAGTTAAAGGATGGAGATATTACTAGCAGCTGTAAATATTTTGGAGAACTATCAATGGGAAAATAAATGTTAAGTCTAAAGTGGAGTGAAGAGAGTGTCACCTGTTCATTATTTCAACAATATGCGTTTGAAGGAACTAGCTTTGACATTTCTTAGTCTGAACAATTACCTTATTTTTACCCCACGATTTTTTTTTTAACAAATTATAAGCCGTAGAAGAAGGGAGGACTATATTTCCTGGCTGGAAAGCTACTATACGTTCTCAGCCAAAGAACGGGTAGTCTGGAAGGGGTAGACGTTTCCCCGGCTTCTATCACAAAATACATCATTGTTTTGTCTTAATAATTATCCTTTTGGTGAGCATCCCGGCACGTCTCTCGTTCTGCCAAGTCCTATGCCTTACTCCAGCTAAAGAACCCTTGTGAGGGCTGGTGGTCCAATAGCCTTTGTAACGCGTTGCCCGTCGGGGTTGGGGGCGATGAGTAAAGCTCTGCGGGTGGTGTGTCGAAGCCCCCCGATTCCCCTAATCCCCACACTGTGGAGCTGAAGAGCAGCTCCTCGTGGAGGGGCATTTCCCTACCTAGTGTGAAGCAGCCTGACGCTGTAGGAGGGGGGCACCTCAGTGCTCCGCGTGGCCAGCAGCGTTGCGGCTCTTGGGCAGAGCGACGTCCTGACCCCACGCGCCCCAGCCGGTCCCGCAGCTGCTGCGCTGCAGGGGAGTAGTGCGGCTGTGGGGCGATGAGCCCAGGCTGCCGCGGGGAGGAAGGACAGGGGGGCTGGGCAAGGTCTCCTGCCTCCCCCGTTGGGAGTGGGGGCAAGAGCGGGGCCCCGAGCCGGGCAGGGGGCGCAGCGGGAGGAGGAAGAGCTGAGAAAAGGGGGCGGCCCGTAAAAAAATCGTTTCCTTCCGGAGAAGCGGCTGCGGCGGGGACTGGCCCTGCCCGGCTCAGCCCCGGGGTCCAGGCGGCGGCGGCTGCTGCTCCCTCCGGGGTGAGGCGCTCGGCGGCCGCCGCGGGAGTGGGCTGAGCGGCGCGCTGGGGCCGCCGCCGCCGCCGCGTGGAGGAGGCTGAGCGGTGGGAGGGGCGGGGAGGGACCAGCGCGGCGGTGACAAGGTGCCAGCTGCAGCCGAGGGGCCGCCGCCCGGCTTCGCGCTGCCGCCGCCGGGAGAAGTTTGGCTCCGAGCAGCAGCCGCCGTCGGAGCGGGAGGAGGCGCCGGGACCGGCCCCCACGCGGCGCAGGAGGGCGCCCGGCAGCCGCCGCCTAGCCCCGCGCGCGGGACCCTGCCGGGAGCCGCACCATGGCCGCGCGGTCCCGCCGCCCCTGGCTGAGCGTGGCGCTGGGGCTGGTGCTGGGCTTCACCGCCGCCTCCTGGCTCATCGCCCCCCGAGTGGCCGAGCTGAGCGAGAGGAAGAGACGCGGCTCCAGCCTCTGCTCCTACTACGGCCGCGCGGCGGGGGGCGGGGGCGCCCGGGCGCAGCAGCAGGAGGCAGCGGCGGCGCTGGGGGGGCCCAGCTTCAGGAGCAGCCCCTGGGAGCTGCCGGCGGAGGGGCCCACCGTCCCCAGCCCCCCAGCCGCGGCCGGCGGCGACGCGGAGCCGGAGGAGGAGGAGGAAGCCGGGGAGAAGCGGCCCGGGAGCAGCCACAACGGGAGCGGGGACTGGGGGGGTCCCGCGGGCTGCGCTCAGCCCCGCAACTTCCTCTACGTGGGGGTGATGACGGCCCAGAAGTACCTGGGCAGCCGGGCGGTGGCGGCGCAGCGGACCTGGGCGCGCTCCATCCCCGGCAGGGTGGAGTTCTTCTCCAGCCAGGGCTCCCCCGCCCCGCGGCCCGGCCAGGGGCTGCCGCCGCTGCCGGTCATCGCCCTGCCTGGGGTGGACGATTCCTACCCGCCGCAGAAGAAATCCTTCATGATGATCAAGTACATGCACGACCACTACCTGGACAAGTACGAGTGGTTCATGCGGGCGGACGATGATGTCTACATCAAAGGTGATGCTGGGCGCCCACCTCCCCTCCCCACCCCACATGCTCAGCCCCTCCCTGGGCACCTCCCGCGGCTGCCAAAGCGGGACCCGCTGGACTGGGGGGAGAGGCCCGTAACCACCCACTAGGATCGGGAGAAAGCAGCAGCAACCCACGCCCATGTCGGTCCCCTCTTCTCCCCCACTTTCCAGAGCTGCCAAACTGGGGCCACCCATAGGAGGGAGAGTCCAGGACCCGTGGGTGGAGCGGGGGACTTTAGCTTATGGGAACGCACATAAGTAACCGCTCAAGCCTTCTCCCAGCTCCTTTAAAACTAACCCGCTAGGCGAGCGTCCTTCTTTGTGTGCCAGAGCCCGCAAAAGAGTGAGAGTTGGCAGCGGGTCTGACCCCTCCGTTTTCCACGCCCCCCTCCCGTGGCCTGGCAAACACACAGCACCTGTGTCCCTGTCTGTCTGTCTCTGCTTAATTTATCCAGCGCTTTGCGGAGCCCTGGGAGCGATCCCTAAAAGCTAAATCTCCATTGTTTAGCTGCTGGGGACAACGCTTCGGCAGGGATCTACAGCTAGAAACGGAATTGCCAGCACAGGTGTCAGAGGGATTTTAGTTTTGCGGATGTGTAGGCGGTGAGGTCTCCGCTCTCGGCCCCCGGGGCTTGAGAAAGATGAATGTATAATGCAGGGGTTTCGCCTGGCACCTAAGTCCTCTTTTATAAAAGAGCTCTTCGATGTTATCCCCGGGGTAGTTCAGAGACATGATACACGAGGCAGTCGTGTTGCCTTTTTTTCTTCTTCCTCTTTCGCCCCCGAATCGCGGGACAGTAGCAGCTGAATGCAGTTTTATGTGCAACTGGCCGTAATATTGTATAGGAATGTTCCTATGATCTTTAAATAATGATTCCTTCAATGTGCTAGTAACTTGTTCATTACTCATAGAAGTCAATATTAATCCTCAGATCTGAGATGCGCACTGGTATCCCAGCACATTGACACTTAAGAATGAGGATACTTTTTAGTACTAGCATACTTGCTAAAGCAGTTGCTTCCGTCCCTGAGTAGAGGGAAGCATCTACCTGGCTTTTGTAATACACGAGGATGATATATCCAGTCTCTGAGGTTTTTAAAACAGTTCCCTTGAAATGCTTTTCGCATCCAGAGGAACATCCATTTCTATCAGTTTTCCTAGGTGTTGTGGGGTTAACCTCACTTCTCACTTCCATTTGCCTTTATTCGGGTGTTTTCCAAGTGATGAATATTATACCAGGGCACAGTAGTTGGAACTGTAATCTAGTTGCATAGTGAAGGCATTTGGTGGGCCCGGAATACCTTAAGGGTAACAAAGATGATGTGCTGGAAATTATACTCAAAGACCAATCAAATGCCTCACTGTTTGAAGAAAATATTTATTATTTTAATGATGTGCTGTGTGCCTGACTTGAAGAGGATCCTTACTGCAGTTTGGGCACTTACTTTGATCAAAGGAAAGAAACCTGTTAGTTTTCACCAGTTGCAGAATTTAAGATGAACTTTAGGAAAGAGATTAAACCCAGGTTGGTGGGAACTTGGTTGTGCTTTTCACGATGTGTTTAAAGCTTCTCACATAACTATGCAGCCTAAGGGTGGCAGTCCGTCCTCATCTTACTCTTCTGTCTACAACTATTGCTTCTTACAAGGCAGGTAGTGTTCTCCATTAGAAACTCACCCTACTTAGGTGCAACAGTCTTACGTTAAGGACTGAATTTGGATCTGGCTAAAGTAATTTTTTCAAGGCTTAATTTTGTTAAAATGGAAAAACATTTTAATTTACCTGTTGCTGCGTTTAAACATGCAGCTTTTTTATAAAATTTCTTTTGGTTGTTCCACACATCCTTTGAATCCAGTATTTTCTTTTATTGGTTTTCTCCATTAATGTTGCAAAGGTTCCTTGCCAAGCCTTTGTCATGCTTTGCAGAGTATTTGCAGCATGCTTTCTTTTCAAGTTTTTAGTACCACTGGGAAATGTCCTCCTGATATATGCTGCCTTACAATGTATGCTGCTGCTCCTTAAGGAAAAATGCTTTTGTTCTGACAAGCAAAAATTCCTCACCATCAAAGGATTGTGTATTACTAGCATGAGAGCTCAATTTGCAGTGCCTATTAGAGATGTTATGGAATGTAGCAATTTTACTAATAACATATAGGATATTTTAACTATTTAATTTTGTCACTTCATTTGCTTTTTAAAATGACTTTATGGACTACTTTGCTACATTTCATAACTGTATATATGCACATTCACATTTTACACAATAGAAGTAATACAGAAAGAAAAAACTGCCACTCTTCTTTTATACTCATCTGTAACTTTGGAAGCAACCATTTTTTTCTAAATTGTTGCAAGGCTAAATTTATACCAAAATCAAACTTCAACAAAATGTTGACTCCTCATGAACTCTTCAAAAATAGTAGGCAAGGTCTCAGAAGGAGAAACTGATGTCCAATTATCTTTTGCTGTTCTGCTCTGTGTGATTGGAAACATCTGAACAAGTGGGTGAACAGTGGTATAGACTTTGGGGAAATATGAAAGAATATTTGATAAAGCAGGTAAAATTGATTACACCATTTGTATTTTTAAAATGAACCCCATTAATTTCTGGAATGATTTAATAGGTGCTGGAACTAGAGATGTTGCCTCCCTTTGGTTGAAGTGGTTTTCGTTATATACAAAGTTCACATTTTATAATATTTTCTCCATCCCCACTATACAAACTGTTCCAGCATTCTGACATGATTTTCTCCATTTGGGATAATATATCAATGCAGATATTGTCCATGTAAGTTTGATAGGATGTCAGTTTGTACAGCTTTATTTTTGTAAGTAACCTGCACTAGGCAATGGTGTTCCAGGAGAGCTATGCTGGCAAACCATGTGAGTGTGACACACATTTTATACTGGGTAAAGAATGTATTTTTTCTCTAGATAACTGATAGCAGCTCCCCAAATGTAATTAACTATAGCAGCAAAAGTACTTTTTTGTTAGTACATATGTATCTACATTAATGCTTTTGCTGATGTAAAAATGTCATAAAACTTATTGTGAGATAAGAAGGTTGGTCAGATATGATTTTTTTTAAATTGTGGTTTGGAACTACATTAGACTAGTACAGAAAATAACATCGAAGGTGCATCTTACATTTAAAGAATGCAGAGAACTAGATAACTATTAGAAACTCTTAAGGAATAATGCTTTCCTTTTCTCTTCCTAGGGGAAAAATTGGAGGAGTTTCTTAGGTCACTGAACAGCAGTAAACCTCTCTATTTGGGGCAAACCGGTTTGGGAAATATTGAAGAACTTGGAAAACTGGGGCTTGAGCCTGGAGAGAATTTCTGCATGGGAGGGCCAGGAATGATCTTCAGTCGAGAAGTTCTCAGAAGAATGGTGCCACACATAGGGGAGTGTCTTCGAGAAATGTACACCACACATGAGGATGTGGAAGTGGGAAGATGCGTCCGACGGTTTGGTGGAACCCAATGTGTTTGGTCTTATGAGGTAAGTAGTAATGGATAAGTCATGAAGGTATTAATACACAGATTTCTAAATGAGAATGTAAGTAAATATATCTCTAATCTTTTCCCCTCTTTACTATTTTTAAGTGCACATATACTGGGATATAAATTACTATTTTAGAAAGATTCTCAGCACCTCATAGCTGAAAAATATTTTGATTTATTTCTACCCATAAATACAAGTTGTTTTCAGGTGCCAGAGAGAACTCATATCAATAAGAAGCTGTATCATAAATATGTCATGCTACATATCATGGCTAATTATAAAACCAACTTTTAGGTTTATATGCATTAGTTATACAAATTGCAGTTGTAGTAAACATGCATATTAACATTCAGATCTTTTTTTCTGATTGGACAAGACAAAGATATTCTGTTCAATCAGTCATCAGATTGTATACATCTCTGAGTTTTTCAGCAATGTTATTGTGATGTTAAAAGCACAGCAGCATTTATTATTTTCCTAATGGTTCAGATGTACTTTTAATAAAGAACTGTTTGTGTGAGAAAGCAAAAGTGGTATGATTACTTTTTTCTGGGATCGAATAAAATAGCGTTTGACTAAGAATATATCACACTAATAGATACAGATAGCACAACAAATTATAGACATAACTCATTATAGACAAATTATAGATGTAATTAAGGAGCAAATCAATCCTCTAATATTCAGTCAAGTTCTTAAGTAAAGGTATACAATCAACTACTAAAAATTTGGTTGCCATGTTGATATTATATTTTGCAAAACTAAATCAATCTCTATAACTGTTTTATTAGGTATAAGATTGTTTGGCGATAAAAATATAGACTTAGAATACATGGACAGGAGTGATAGCTGATAGGGGGAATATCATTTAAGCTATTTTGACTGGTTCTTCAGTATTAATGTATTTTTACCCTTGTGGCACTATCTCGTTAAACAGGAAAAAAATCATTCCAGTAGGCCAGTGAAAGAGGTTATGTGTCATTAAAGACAAAAAGGCAGTAAAGTAATTGGTTTTGTGTGTTACTATTTTTCAGAAAGCTTCAGCTAAATCTTGTGGCCTGTTTAAAATGATGTTGTGAAGCTACATTCGATGTAAATAGACAAATAACAGTATTTCTTTAATGGTTATAAATCTCTGCTTAGAAAAATATTGCTTACAGGTGATGGGAATTTCAGATTAACGACATTATTAAATTAGTAAGTGTGTTTTGCAGATTAATTTTTGAGAACATTGTGTGTTACAGTGCATAAAATACATTAGTTGTATAGAAAAAAATGCTTTAAAATAATGGTGTGCATCATACAGATGGATGTGAAACTTTGACTAGGACTCTGTAATCACCATTTTAATCAATCCACTAAGTTTAGGTTCCAGAGCATGCTTTCTGATCTATTTGGGCTAAACCTACACAAGACACTATTGAAGTCTGCAGGACTTTGTCGGTGTATGGGGATCTGTTGATCCAAGCATAACAGAATGTGGATGGCTCATTCCTAACAATGGCATTTTGTGAAATTGTGGTTCCATTTATGGCTTGTGCATCCTCCTTTGTTGTCTTTGCCAGCTTTCTTGGGAAAAGATTAACCTCAAATTAGAAATATTCTTAAGATCCCTAACTGTAGCCTCTTAGTTGAATTTTATATTGGTATCGCATGTCAGGAATACTTAACTCCTTGCCATAAGTAGCATACTGTTGTTATATTTTAACTTCCTTTCTTCACTGAGCTCCACACAAGCACCATTATCTTGGGGATCAGGTCAGGATTGTGGCCTTAAACTCCTTTTTGGGAGATTGGTTCACATGATTTATGCAGCACCTAGAGGAATATAATCCGCAATTCTGAATGGGACATTTGGGTCAACTATATATAGATATAGATATGAGAAAAACTGAAAAGTAAATGTTTGATACTGTAATATTAAATGGTGTCCTAGTATTAAAAGAATTTTATGTTTCTTCATATGCAAAGAATTTTAAAATACATATAGGATTAAAATGAACCTTTTGAGACAATGCATTAGTTCTGAATTGCTAAATACTAAAGTTATTTAAAAAGAGAGGAAATGAAATGAGTATAAATTCTGCATAGCAAACCAAGGTGCAGTTATTTCTAGGTATGAGAAATGCATGTATTATCTGTTGATCGATTTAGATGTGCTGGGAAGTAGGATGGGATTTTTAAGATGGAAAAAGAGAACTGGTCTCTAACATATTTTAAGTCACATTGTGACATAAAATATGTATTAAATTTTATGAAAGAATTTTATTGAAACATTTAAGAGCTACTGGTAACACATTTTACAATGGCTGTGTGAATGGGTCTATTATTATTTTACTTCTTTCCAGCTTTGCTATGAACTGCTGTATAGCTGGAGACATAATGCTCCCCTTTCAGCAAAGCCCTAGATAGTCTGATAAACAAAAGGATCATTAGGTTCCATATGTGCTTTGGAACACATCTTCTTTATTATGTGTAGTAGTTTGTTCAAGGTATAGGGTCTAATAACATCCCTCCATTGATGCTATTGTTGAAAGTAGTTAAATTAGATTGGCCTGTGTGGTAGCTTTTTCATCCTAGTGGATTGAATAGATTTTTGTTGTAGTAATATAATGTGATGGTCTACTCCTTTATGATTTTCCTTAGAATAACAAGCTATTTCACATATTAAGGCACCATGGGACTACTCGTTATTTTTAGAAAAGTTAGATGCCTTCAAGTCACCAGAGCCTAATGAAATGCATCCTAGAATACTGAAGGAGCTGATTGAGGAGGTATGTGAATTATTAGCTATCATCTTTGAAAAGTCATGGAAGATGGGAGAAATTCCAGAAGGAAATATAGAGAAAGGGGTAAATATAGTGCCCATCTATACAAAGGGAAATAAGGACAACCCAGAGAATTACAGACCAATCAATTTAACATCTGTGCCAGGAAAGATAATGGAGCCTCTAATTAAGGAATCCATCTGCAAACATCTGGAAGATAAGGTGATAAGTAACAGCATGGATTTGTAAAGAACAAATCATGTCAAACCAGCCTGGTAGCTTTCTTTGATAGGATAATGAGCCTTGTGGAGAAGGGGAAAGTGGTATCTGTGGTACCTAGACTTTAGTAAGTGGTACCTAGACATTAGTAAAGCATTCGATATAGTCTTGCATTACTTTCTTATCACTAAACTAGGGAAATACAATGTAGATGTGGCTACTGGAAAGTGGATGCATAACTGGTTGGATAACCATTCTCAGAATAGTTATCAATGGTTCACAGTTGTGCTGGAAAGGCATAACAAGTGGGGTTCTGCAGGGGTCAATTTTGGAACTGGTTCTGTTCAATATCTTAATCGACAATTTAGATAATGATATAAAGTAGGGATGTTAAAACGTGTTTATTAAAGTAAATATGTAACTGTTGAAAATTTCAGCATTTACACATTTTTTTTTAGTCTCTAAGGTGCTGTAGGGCTACTCGCTATTTAAGTTTTTTCAGTTACAGACTAACATGGCTACCCTGCTGAAGCAGTTACATAGTTACACGTGGAGAGTGGGAGACACAGTCTGCTCCCTTGGGAGCTGGTGCATGTGGGGAGCCAGCTTTTAAGCCAGCTCACTGCAAGCACTGGCTACTGCCTCCCAGCCACTGATTTGGGGGAGGGGACATGGGTGAGGGAAGCTGCATGTAACTGTTCATGTTAACTGATGAGCCCAGGCTCATCAGTTAACTATGTAAATGGTTACACTATCACATCGCTAGTATGGAGAGTACACTTATAAAGTTTGCAAATGATACCAAGCTGGGAGTGGTTGCAAATGTTTTGGAGGATAGGATTATAATTCAAAATGATTGGGAAAAACTGGAAAAATGGACTGAGGTAAATCGGATGAAGTTCAATGAGAACAAATGCAAAGTACTCCATTTAGGAAGAAACAATCAATTTCACACCTACTAAATGGGAAGTTACTGTCTAGGAAGGAGTACTGTCAGAAAGTAATCTAGGGACCATAGTGGACAACAAGTTTAAATGAGTCAACAGTGTGGCACGATTGCAAAAAAATCCAAAAATCATTCTGGGTTGACTTAACAGGAGTCTTATGTAACAAGACATGAAAAGTAATTCTTACAATCTACTCTGCATTGATTAGGTCTCAACTAGAGTATTGTGTCCAGTTCAGGCACCACATTTCAGGAAAGATGTGGAGAAATTGGCAAAGGTCTAGATAAGAGCAACAAAGGTGTTTAAAGGTCTAGAAAACATGACTTACAAGGGAATACTGGAGTAAAGAGAAGGGTGAGAGGGGACATGATTACAACTTTCAAGTAACCTAAAATGGTGTTTCAAGGAGGATGGAAAAAAATTATCCTCCTTAACTTCTGGTAATACGACAAGAAGCGATGGGATTGCAGAAACATATTTTACTATATTATGCTTTATTACACCAATGAAAAAGAGAACAGGTTATATAGTCCATTTTTCATCAGAGAGGAATGAGCTTATCAAAGGTCTTTTCTTGTGTGTGGATCCTGGGAATGTTCTAAAAATAAAGAGAAGGGTGTGTTGGGTGGTTGAAGGATGTAATTCCAGGTGCTGGTGCTTTTTTCTGATTTGTGGTTATTTTTCCAAAGCAGCATACTATCTTTTCTAGAGCTAGTATAGTACATATGCATAGTAAATCATTGTGGGTGTACAGGCAGTTGACACGATGGTGTTCTAAAAATATATCGGTTCATAGTAATTAGTTCCACTTCAGGGATGTTTATTACAGCTGACCAGTGCTCACTACTGACTTTGTCTGGTTAGCAAGTGACTGGTAAATGTTCTACATCATGTAAGTTATTGGGGCATAGTGTTATACCTGTGGCGTCAATGGTATAATGCCAGGGCAAATCTTGGTCTATTTGGTTTAGGGTAACTTTAAAAATACGTAATTTCGAATAACATAGATAAAGTAGACAGCAGTCTTTTAACCCAGAACTTTTAAACAATGGAATCTGTTATTCTAGATAATTCAGTGGGAGAGGAGTAGATTAGAAGGGAAAAACATTTTCTTTCAACAACTTATATTTGCAGGTTTAATCCATATGTAATGCCACCTAGCAATTTTATTAAGAAATGTTACTTGTGGACTATTATGGAGCAAATAGACATTTTGCATAATAACGTAGAGCTAGCCTTCTTTTATAATAAACATGGGTTGTTTTATTCATTTATCTGCTAGACTGAAACTAATCTGTAATTAATCCAATTTAACAGTCCCATTCTATAAAATATACCGTATTTTCTGGCGTATAAGATGACTTTTGATGTTAAAAAACATCCCCCCAAAATCGGGGGTCGTCTTATACGCCGGGTATACAGCTTTGCGGCTTTGCAAAGCCTCGGGGGAAGCCGGTGGCGGGGCATCCCAGGCACGCCTGGGCTGCCCCGCCGCCGGCTTCCCCCGAGGCTTTACAAAGCCGCGGAGGGGCTCCGGCGGCGGGGCAGCCCAGGCGCGCCGGGGCTGTCCCGCTGCCGGGGCGTCCTCAGAGGCTTTGCTCCCGGTGGCCCTGGTCTGCTGGGGACTGTCTCCAGCAGACCAGGGACACCGGGAGCAAAGCCGGCGAGGCGGAGGGGCACTGGGGTATAAGACGAAACCCTATCTTTTAACTAAAAAATTAGGGGGTCGTCTTATACGCCCAGTAGCCTTATACGCCGGAAAATACGGTAATTTTTAGAATGTGTGAGGCCAACTAGATCAGGAACTTAAAATATTGTGGTTCAAAAACTGGCACCCATCTGACATTTTTGTCATTGTTTTTTGGCCTATAATTCTAAATTATTTGATTTAGAATTTTTGGGTCAATATTTACCATAGCAATTTGTGATTTTTGAACCCATTAGATTGTGGGGGGTCAACTTACGATTTTAAGGTCTCAATACTTTCTCAAAATTTGTTTTTTCAAACAAAAAGATAATATATCTCAGGTTTAGAAAAGATTAATTTAAACTGGAATAGATGCAGGCAGAGAAGAGCTACTAGGGTGATGGGGGGGGGGGGGGCGAAGGAAGACCTGTTTTATGAGAGACGACTATAAGACCTTAGCTTGTTTAGTTTAGTAAAATGAAGACTGAAATGGGATATGACTGCTTTCTCTCAATACATTGGGGGCAAGGATAATACCAGAAAAGGCGGAGAGTTATTTAAGCTCAAGAAAAGTGTTGACACAAGAACAAACCTCATTCATGAGCAGATTCAGGCTAGAAATTAGATGAGGGAACAAGATTCTCAAACAGCTTTCCTGCAGAAGTTGTGGGGGGCAAAGAGAACTGAATAAATTTGAGTGTGTTTATATGATGTAATTGCTTATGATGATAGGGGGCAGGGCTCAAAAGACCTGGGGCTCATTTATGGTTTACATCTTATGTTTCCAGATGCTCATGCTTCAGATTTTAAAGCAGCCACTGGCAGGGACCAGGAGCGGGTGTTTTTCCCCAGTGAATTCTGGCAGGTTTTTTTTAAATCCTTTGAAGCATCAGGAATTGCCATGGCAGGAGATGAGATGTTGGACAAGTTGAGCCTGGCTGTGAGGTGCACCAAGCATTTTCTCAGGTGCTTGGCTGGCTATTTCTTGGTCTAACTGATAACTGCATGTGGGGTCAGGAAGGAATTTTCTGATAAGTCAGATTGGTAGGCTGCTTTCCTTTGCAATGTGTGGGTTGTTTGTCCAGCTATATCTCATTTAGTCATTTCCCGGTTGTGTCATAGGGTCTCAAGCACTGGTATGCCTCAGTTTTCCCTATTCTCTCTCTCTGGCATGTAAAAGTGTGGTCTCCTGTGGGTTGTAATGTGTTAGTCCACTGTGGTTGCTGAGTTCAGTGTATGTGTGCTGGTTGGTGTTAGTGGTCTGTACTGTAGGTCAGCCTTTATGACAGGGGTGGACAATAAAAAAAAAAGGCAGCCTTCAGGGTTAGTCCCTGGCAGGTCCCCACCCCATGTTTACCTGTGCCTCTGCAGGTATCGGAGGATCGCAGCTCTCATTGGCTGCAAATTGCCATTCACAGCCAATGCAAGGAGTGGGAATCGATGTCCCAGTCCACAGATTCAGCCTGCGTGCTGGAATTTGCCTACCCTTGCTTTATAATCTAGTGGTCCCTTCCGGCCTTAAACTCGCTGGCTGTGTCTACACTGGGCCACTTATTCCGGAAAATCAGCCGCTTTTCCGGAATAAGCTGCGAGCTGTCTACACTGGCCCTTGAATTTCCGGAAAAGCAATGATGCTCTACTGTACAAAATCAGCTGCTATTCCGGAAAAACTATTCTGCTCCCACTCAGGCATAAGTCCTTATTCCGGAACACTGTTCCGGAAAAGGGCCAGTGTAGACAGCCCAGTAGTCTTTTCCGGAAAAAAGCCCCGATCGCGAAAATGGCGATCGGGGCTCTTTTCTGGAAAAGCGCGTCTACATTGGCCACAGACGCTTTTCCGGAAAAAGGGCTTTTCCGGAAAAGCAGCCTGCCAATGTAGACACTCCTTTTCCGGAAAAACTGAAAACGGAATAGTATTCCGTTTTAAGCAGTTCCGGAAATTCATGCCAGTGTAGACACAGCCTGTGACTCTGTGTACTAGCTCTTCCCTCAGAAAAGAAAAATTGCTTTTGAAAACCATGGTTTTCAGATAATAATGCCACCTTCCAGTTTTAGGGGGATTAGGAGATCATTGTTTCAATAGTAATTTCTGGGTACTTCATGAAGCTTGCAGACCCAATGCCTGCTGCTTAAACTCTGTATGGGGAACAACTGTGTGTCCTAAAACTCAGAGATCATGTGTGTGGTTTATGTACAATACATGGGCCAGCTGCATATATTTATAGCAGATGTGTAGCCGATGCTTCCAAGCTCCTATGGAGCACCTACACTTTAGAGGAATAGCTTTCTTGTATTTTGTCTTCCATGGAGCTTATGAATGTAGCTTCTGGCTTCACTCTTGCAGATCTTCTTAACTGTGCCCATTAAACTTAACTATTTAATTTTAATACTTTTTTTGTTTAGTTTAAATCAGTTCCAGCTATTATACCATCCTGACTTTTTTCAATACAGGCAGTCCCTGGGTTACGTACAAGATAGGGACTGTAGGTTTGTTCTTAAGTTGAATCTGTATGTAAGTCGGAACTGGCGTCCAGATTCAGCCGCTGCTGAAACTGACCGCCAGTTCTGACTTACATACAGAATCAACTTAAGAACCCCAAGTCCCCAAGTCAGCTGCTGCTGAAACTGATCAGCGGCTGATTCCAGGAAGCCCGGGGCAGAGCAACTGTGCCTCGGGCTTCCTTTAGTCAGTGCTGGTCAATTTCAGCAGTGGCTGACTTGGGGACGCCTGGGGCAGAGCAGCTGGGGTGCTGCTGGGTTGCTCCAGTAGCGCCGCTCCTCAGTGCTACTGGAGCAACCCAGCAGCACCCCAGCTGCTCTGCCCCAGGCATCCTGATTCAGCTGCTGCTGAAACTGACCTGCAGTGGCTGAATCAGGACACCTGGGGCAGAGCAGCTGGGGTGCTGCCGGGTTGGTCCAGTAGTGCCCAGAGCGGCGCTGCGGGACCAACCGGCAGCGCCCCAGCTGCTCTGCCCCAGGGTCCACAACAAAAGCCTGGTCTGCTGGGGGGGGCACACTAGCTGAGCCCCCCCCAGCAGACCAGGGACACGGGGAGCAAAGACGCAGCGGCGAGGTGCCGCGCCTCTGAGGCTTTGCTCTGGCGTGGGACCCCGCCACGGCTGCGGCTTTGCTCGAGGTGCTCCTGGTCTGCTGGGGACCATCTCCAGCAGACCAGGGACACCACGAGCAAACCCGCCGCGGCTGCGGCTTTGCTCCCGGTGCCCCTGGTCTGCTGGAGACGGTCCCCAGCAGACCAGGGGCATCGGGAGCAGCTTTTCTCGCCCCGGAGGTCGAGGTGGTGAACCGCTGCCTGCGAGCTCCGGGGCGAGAGAGCTCCGTTCATAAGTGCGGATCCGACATAAGTCGGATCAGCGTAAGTCGGGGACTGCCTGTACTTTATTTTTAAACAATTTCTCTCTTCTGTTGTTATGTGAGAGAATGCGCACAGAAGACAGGATGCTGACTATAGTAACAGTGAAAATGATTATACAAAATCATGTATGATGCACAGAATAAATAGAAAATACAAATATTTTCTAGTCTTCAATTTCAGTAATTTTAGGTATTATAGTACCGGTGCTCGTAACAACAGTGCATTGTAAAAGGTCAAGTAAATGCATTTTTAAAAATTAAGGTTCCTTAAGTTTCTAATAGAACAATAGTCTAACATGCCAGATATAGTTGCTTATTTTTGGGGCTTAATCACTTCATTGTGGTAGTACATACGGGAAAGTAAAAGTATTTAGGCTCTCACATTGATCTGAATAATCCTTCCACAAGCATGTGTGCTGCAGATAGGATGAAGATTCAGATTAATAAATTCAACAGGAGAAATCTAATTGAAGCCCATGAAATCACTGTTTAATGCATACCAAGAATGTTCTTGAATATAAATTGTTTATTGACTTTAGTGATAGCTTCTGAACCTTCAGGCTGGTTGTTTGAACACCAAATAAGTAATCGGGGTAACATTTTTAAGTCATTTAGGTGCTTTTGAAAATTTTGGGGCAGGAATCTTAACTGTAGAAACCTGTCTTTGAGAATGCTGGCTATTTTTAATAATGTTATTGTTATGTAAATTCTAAGTCTGACTTTTATGCATGGTAAAGCAATGTTTTTCTGACGTCTTTCAGCTTGGTACCCAAAATAGTTCTGTTGCATTATAATGTGCATATCAGTTTTTGAACATTAACATAATTTAATGTGTTGCTGTTTGGAATTTGCCTACTAAAAATCGTGTGAGTTAATATTATTTTTTTTCCTGTTTAACTTTAGTTTCTAATCATATCACTGGGAGTTAGGCATCTAACTTCTCTTTGTGCTTTTGAAAATCTCTCCCAAAAGATGTATTTATATATAGCCTCTGTTTTAAATCTGTAATATAGTTAACTGAAAAAACCTGCAAACAAAACCAAAAACCACCTACTGTGAAGTTGTACCATATGTACATTTCCTCCCTCGCTCCCATGAAGGACTTTAACTAAAACATGGAACTTTATTGTTTTTAACATTTTATTTTATGACCAGTAGATATAATGAATTCTAGATTAATAAAATTGATTCAGTTTGACCTTTGTGCACAGCTAAAATATTACCCCCTTCGTACTAGAAGCCTTTTCTTTCTGGATCATTTCCCAGACATCCAGCATAACCACACATGTTATGTTCTGTAAATAAGCCACTGAATTTAGACTATCTATTGCAAAAGACATTCTATCTTATTGAAGATCACAAAGCTGGAACCATATTTCACTATTATGTTGTTCTGCTTGTAAAACTTTCCATGTTTTCTTGTAACATTGTTGGTGAACATTCAGTACATTTCTTACTCTATATTGTGTTAGATAAATAGATGACAATGAGGCAGACAATAAAATATTGAATTTCGTGTCAAGTATTCATCAGTTTCAGCAATAAAATAAATTATTTAAACTGTATAGGGTATCTCTAAAGTATTTTGCTCTCTTAGGCAAGTTGATAGTTATTTGCACATTATGTACAAATCAGTGAGATTGTAGGAGGAGTGAATTTCCGGAACCAGTTTTCTATGCCTTTTAACTGCTTAAGCAACATTGTGTTGACTGAACACTTGAAGCCAAATTTTGCTCTCTGTTGTGCATGTGTGGCTCCTGTTTATGTTAATGAGTGGTCTATATGTGCATGAAGGGTAGAATTTGGCACTACCAATTAAAAGCAAGAACTTAGGCTCTGAAGTTAAATACTTTTGAAAATTTTACCCCTAGCCCTAATGAAACTGTGAATGATAACATTAGCCATTGACTTAGCATTTAACAGCATAAATCTCTTTTTTTCCCCAATAGCAGTCATCACTAATTTTTTAAGGACCATCTACCAATATTCTACCAAGACAAAACCAGAGATGATTCAGCCTGACCTGATTTTAAATGTTGCATTTAGAGCCTATACCTGCACTTTTGGCATCTCCCACCTGCACACCAAGACAAAGACTGAAGACCTGAAGCCTCCAGATAAGCCTGATCTTTCTAGCGCATCCTAAATCCAGCTCTATGGTAGACTTATTCAACCCTCTTGAATACCCAAAACTAGTTGTGGAAGTATACAGATAGCAAACATTTTTACCAACTTTATTATCCCCCTCTCCTTGTCAAAATTATCCAAACACTCAAAGGAATTCATACCTTTCCTGGATAAAATTCTACCCTGATATAATTTTGAAAGACAAAGTAGTCAAGGACATAGAAGGAAATGGTAATTTATAGTTGGGAAAATACAACATGGTTTTACAAAAGGTCAACCTGATCTCTTTTAAGAAAATAACTGAGAACACTTGTCTGTTCCGCTGCCTCTGCTATTTCCTATGAGCCAAAATGTGCTGTAGGAGGGTTGGGGAAATGCCAGAGCTCCCTTCCTCTCCTGGCAGGCCAAGCAGAGCAAGACCTGCAGGATATTTTCATGCTTGCAGAAACCCATGCTGTAAATGTGACCATGAATAATACCCTCTCTTTCAAAATGCCTCTGGTTGGGAAGTACTATACCCCCCTCCCATAACCTTCCCACAAATAAGAACATAAGAACTGCTATAGTGGGTCAGACCAAAGGTCCATCTAGCCCAGTATCCTGTCTTCCAACAGTGGCCAATGCTGGATGCCCCAGAGGAAGTGACCAGAACAGATAATCATCAAGTGATCCCTCTGCTATCATCCATTTCCAGTAGGAATGTTAAAATGCTATTACAGGCAGTCCCTGGGTTACGTACAAGATAGGGACTGTAGGTTTGTTCTTAAGTTGAATTTGTATGTAAGTCGGAACTGGTGTCCAGATTCAGCCGCTGCTGAAACTGACCAGCGACTGACTACAGGAAGCCCGAGGCAGAGTTGCTGAATTTGGACGCTTGGGACAGAGCAGCTGGGGCGCTGCCGGGTAGGTAGGACCAACCCGGCAGCACCCCAGGTGCTCTTACCCAGGTGTCCCCAAGTCAGCCGCTGCTGAAACTGATCAGCGGCTGATTCCAGGAAGCCCAGGGCAGAGCAACTCTTGGGGACGCCTGGGGCAGAGCAGCTGGGGTGCTGCCAGGTTGGTCCAGTAGCGCCAGGCATCGTGGGCGAGAAAAGCCTAGTCTGCACTAGCTGCGCCCCCTCCCAGCAGACCAGGGAGACACGGGTGGCGGGACCACCGAGACACGCCGTGGTCCCACCCGCATCCTCCGCGGCTTTGCTCCGCGTCTCCCTGGTCTGCTGGGGGGGGGGCTCCCCCCAGCAGACCAAGGAGACGCGGAGCAAAGCCGCGGAGGATGCGGGCAGTGGGACAGCCCAGACACACCGCGGCTGTCCCGCTGCCCGCGTCCTCCGAGGCTTTGCTCCCCGTCTCCCTGGTCTGCTGGGGGGGGATTAACCCCCCAGCAGACCAGGGAGACGTGGGGCAGCTTTTCTCGCCCGGAGGACGCGGGCGGCGGGACCGTGGTGCATCTGGGTGTTCCGCCGCTCCCGTCCTCCAGGGCGAGAAAAGCCCCTTCATAACTGCGGATCCGACATAAGTCGGATCTGCGTTACTCGGGGACTGCCTGTACTTCCCTAATCAAATAGGTGATAGAATTCTTTCATCTATTATTCGATTAGTCGACATTGGTAAGCAGTTGCAGTGCTCAGTTTGGCTTGCACTGATTCACAGCAAAACCTCCCCAGCTGCGGCCCTGCATTGTAAGCCCAGGGAAGCTGGTGCACAAAGTCAGTATGTCGACCCTGATTCTGCAGGTGTCTTTTCATTCATCACACCTCACACACACAGTGAGCTTTACAATGCAGAGCCTCAGCGGGTGGGAAGAGTCTAATTGATAGTGCTGCTTATCGATTAGTCGACTATTTGACTAGATGCTAACATCCCTAATTTCAAGCCCATGACAAACAGAGGTTATGGACACCATTCCTACCCATTCTGGCTAATAAGTATTGATGGACATAACCTCCATGAATTTTATCTAGTTCTTTTTTGGTAACTATGCAGATGGTACCATTTCATGAGGCAATGGTGAGGTCTTGTGTTCAAGATACTGATGAGATCTCATCTGGAACACTGTGTGCAGTTCTGGTCTCCGATAGTTAAGAAAGATAAAATTCAAAATGGAACAGATGCAGAGAAGGGTGACTAGGATAATCTTAAGGAATGGAAGGAGAGGAGACTCAAAGTCTGAGGAGACTCAAAGTGCATTTCTTGTTTAGCCTAATCAAAAGGAGGCTCTCTGCAAATTCATTTGAGGGATAAATACCAGAGAGGAGGAGAAGCTATTTTAGTTAAATGTGGCCACAAGAACGAATGAGTATAAATTGGCCATCAACAACTGTAGGCTTGAAATTTCATCATCAGAGGAATGGTGCTCTGGAATAGGCTCCCAAGAGGAACAGTGGGGGCAAAAAAATGAACTCATTTCAAGACTGAGCTTGATAAATTTATGGTATGATGAGACTGCTTACAATAGCATGTAGCTGATCTGCAGCTTCTAGCAGCAAGCATCTCCTAAGGCCAGTGATAGGACACTATGGGTGCATGTACACTTCAGGGCTTAACTCGAAATAAGCTACGCAAATTGAGCTACGTCAATTATGTATCTTATTTTGAAATAAGGAGCATCTAAACAGCACTTATTTTAAAATTAGAGCACTCTTCCTCCGACCTCCCTTATTCCTCAAACAATGAGGTTTATAGGAGTCAGAGAAAGAAGTCCTCCAGCTTGACAGTATTTTGACACTATTTTGAAATAACTGCCTGCTGTGTAGATACGGACTAAGTTATTTCGGAATAGCACTAGTTATTTTGAAATAGTTTTGCAGTGTAGATGTACCCTGTATGGGGAGGGCTCTGAGGTTGCATCTACATTGCACTGTTATTTTTAAATACAAAGAGAGCATCTAATTTTGAAATAACAGTTGGCTTATTCTGAAATCTGTAAACCTCATTCTACAATGAATAATGCCTATTCCAAAATAGCTATTTCGAAATACAGCGTGTGTAGATGCTCCACTGCTGCTATTTCGAAATAGCCCCTCATCAGGGCCATTTAGGGCCCCCAGGAGGCCATTTTTCCTCCCCAGTGCCTCCTGGGGCTCTAAATTGAGATAGCATGTCTGCATTAGGGAAGCCTGCCTCCGACTAATTTTGATTGCTTAATGTTGTTTCTCAAATTTGGCCTTCACCTCTAGTGTAAAGAGTGAGAATTGTTACTTGACAATTCCTGATTATTAAGTACTTTACATGTTAAGATGCATTTCCTTAAAAGTGATTGATTAATGAATGTTCATACATGTTTTATTTTAGAAAGTATATGACCCCCAAGGGTGTGAATTATTAAACACTTTCTTTTTACTTTAAAAATGAACTCTTTTGTGCTCCTTTTGAATACACTTGACTTCTGATCTTGAAGTTTCACTTCATTTCCCTATAACAACATACAGAGGTGTGGTTTTGTGTTGCTTCAGGTGTTTTAAGACAAATGTGTCATGGTAAATAATAAAAAATGCATCTAAGAGAATGTGTGGGTCAGTGCATTTATTATGGAATACTGAACCTTCCTTTTTAGGTCTTTGGGCTCAATCTAAGTTTAGCACCTGTGAACCTAAACATCTGGGCTGTGTCTACACTGGGCCAATTATTCTGGAAAATCAGCCACTTTTCCGGAATAAGCTGCGAGCTGTCTACACTGGCCCTTGAATTTCCAGAAAAGCAACGATGCTCTACTGTACAAAATCAGCCGCTATTCCGGAAAAACTATTCTGCTCCCGCTCGGGCATAAGTCCTTATTCCGGAACACTGTTCCGGAAAAGGGCCAGTGTAGACAGCCCAGTAGTCTTTTCCGGAAAAAAGCCCCGATTGCGAAAATGGCGATCGGGGCTCTTTTCCAGAAAAGCGCGTCTACATTGGCCACAGACGCTTTTCCGGAAAAAGGGCTTTTTCGGAAAAGCAGCCTGCCAATGTAGACGCTCCTTTTCCGGAAAAACTGAAAATGGAATAGTATTCCGTTTTAAGCATTTCCGGAAATTCATGCCAGTATAGACACAGCCCTGATGACTAATTGGATCTGATAATGTCCGTCCAATTCCTGCTAACCAGTCACAATAGATAGAATAAGAGTTGAATGTGTATTGGAGTTAATTTAGTCCTTCTAGAAAATGGTTGAGATGTGTTGACTGGGCCTTATAGGGAATCTTGCAAGTGCTATACCTGATCTGCAGGTAAATAGGACTTTAGTTTTCTTTAGTATATTTACAAATATTTATTTATACAGTGGGGAGAGTAAAAAAAAATTATGGCAATATTCATATTATGGAGCAGCAACCGAATAGAATATTCACCCCTGCTCCTAACCCTCCCACTGTGTTACATAACCGTTACACTTTACTTTCAGCAGGAGACAAGGAGTCACCCCCCACAGTGGAGGAGACCAGGCCTTGCACCACCAAGGTTGAGCAGTCTCCTGCCACCACTGCGAGGAGGAAACGTAGGGCAGTGGTGGTTGGAGACTCTCTTCTGAGGGGAACGGAGGCACCCATCTGTCGCCCTGACAGCTCATCTCGAGAAGTATGCTGTCTGCCAGGGGCCCGTATCCGAGATGTTACGGAGGCATTGTCGAGGATTATCCGGCCCTCTGACTACTACCCCATGCTACTCATCCACGTGGGCACAAATGATACTGCCAGGTGTGACACTGAGCGGATCAAGTGTGACTACAGGGCTTTGGGAGTACGGGTGAAGGAGTTTGGAGCGCAGGTGGTATTCTCTTCTATCCTTCCTGTCAAAGGTAGGGGCCCGGGCAGAGAGAGGTGCATCCTGGAGGTGAATGCCTGGCTGCGACGATGGTGTCGCCAGGAGGGATTCGGCTTCCTTGATCACGGGGTGCTCTTCCAGGAAGGACTGCTTGGCGGAGATGGAGTTCACCTTTCTAGGAGCGGGAAGGCCTTGTTTGGACACAGACTGGCTAACCTTGTGAGGAGGGCTTTAAACTAGGTTTGTTGGGGGCAGGTGAGCAAAGCCCACAGGTAAGTGCTGCATGTGCGGGACTGGGAGATGGGTTGGAAATGGGGGGGACTACGGCCTATAATGGCAAGGAGAAAGGAGGGTCAGGGCACAACAGGGAGGCAAGATCAAATCAGTATCTTAGATGCCTATATACAAATGCGAGAAGTATGGGTAATAAGCAGGAAGAACTGGAATTGCTAACCAATAAATACAACTATGATATCATTGGTATTACAGAAACCTGGTGGGATGGGACGCATGATTGGAATGTTGGTATGGAAGGGTACGGCTTGCTCAGGAAGGACAGACAGGGAAAAAAGGGAGGAGGGGTTGCCTTGTATATTAAAAATGTACACACTTGGACTGAAGTGGAGATGAATGTAGGAGATAGCTGTGTAGAGAGTCTCTGGGTTAAGCTAAAAGGGGTAAAAAACGAGGGTGATATCATGCTAGGAGTCTACTACAGGCCACCTAGCCAGGTGGAAGAGGTGGATGAGGCCTTTTTTAAACAATTAACAAAACTATCCAAAGCCCAAGATTTGGTGGTGATGGGGGACTTCAACTATCCAGACATTTGTTGGGAAACTAACACAGCGAGGCACAGGCTATCCAATAAGTTTCTGGACTGCATTGGAGACAACTTTCTGTTTCAGAAGGTTGAAAAAGCTACCAGAGGAGAAGCTGTTCTGGATTTGGTTTTAACAAATAGGGAGGAACTAGTTGAGAACTTGAAAGTGGAAGACAGTATAGGGGACAGTGATCACGAAATAATAGAGTTCATGATCTTAAGGAAAGGTAGAAGGGAGACCAGCACAATTGAGGTAATGGATTTCAGGAAGGCAGATTTTGATAAGCTCAGAGAACTTGTAGGTAAGGTCCCATGGGAAGCAAGACTGAAGGGAAAAACAACTGAGGCGAGTTGGAAGTATTTCAAAGGGACGTTGTTAAGGGCCCAAAAGCAAACAATTCCGCTGTGTAGGAAAGATAGAAAATATGGCAAAAGACCAGCTTGGCTTAACAAGGAGATCTTGCACGATCTCAAAATAAAAAAGGAGTCATATAAAAAATGGAAACTAGGACAACTAACAAAGGATGAATATAGGCAAGCAACACGGGAATGCAGGGGCAAGATTAGAAAGGCAAAGGCACAAAATGAGATCAAACTAGCTACAGGCATAAAGGGAAACAAGAAGACTTTTTATAAATACATTAAAAGCAAGAGGAAGACCAAGGACAGGGTAGGCCCACTGCTTAGTGAGGAGGGAGAAGCAGTAACAGGAAACTTGGAAATGGCAGAGATGCTCAATGACTTCTTTGTTTCGGTCTTCACCGAGAAGTCTGGAGGTGTGCCTAACGTAGTGAATACAAGCAGAGAGAGGGTAGGTTTAGAAGATAGGATTCACAAAGAACAAGTTAAAAATCACTTAGGAAAGTTAGATGTCAGTAAGTCACCAGGTCCTGATGAAATGCATCCCAGGATACTCAAGGAGCTGATAGAGGAGGTATCTGAGCCTTTAGCTATGATCTTTGAAAAATCATGGCAGACAGGGGAGATTCCAGAAGACTGGAAAAGGGCAAATATTGTGCCCATCTATAAAAAGGGGAATAAGAACAACCCAGGAAACTATAGACCGGTCAGTTTAACGTCTGTCCCAGGGAAGATAATGGAGCAGGTAATTAAGGAAATCCTATGCAAACACTTGGAAGGTAATAAAGTGATAGGGAATAGCCAGCATGGGTTTGTGAAGAACAAGTCATGCCAAACTAATCTGATAGCTTTCTTTGATAAGATAACGAGCCTTGTGGATAAGGGAGAAGCGGTGGATGTCATATACTTAGACTTTAGTAAGGCATTTGATACGGTCTCGCATGATATTCTTATTGATAAACTAGGCAAATATAACTTAGATAGGGCCACGATAAGGTGGGTGCATAATTGGCTGGATAACCGTAGTCAGAGAGTTGTTGTTAACGGTTCTAAATCCTGCTGGATAGGGATAACAAGTGGAGTTCCTCAAGGGTCTGTTTTGGGACCCGTACTGTTCAATATCTTCATCAATGATGTAGATATTGGGATAGAGAGTACGCTTATTAAGTCTGCGGATGATACCAAACTGGGTGGGGTTGCGACTTCTTTGGAGGATAGGGACATAATTCAAAATGACCTTAGCAAGTTAGAGAAATGGTCAGAGGTAAACAGGATGAGGTTTAATAAAGAGAAATGCAAAGTGCTCCACTTAGGAAGGAACAATCAGTTCCATACATACAAGATGGGAAGCGACTGTCTAGGAAGGAGCATGGCAGAAAGGGATCTAGGGGTCATAGTGGACCACAAGTTGAATATGAGTCAACAGTGTGATGCTGTTGCCAAAAAAGCAAATATGATTCTAGGTTGTATCAACAGGTGTGTTGTAAGCAAAACTCATGAAGTCATTCTGCTGCTCTACTCTGCACTAGTTAGGCCTCAGCTGGAGTACTGTGTCCAGTTCTGGGCGCCATATTTCAAGAAAGATGTGGAGAAATTGGAAAGGGTACAGAGAAGAGCGACAAGAATGATTAAAGGTCTAGAGAACATGACCTATGAAGCCAGGCTTCGTGAACTGGGCTTGTTTAGTTTGGAAAAAAGAATTTTAAGGGGGGACATGATAGCGGTTTTCAAATATCTAAAAGGGTGTCACAAGGAGGAAGGAGAAAATTTGTTCCTCTTGGTTTCTGAGGACAGGACAAGGAGTAATGGGCTTAAAGTGCAGCAGGGGAGGTTTAGATTGGACATTAGGAAAAAATTCCTAACTGTCAGGGTGGTCAAATATTGGAATAAATTGCCAAGGGAGGTGGTGGAATCTCCCTCTCTGGAGATATTTAAGAACAGGTTAGATAGACATCTGTCAGGGATGGTGTAGGTGGAGCTTGGTCCTGCCTTGAGGGCGGGGGGCTGGACTCGATGACCTCTTGAGGTCCCTTCCAGTCCTATTATTCTATGATTCTATGATTCTATGACTGATAGAAGAAGAGGCCATATCTCAAATGCTTGCATCATCAGCCAATGAGAAAGACACAGCAGTGAAGAAGTCACTTTCATTAAAAACTTAACACTTCCCCTTCCTAATTCTCTAGAATTAGGATACTGAAAAAGTAGTAATCTCTGGACTCTACGTGTATAACATATTTCACGCAACTTAAATTTCAAAGAAACCCAAGAAGGTTTAGATTGTTTCTTAAACTATTTTTTATCCTGTACTACTTACGTAAAAGTTTCCCCCCAAGAATTATCTACATAGTAATATACCCCTACTTGACTGCGTCTATCTGTAATGGATAATATTTTCCCAGGTTTGGATTATTTTTTAAATGGAGAAAATTTAGATCCACTTCATTTATTATGGATTCTCCCATTGTTATTTTTCTCTTTTATTAATTTTTTTGTGTTACCTTCATGAACAATTAAAATATGATGTTATTTTCATTCTATCCCGTATACTACTATTATTTGATATGAATACAATCAGACTTGGTTTTCAGCATATTTGGTTATATCCTTAAATAAACTAGTTTCTCAAACTATCATCTAAATGATTTATTACTGTAAGAATATATATATAGTTTCAGGGCAGTTCTAGGAGCAATATCTTAATATTTCCATCTTTCTTTCCTTCAGACATTTTAATATTTATATGTTCATATATTTTCACAAAGAAAAAAGTGATCAAGTGGATAAAAAAAGTAGGAATAGAAGCCAGGAGATCTGACTTTATTTGTATGGTCATTTAACTTATGTTTGCTTTTGTTTCCATATATTTCTGGCTGGAACTAGGAAAATTCATATACATTGTAAGAACCTTTTCTTGTGAAATTTTGAATAAATTTAGTTCAGTGTAATTGAATTGTGGCTTGTATTCAGACCAGGGAGACTAAATTGACTAGAAAGAACAATTATTTGAAGTATACCATATGCTAGTGCTGTCAACATTTGCATATTATACATACATTCATATAGTATGGAACATTTTTATAGAAATAACTTTTTATTATTTAGATCTTCAGTTAATAATTTTGTATTTTAATGTCAAATCCGCATACATATGCCACATTTTATAGTGGAAACTAAATTATTCAAGAACGTACCTAAGATAATGAAACAGAACCTGGGTGTTTTTTGAAAATTGGATGCTTCATGTAATTATAAAACCATATTTCCTCTCTGTTTTAGATTATTTATTAATACAGTTTGTTCTTTCTGGAAACTAAGTATTAATTAAGTGGATCAATTAAAAAAGAACTAAAATTCATTTGTAGCATAAGTTACCAAAGATGAAGTTGACGGGGCCAAGATCAGGACTTGGTCAGTTATAGGCTCTAGTCTCTGCATTTCATCCTATTGGAAATTTGTTAAAAATTGACTTGTTTACATTTGTAAGTGAGTTGTAAGGTGCATCTTTGTCCAGTGTTTCCATTAAAGGTAGACTCTGGAATTGACTGTTAGCCTACTGGCTGTTTTCCTCCATCTTTTCCTTTAAAGTAGTTGTGGTGAAGGGTTTTCAACAGGGGTGTGCAAATACCGGCCTGCGGGCCAGATCCGGTCTGCCAGTGTTAGCGCCTGACGGGGCCCCATCACTATATTTACCTGTGCCTCCACGGGTATGGGCGATCACAGTTCCTGTTGGCTGTGGATTGCCTTTCCTGCTGCTGTTTTATTGCCCATCCCTGGACTTTAGTGTATTTGCTCATTATGTCCCTGATTCAGCAAAGCACTCAAATATGTCCTTAACTTTAAATATATTTGAGTGCTTTGTAGTATTAGAGTCTGTATTAGAGTAATGTTAATTACTCCCTAATTAAACCATGTCAGATGTGCAATGATATTATTATTCTGAGTGCTTTGTAAATGCCTCTAATCAGTAAATTGCTTTGCCTTCTCTGTAGTGTTTTTGCCTCCCTGTTGGATTGAGATTCCAAAGGTTGGTGGCAGAAGAATAACAAAGAGCATAATACAGGACTATGTAGCACTTTAAAGACTAACAAGATGGTTTATTAGATGATGAGCTTTTGTGGGCTAGACCCACTTCCTCAGATCAAATAGTGGAAGAAAATAGTCACAACCATGTATACCAAAGGATACAATTAAAAAAAATGAACACATATGAAAAGGACAAATCAAATTTCAGAACAGAAGGGGGATGCGGCGCGGGGGAGGGGAGGTAAATGTCTGTGGGCTAATGATATTAGAGGTGATAATTGGGGAATCTGTCTTTGTAATGGGTAAGATAACTAGAGTGCTTGTTGAGACCCACTTGTAAAGTGTCGAATTATAGCATGAATGACAGTTCAGAGGATTCCCTTTCAAGTGCAGATGTAAAAGGTCTTTGAAGCAGGATGCAGGTAGTTAAGTCGTTGAGACAATGTCCTTTCTGGTTGAAATGGCAAGAAACTGTTTTTTCTTTGTGATCCTGTCTAATATCTGTTTTGTGGGCATTGATCCTTTGGCGAAGTGTCTGAGACATTTGTCCAATGTACATAGCAGACGGACACTTTCGGCACATGATAGCATAAATTATATTTCTGGATGCACAGGAATATGTGTTCTTGATCTTATAACTCACTTGGTTAGGTCCAATAATGGTATCAGCAGAGTGAATAGGTGGACAAAGCTGGCAATGGGGTTTGTTGCAAGGGAAGGTACCAGGGTTGGTATTAGTGTGGTATGTCCTGTGGTTGTTGGTAAGAATCATCTTGAGGTTAGGTGGTTGTCTATAGGGGCATGTCTACACTACAAAGTTAATTCGAACTAACGGACGTTAGTTCGAATTAACTTTGATAGGCGCTACACTAGTGCTCCGCTAGTTCAAACTTAATTCGAACTAGCAGAGCGCTTAGTTCAAACTAGGTAAACCTCATTCCACGAGGACTAAGCCTAGTTCGAACTTACTAGTTCGAATTAAGGGCTGTGTAGCCCCCTAATTCGAACTAGTGGGAGGCTAGCCCTCCCCAGCTTTCACTGGTGGCCACTCTGGCCAACACCAGGGAAACTCTATTAGCCCCGCTCCCGGCCCCGGACCCCTTAAAGGGGCACGGGCTGGCTACGGTGCCCATGCCAGGTGCAAGCCTGCCAGCACCCAGCCAGCAGACCCTGCACCTGGCACGGCTCGAGTCAGCAACCCGATGCCCCCCAGCCCTCCCCCTCTTCCCAGGACCAGGCTGGCGGCTCCCGGGAGCTTGCCCAGGACCGCAAGAGGCGGGCACCTGCCTGGTCCAGTGTAGACATCGTGGGCCTTGTCCACGACCTCCGCACTAGGCACAGAAAAGTGGCCGTCTAGGGCAGGAGAGCTGCCAGCCTGGCCACCGAGGAGCAGGTGTGCATGAAAATCAAGGTGGTCCACTGAGACCCCCGACCCTGAGCCCTGAGATTAGAATGGCCGTACTGGGTCAGACCAAAGGTCCATCTAGCCCAGTAGCCTGTCTGCCGACAGCGGCCAACCCTAGAAACCCTGGAGGGGATGGACCAAAGACAGTGACCAAGCCATTTGTCTCGTGCCATCCCTCTCCAGCCTTCCACAAACTTCGGGCAGGGACACCACTTCTACCCCCTGGCTAATACCAGTCCATGGACCCAACCTCCATGAATTGATCTCACTTCTCTTTCAACTCTGTTCTAGTTCTAGCCTTCACAGCCTCCTGCAGCAAGGAGTTCCACAGGTTGATTATTTGCTTTGTGAAGAGGAACTTTCTGTTATTGGTTTGAAGCCTGCTATCCATTCCTTTCCTTTGGTGTCCTCTAGTCCTTCTATTATGGGAACTAATGAAGAACTTTTCTGTATGCACCCTCTCCACCCCACTCGTGCTTTTATAGACCTCTATCATATCCCCCCTCCATCTCCTCTTTTCTAAGCTGAAAAGTCCCAGTCTCTTTAGCCTCTCTTCATATGGGACCTGTTCCAAACCCCTGATCATTTTAGTTGCCCTCCCCTCTCCCACCTCCTTTTCCCAGTCTCCCCCAGTTTTGTTCAATAAAGAGAGATTCTATTTTTGAACACAATTGTCCTTTATTTTGTACATCAGGAAAGGGGGCTAGGGAGGGGTAAGTGGAAGGAGGTGAGGGAGGAATGGGGTATGAGCCCCCGATGGGGAGGACTGGGCTGGCTCTGTGGGCTTCTGGGGGTGGAACCTCTCCTGCAGCCCCCCAATTGCCCCCTCTTCCTAGATGGCAGCCTGTGGCAAATGCAGCCGGTCTGATGGCCGAGTGCTGTGATGTGCCCAGTGTGGGTACTCCGGGCAATCCAAGCCAGGGCTGCTTTGCAAGCGGGGCACCCCTGACAACTGTTTGTCCGGGGTGGGGGTCGGGTCCCTTTAAGCACAGCCCTCGGCTAGCCTGAGACAGCATCTCCACGCTCTAAGTCCTCATCTGATGCCCTGCCGGCACTGCTTCCAGCCATCCTTAACCCCGGTTCAGGGTCCACTCTGTGTGGACATGCTAGTTCGAATTAGCAAAATGCTAATTCGAACTAGTTTTTAAGTCTAGCTGCGCTAATTCGAATTAGCGCTGTAGTGTAGACATACCCTACGAGACTGTGTCTGTCTCCCAGAGCCTTTCGGAGTTTGGTATCCTGTTCCAGTATAGGCTGTAGTTTATTGATAATGTGTTGGACAGGTTTAAGTTGGGGGTTGTAGGTGATGACAAGTGGTGTTCTATTGTTGGTTTTCTTGGGTCTGTCTTGAAGTAGATGGTTTCTAGGTATTCGTCTGGCTCTTTCAATTTGCTTTTTTTTATTTCTCCAGGTGGGTAGTTGAGGTTTATAAATGCTTGGAAGAGATCCTGACGTTTCTGGTCTCTGTCAGTGGGATTAGAGCAGATGCGGTTGTATCGAAGGGCTTGGTTATAGATGATGGATCGTATGGTGTGTTCTGGATGGGAGCTGGAAGCATGACTGGTTTCTTTGACTGGTTAGGACTTTCAAGAAACATTCCTTTGGCTTCCTACAGAGGATTCCCTTTGTTGGTACAGTTCTTAACTCTCAAGTAGGCAGAATATTAATGTCAAGAATAAAGATTCCTGAAGCTTCAATCGTACAAAAGAATGCTGCTCCATCAAAACCCTACTCAAGAAGGCTGTCTACACTATAGCCTTTTTTCGGAAAAACATATGCAAATGAGGCTAAGCATGGAATATCGCCACACCTCATTTGCATAATTGAGGTTCCATTTTTCCACAAGAGGCTTTTGTGCAAAAACCCCCTCTTGCGCAATTGTTCTTCCACAATTTTTCCCGGAAGAATGGCTCTTGCACAAGAGGAGGGTTTTGTGCAAAAAGGAACCATGTAGATGGCTCCTTTTTGCACAAAAGCCTCTTGCACAAAAACGGAGCCTCATTAATTATGCAAATACGGCGTGGTGATATTCCACGCTTTGTCTCATTTGCATATGTTTTTCCGCATGAGAGGGGCAGCATAGACATAGGAAGTAATGCTCTTTCTACTTCTCATGGGTCACGTGTCCTCACCTGATTTTGTCATACCTTAGGTGGAGAAGTCTGCAACACTGGATTTTGTTAAATATTCACAGGGTTGACCAGTCAAGAAGAAAAGGTGGTGCTCTCCTTGACATCATTTCTCAACTTGCAAATATGCTGAAAGAACTAGCAGAGAGGGAGGGAGGGAAGGAGGGAAGTCATTCTTCTAGCTGCAAGGAAGCAGTCAAGTTATGGGGCTGGTGTAAGCAGGATATTGTTTATCTCATTGCTCTACACTTAGCAGACAAGGACAGCAGCCTAGCAGAGATGAAATTTAACTGTACAAATACACATTAAAAAAACAGGCAATAAATGACACATTCAACTTGTGAGGATTCCTGTACATAGAGCTCTTTGCATCTGATAGAATCTGGAATCTCTTTGCTTTTGCACAACTGCAAAGAAAGATGTCTGCTTTTCCCTGAACTAGGGAGACAGGTCTCTTCTATGCTTTCCTGCAATTTCCTTTCATCCAGATTCTGATTAAGAAGGTAAGATAAGAATGAAGATCATTCTAGTTGCCCCAGAATGACTCAGGTAACAACAATGCACAGACTTTTTTCTACTCCCTTCAGGAACTGTGTGGACTTCTTTGATATTACCAGACATATCTCCCAGGTCTCTATCACAGTATTTGACAACACTGGGGTATGAGATTCTAATGGACTTTGAAAAAAATCTTGCCCTTTTAGAATTGCAACAGATATTGATTAACTTCAGGAAACAATTGACTAGAAAGCATTATAGCTCAAGTGAACTACATTTGGATAAACAAGTACATAGATCAACTATTGGCTTCTGTTCAGTACATTCTTGGAAATTTGCTTCAACTGAAGCCTGCCGATCTTTCCATTTCCCCTGGGAAGTGCATGAAGCCTACCTTACACTTCTAGATAAATCTGGCTTTTCCCATTATACAGTTAAGAAATTTATGAAGGGAGCTGTCAATATGTAGCATCCTATGAATGTGGTACTATAATGGGATCTCTAATATAGCTTATGACGTCTTCATTTGTTCTCAACTATCTGTCAAAATGGCTTTTTTTAGTGACCATACTGTGCTACATGAATAAATCAACTACATACCCTTGTTGCCGATCACCATTCACTATCTTTCACAGGAATATGGGGTTTTATCCTGACACCCTAGTTTCCTTCCCTAGGTGAATTATATGACTTCCACATTAATAATTTGATTAATTTTTCTTTCAAACCTCACACTCACTTAAAGGAATCACTCATTTACGTTAGACAGCTGAGAGAGCTCTCGCATACTATTTAATAGGACCAAAGAAGTACTTAAGTTTTACAATCTCTTTATATGGTGTGCTGATAGTCTTGGGTTCATACTGTCTCTCCACACACACTATCTAAATACCTCCATTTGGAAATTTCCAGTACACATATTTAAATAATAGCACATGTACACATGAGGAAAATACTTTCCACAAATGAAAAAATCTTGAGAACCATTGTGTTAACTTGAAACTTTCCTCTATATAACAATTAATATCAATTCCTCCCTCCTAAACTTGTTGTTTATTCACTAGAACCATACCCCCCATTTTTTTTTTGCTATAAAAAACACAATACATTGTGTTTTTCTTTGGGTACTTTTAAATGCTATGTTAGTAAAACAGTTATGATATTGTTTCAAAAACGGTTTCCATTGATTCTTGATAGTATTCTAATTCTAAAAATTAATTTGTAATATTTAGTAATTTCAATGAGAGCTATAGCTTTTGGTTCCAGTAACTCTATCCTATGGTGATTCAAAATATTTTCTTCATGTGTACATGTATTGAAAAGAGAATAAAAATCTGAAGGCAGTGGATTTCAGATGACAAATGGCAGCAACAGATTTATTAACATGAACACATCTGGTAAATGGAGTTTTCTTATTGTATAGTACCCAGCGGAATGTTCTGGGGTTTCATAATACCTCCATCTTCTTTGCATGCTCTACCTCTTCCCTCCGCTGTCTCTCAGCATATTCTGCCTTTTTCTCCTCAAGTTCCCGATCCATCTCCTTCTGTCTCTTAGCAATTTCTTCATCTGCCTTCTGCCTTCTTTCAGCAGCTTCCTTGGCTCGCTTCTGATCCCTTTCATCCACATCTCTGGTTAGTAACAACACTACCAGATCTAGTTTAGAGGCCCTTTTCCTAAAGGCAATTTGTGCCTCTCCCCAAGCACAAATCCTTCAGAGCACTTTTGCTCAGACTCTCATATAATCCCGGGATCATCGCAGCGGCTCTTTAATCAACCAAACTCTCAACACCAAAAATCAAATTTAGACAGCGAGGGGTCCTGATCCCAAAGCTCAATTGACCAAGATCTGTGGATCCTGCCGACTACGCCACTGTGACGGACCAAGCCGTGTCTGGGCACAGCTGAGGGCATCCGCTCAGGGCGAATTGCTCAAATCCGGGGTTCCTTACAGCCCCCGACTGGGGACCTCTCCACACAGGCCACAAACCAGTCTCACAGAGCGCTTCAGCTGCCTGCCTGAAGCCTCCCGAGCAAAACCCCTCCGACACCCCAGCAATATCCGTGCCCCAGATGGCCCCGGGCCTCATACACAGGTGGGGGGTCCTAGCACCCAATCCCACCTACCCCGAACAAGTCCTGTCCGGTTCCAAGAAACCAGCCACAGATCCCTGGTCAATTTACCCTCTGGACCTTACCCACAAATCACGCTGGGCCAATCCTTTAGAATCTATATCTAAAGGTTTATTATTACAAGAAAGAAAAGCACGAGAGTAAGGTTATTAAAGTACAGTACGTTACATGCACCGAATCTCCCAGTCCTCGATGCAGGCTCTAGCAGAGATGTTGCAGCTGCTGGTTTAAAAGTTCTTATTGCACATCCTACGATCAGGATGGGTTCACAGGTCTCCCGGGCTCTTCAATCCCTGCAGTGCTGCCTCTGGGATGAAGTGCTGAGCTGAGAACAAAATGGCATCGACCACATGGCCTCTTTTATCCCCTTCCTGGCCTCTTCTTGTATGCAGCAAGTCACCTGGTCAGAAGCCAATCTCTATGTTCCCTGCTGGCTGCCCTCAGGTGACAAATCCCATTCTTTGGGTGTGTCCATAGCCTATTGAGAGTCATTGTTCCACAGGGCTTTGCTACTCAGCCTGTCCATAGCTATGCTTAACCACATTCACAGAAATATTCAGCTTCCACACAGATTACAGATTCCTACCTACACACACAGACATTATACACTCACATAAATAGCGTACATAGGATCAACAAACAATAATCTCCCATTCAATACCCCACATGGCTCCCCCCACACCAATTTCTGGGGCCAACACCCCCACCTAGGGGTGCAGAAGCGATCTGGCTGCTTCCCTCCAATTCAGCAACGTGACACCTCCATTTGGAAATTTCCAGTACACATTTTTAAATAATAGCACATGTACACATGAGGAAAATACTTTCCACAAATGAAAAAATCTTGAGAACCATTGTGTTAACTTGAAACTTTCCTCTATATAACAATTAATATCAATTCCTCCCTCCTAAACTTGTTGTTTATTCACTAGAACCATACCCCCCATTTTTTTTTTTGCTATAAAAAACACAATACATTGTGTTTTTCTTTGGGTACTTTTAAATGCTATGTTAGTAAAACAGTTATGATATTGTTTCAAAAACGGTTTCCATTGATTCTTGATAGTATTCTAATTCCAAAAATTAATTTGTAATATTTAGTAATTTCAATGAGAGCTATAGCTTTTGGTTCCAGTAACTCTATCCTATGGTGATTCAAAATATTTTCTTCATGTGTACATGTATTGAAAAGAGAATAAAAATCTGAAGGCAGTGGATTTCAGATGACAAATGGCAGCAACAGATTTATTAACATGAACACATCTGGTAAATGGAGTTTTCTTATTGTATAGTACCCAGCGGAATGTTCTGGGGTTTCATAATACCTCCTGGGTCCAGATTTCTGTTCAGTTGCTTTTAGAAACACATAAAACGAAGGTCCAACTGCATAATTAAAATGAATAGGTTCCCAAGAGTTTGGTTCACTGGCTTACAAGGTATGCTTACTGTACTAAAAAAACATTAATTATACCATTCCATCTGATGCTGCTCTCATCAGCGCAAATCAATGATCTTTCTTCCTGTTCATAGGTCCTGGTTGCCTTTTACTTAAACAAAACAGAGAGAGCTCATCTGTTAGAAAACTGTCTCTTTTTGTAAACTTCCTAGGACATATGGGCACTATAAAATAATAGGAACTAATTCAGCTCAAATAAAATGTGTTTTTCGGTTTGCTGCTGACTTGTATCCACTTTACCCCCTATCAAAGAAGCTATAATGATTAAGTGATTGAAGAACCCAGTTTGTCCATGCTTTCACTCTTGATCACTTCTCCATGTTACCTTACTATCAACCTTATTGTTGAACCCGAATAAAAATATCTATTTATATTTGGTGTTCCGTGTTTTGCAATATATATATATATATATTTATGAATGCATATAACCCTTTAATAAATTTTTAATTTGAAATGTATTCTTGGTATTTCACTTCACTTCCATGTACAGCTATCTTGAGTAAGCTTACCTAGAAGCAGCTCAGACTTTAATGTGGTTGTGATGTACAACAGCAACTTCTGGAAGTGAAAGCTGAAAATAGAATTTCTACTTCTTGGTAAATTATTAGTTTTCATTCAGACTGTGCCCTTTACAGTCAGTATATAAAACAGAGAAAATAAATTAATATCATAACAGCTTCTTTAGAGAAACAGATTACTAAAAACACAAGCAGTCTATTCCTGGATGCAAACTCCATACAGAGTAGATTGCTCAAAAGTAACAGTTTTAAACAGTGTGTACATTCTTGGATAATGTATCTTAATCTTTTCCAGCTGCCTTCTCTTGGTAACGAAGTATGCAAGTCTTATCCAAATACTTATTAGACAACTGATATGGATTTAACAATTCCCAATTCCAGTAGAGTGATATAATGAAAGTAAGATTAGTCTCCACTTGAATGCTAGAGGTCAAATTGAAAAGGACTCTTTAGTAGTTTGGAAAGTTCACACAGTTAAATGAGTTGTGTGCATTACTGGAGGGAGGTGAGTGAATTCAGTCCATCCTGAGTTTCCTATCTAGCCAACTTAAATAACACTGGTATTAATAATGTCAAGGATCGAAAAATCTCTTTGCCACTGGATAATGGAAAATATTCCCCCACTGTATGAGGCTACGTCTAGACTGCAAGCCTCTTTCGAAAGAGGCTTTTTCGAAAGATACTTTCGAAAAAGCCGTTCGAAAAAGAGCGTCTAGACTGCAAACAGTACTTTCGAAAAAGCAAGCCGCTTTTTCGAAAGAAAGCACCCAGGCAGTCTGGATGCTCTCTTTCGAAAAAGCCCTGTTTGCATTCAAGAACACCTTTTTTCGAAAGAGCACTTTTGAAAAAAGGCGTTCTTCCTCGTGAAATGAGGTTTGCCGCCGTCGAAAGAAAAGCCACGTTCTTTCGATTTAATTTCGAAAGAACGCGGCTGTAGTCTAAAAAGTAAATGGCTTTTTTCGAAAAAACCCTTGAGTCTGGACACAGCCTGAGTGAGTAGTAGAAGGGGCATGGAGAGGTTAGTGTAGGATTGCTGCCACCACAAGTCAGAAGTTGCAGGAAGAAGAAGAAAAGAGAACTGTTTCCTTTCCAACAGCCAAAGATGGGTGTTAAAAGGTTTTATGCACATTTAGTGCCCATTTATTATCACTCCTCCCCAAAAACCTTTTCTCTTCACATCAGTCTTATTACCCTTGATAACCTTACAAAGTTTTTGTAAGAAGTTGTTTTTTTGTTGTTGTTGTTGGTTTTTTTGGGGGGTTTTTTTTGGTAAGAAGTTCCTCCCTTTCTCTCCCCAATGCATTTTTCCTAATGGAAGCTTTCTTTATCTATTGAGAATCCCTATTGTTTTGTCTCATCATTTTTTTCTTGAATAAATCTGCCTGTTGTGCATTCAAGAATTTTTCCACTTGTTTGAAGCTTCTTACAGCACCAAATGTGGAAATATACTTTAAGGCCCTTTATACATTAACAGTCACAAACCAGAGTAAGGGCTTACCTACATGAGTACCACAGTGCAGGCTATGGGGATATGAATGGTAGTACACTCTGTATAGGACAGCTAATATGTAATATTTTAGATCATTCCGGCACAGACTAAAAGGTGCCTAATGTATATTAATATAGTTCTGTTTGAATTGGGACTAAGGCGATGAACACACTACAGCTTCGGAGGATGGATAGCGCTATGTTGGCGAGAGAAGTTTCCTGCTGACGTGGCTACTGCTGCTCACTGGGCCTGGAATTACGGAGTTGATGGGAGCACTGTCTCCCATTGGCATGGTGTTTGACTAGCAGTGCTACAGTGGCCTGCACCGCTGTTTAGCGCCAGTCAATAATATAGCCACGTAAGGGTTTGAACTGATATAATTACATCAGTGTAGTTTTATTGATACAAATTTCTGTAGCACAGAGAGGTTGAGTATTATTCAAAGAATGCAGGATTCCTGCATAATGTATGGAAAACTAATTCTGAGAAATAACTGACAGCATTTTTGTCCAGCTAGGTCACACATCTATATTGATGGAGTGTTCCAAGTATCTCTTTAATAAAAATCATCAATAGTTATTGGTCACTGATAGTGTTCCCTCTAAGATGCACAGCTTCACAGGTGATTAATCAGCTCTGCCCACTCAGGCTCAAAGCTCCATGCACGGCGCTGACTGACTCGTCGGGTCTGATTAATCACCTGGGAAAGTGCGCTGCCATGCACGTTAGAGGGAAGCCTGGTCACCAATAGTGATAACCAATAGTAATCAGTCACAATTTTCTTGATTTTTTTTTTTCAGCTTCTGCTGTATATAGCTTAGTTTTTCCTCTCTCTCACCCTTGTCCTCCGACCTCCAATAGTTCTCAAAGTTTTCACTTTCTAGTCTTTTCCTCTGCCTCGAATAGGGTATTGTTATGAGATTGCAGAGCTGGGATAAATCTCTCTACTTAGATCAGTATGTTTTATATTTGGATCTCTACACTAGCCAAATCACTGCTGCTCATAACTTTCTCAAGCTGTACTGGAGAAGGAACTGACCAGGTTGTTCTTGCATAAGGCAGAATTTGCTGCTTTTAGTTTTTCTGCTTTTTTTGTTAATCTTAGGTTGAAGACCAGAAGTGTTACAAAAACTTTTTTCAATCTAGTGCAATACTCATAATGCATAAATTAAAAATGGAAATAGTTCTGTCAATCAGGTTATTTATTAAATTAAAATCAGTTATCTAACACCCTATTTACTGTTGCCCATCTAAGCAATAACAATTCAGTTTGGGTACATCTATACAGCAAAGTAATTTCAAAATAACTGGTGCTATTTTAAAATAACTTAGTCCACATCTACATAGTGGCAGTTATTTCAAAATAATGTCAAATACTGTCAAGCTGAAGGACTTCTTACTCTGACTCCTGTAACCCTCCAACTTCCCTTATTCCTTGTACAATGAGGAAGAGTGCTCTGTTTCGAAATAAGTTCTGTGTAGACCAGTGATTCTCAACCTTTTTCCCATGGAGGAACTCCTAAAATAATTTTTCATATCCCGAGGAACCCCTACCTATGAAAATGTTTGCTTGGCCTGAAAAAGTTGACAGCGGGGAGCGCAATTCAATTACTGCTAAATTATTGTCAAGAACATGTATTTGTAAGGAGCTGTTATATAGCTATATCTATATATATGTCAGCTTACATTGTAAGAATTTTATTTATTTATTTATTTATTCCACGATTTCTTGCAGAATCCCTGACAATGGTCTATGGAACCTCAGGGTTCCACGGAACCCTGGTTGGGAAACACTGGTGTAGATGCTCCCAATTTCGAAATAAGCTATTTTGTAATCAGCTACACAAATGATGTAGCTCGATTTGCATAGCTTATTTTGAGTTAAGCCCTTCTGTGTAGACACACCCTCATGTGTATATTTTTCTCCTCCTATAACTATTTTTCATGTTTTATCTCTTGAGATAAAATCTTAGTTTAGGCTGTTGCTATTGATTTAATTTTTTAAGAGACATAGTAATTTTAAAAAAGACCATAGCAATTTATATTTTATGGTAACAACATAAGTATAAAGTTAAATTGGACTATTGCACTTATCACAGTATACAGCCAAGGATCATAACTAATGTACTTTCTTAAATTTGATGGAGTGAATAGAAATGGGATCACAAATGTTTATGTTGTTGGTAAGTAAACTTAGCCCTTTGGCATAAAGAAAATGTTTGAAGTCCCAAAAATAAACTCAATAGAGTGACTACAGGTAGTCCCCGGGTTACGTACAAGATAGGGACTGTAGGTTTGTTCTTAAGTTGAATCTGTATGTAAGTCGGAACTGGCGTCAGCCGCTGCTGAAACTGATCAGTTTCAACCGCGGCTGAATCTGGATGCCAGTTCTGACTTGCATACAGATTCAACTTAAGAAACCCAGGCGTCCCCAAGTCAGCTGCTGCTGAAACTAACCAGCGGCTGATTCCAGGAAGCCTGCGGCAGAGCAACTCTGCCTTGGGCTTCCTGTAGTCAGCCGCTGGTCAGTTTCAGCAGCGGCTGACTTGGGGACGCCTGGGGCATAGCAGCTGGGGTGCTGCTGGGTTGCTCCAGTAGCGCTCCTCTGCGCTACTGGAGCAACCCAGCAGCACCCCAGCTGCTCTGCCCCAGGCGTCCTGATTCAGCCACTGCTGAAACAGACCAGCAGTGGCTGAATCGGGATGCCTGGGGCAGAGCAGCTGGGGTGCTGCCCGGTTGGTCTGGAGCGGCGCTGCGGGACCAACCCGGCAGCCCCCAGCTGCTCTACCCCAGGGGTAGGCAAGAAAAGCCAGGTCTGCTGGGGGGGGGGTGCACTAACTGCACCCCCCCCACCTCAGCAGACCAGGGAGACGGGGGTGGCGGCTTTGTTCGGGCGGCGGCTTTGTTCGGGTGTCCCCAGTAGACCAGGGAGACCGGGAGAAGTTTTTCTCGCCCCGGAGGACACGGGTGGCGACCCGCCGCCCGTGAGCTCCGGGGCGAGAAAAGTCCCGTTCGTACGTGCGGATCCGACATAAGTCGGATCCGCGTAAGTCGGGGACTGCCTGTACTCTGGAGGGACTGACTTCTGCCATAAATAGTTTTTTTTGTGTTTAACACATCACACTTTTTTACAGATTTCCATTGTGATACGATCAGTTCCTGATAATGAATCCGGGTTTTCTAAAGACTTCAATATTGTGATTAGATCAGCTTATCTTTAATGCAACCTGGTTCATAATTTACTTCTATGTGAATTTTTGCTGTGTTCTGAAAGAATTTATATTATTACGATAAAAACTTCCAAAATGTTTTGTGTAAAAAAAAAAAAAAAAATCTTTTCCTCACCCCTCTACTGATATTGTCCAACCATGTAAAAAAACAAGATTGTAGTATAAACGTCTAAAAGTAAAAAATGCAGCTAAGAAGCATGCCACTTATAACAGTTCCTAATCATGAGGTGTTTTCACCTTCTTGATGTACTGTACCCTGTAATACAAACAATAATATTTGTGTATTTTTCCAAACTATCATATCTGTCTGTCTACATTCTCGATGAACCTCATGTGTTCAGTATCAATCAGCCTCTGTTTTTTTTACACTTAGCTGTGATTTTTCTTGTTTTTGTTGAATTATGTCAAACATTGTGTTCCTTTAATACCAATTTGCATATCTGTATTATAAATATACTAGCTGAAAAATTATCATAGACATACATGAAAAGACTAAGAATTGTGTACTATAATGATTTTAAATGGAAAAATCAGATGATTAGTAGTACAACTTAAAAATTACTTATATGCCAGTATTCTAATTGTATTTAAGAATATAGTTGCAAATGCAAATCATTTGCTCCTCCCTGTCACCCAAAAGAATCTTACTGCTAAGGATCAGTTAGCCTTTTACATAGCAACAAGCTAAAACAGTGTTACTTTTTGTAGTGCTAAGCCTTTTTAAGTCTTAATCCTATAACCTATTTTTGTCTGCATGAAGGTGGGAAACTCACCAGTCCACACCAGTTTAATCCAATGGAAAAAATAACTTCCTGATCCACAAATGGCTAAACGGTCAGACCTATGCTATCAAAAATAACAAAGCACTAACACTATACTATGGCGGAGAGTGGGATGTAGCGGGTTGAATCGAGGCTTTTTGAAGAGACTAGGTAAGCTTGAATGGGGGAGAGGGGCTCTCGAGTCAGGCAGCTAACCTGTTTCTAGCCCAGGGAAAGGTACTGGACCAGAAGAGTGGCAGCCCTCCTTCCCCAGCCACACATGAAATCTGGCATTGGTGCTTTGTGCTCTCTGCCATAAGTACTATCCTTTTCCTGCTGTCATTCAAAGATCTCCTCACTGATTGTGGGAAAGGGGTATGAGTGATTAGAAAGTACAATTTAACAAAGTACAAAATTTGAGACATTGTTTCTACATGCCTTATAAAACTATGTAATCTATAAATATCACACAGTTGGGAAAAATAAAGGTATTTGAGATGTATCGAATATACAGCCTGATTTTATACTCACATATACAGTATAAATTGGGAATAACAGCAGTTATTTCGAAATAACATTCCTAGCATCTATACAGCCATTCCGTTATTTCAAAATTAATTCGAAATAGCAGAGGGCTTACTTTGAAATTGGTAAATCTCATTCCATGAGGAATAGTGCCAATTTTGAAATTGCTATTTCGAAATAAGCGCTGTGTAGACTGTTATTTCGAAATAGGGAGTGTCTAGCCTTTCCCAAGGTGCCATGCTGGCTGGCCTGGCCACAAGGTAACTTCTGACCCGATGCCCTGCCGGAACTGATTCCAACCAGCCTTAAATGCAATTCAACATCCACTCAGTGTGGACACACTATTTCAAAACGCATTTTGTGTGTAGACGCATTATTTCGAAATAAGCTATTTCGAATTAACTATTTCAAAATTAGATATTTTGAAATAACGCTGTAGTATAGACATACCCTTAGACTATCGAAGTGGTCCTGGTTGGGTTACCTGATTACTCACAAATATATTCTGAAAGTGTTTGTGTTCTTAATTAAGATACTTGTTGTAAACTGCTTTATCAGATTTTTCAAGCTGTGTGCATGATAATCTTTTAAAATTTTTGCAGGAAAGATACAGTAGAGCTTGTATGTTCATGTGGAATAATGATTAAAGGTACTTCTTACTCAATCATAGTGATCATTTAGAGCTGTTTCGGCTCTTTGAATGAGAAACCATAATATACTTCTGCTTACGTGTGATAAGAAAAAAAAACGTGATTACATTACATCATCACAAGATTTATATTTATTTTATTTTGCCATCTAGATGGTAGGCAAGAGAGCTTCTTGTCACATGGCAATTGTAATATCTCAATTCCTTTCATAGTAGGAAATATATTCACAACCTTTTTAACAGTTTGTTTTTTCTAAAAGGCCTTTTTTAATATTCACTTTTATATTAGAATTTTTCTAGCATTGTTATATCAAATATTAAAGCAAGGTGGATTTATTTAGCTATCTGATTTCAAACACAAGAATCCAAGGGCTGTCAGGTATATTTCAGAAGTTTGTAATTAAAGTAGGATGCAACTAATATAATTTACCATATCATAGTATAGTACATTACTATTACTCTAGTACTATTACAATTAGATTACTCTCCCTATGATTTTAATCCTGGTTTGTATTAGCAATTTTTAGTTGTTTTCTTAAAGAAAATTTGCTTCTCATTGGCTGGTTGATAGCCATTAAAATATGGAATCTAAATATAGCCTTTTTAATTAAATTTGGTGGCACTTTTTGCTAGAGAGGAAGAATATACTTATAGCTTCACTTATAGTAAATGGTAAGTGCTAAGGACCACCAAATTTGGTATGCAGCTTCCTCTTAGAATCATAGAATACTAGGACTGGAAGGGACCTTGAGAGAACATCAAGTCCAGTCCTCTGCTCTTATTATAACATAAAGCAAGATAACAGCTTGGTTGTACTTGGTATGGGGTTGCTTCTCATCAACCCAGGCAGAAGAGACAGAATCACCAGGGAAGTGAAAGGGGGTGGCTGGGGGTGCCCCTGTCCGGGACTGCCCCATCCTCGAGCCTCCCACTCCTCGTGCTCTTTAGGGAGAGCAGGAGTGACTGAAGCTCATCCCCCTCTGATTTGTAGAGAATGTTTCCCTTTGTCAGGGAGCATTGCTGGCTGTTTCCCTTTGTCAGAAGGAAAGTGGACAGTTTGCTGCAAGAGGAAAGTGCACAGTTTGCTCCAGTCCTCACTCTGGATGGGGAGCACAGAGGGAGAACTTGGACCTGCACCAGCTGGGGGATATGCCTTGGGGGCTGTGACTGCTGGAGCTGCAGCAGCCATGGAAAGGTGTTTCTCCCCTGGCTCCAAGTTGCTGTGTTCAGATAGGGCTGGGGTAGCTTTTTCTGCCAAAAAAGCCTGCACACTGAACCTCTCATCTCCAGTTCCACCCGAGAGCAACGATTCAAATGAAGCATGAACATTTTTCTTTTATTTTCAAAAAAAAAAACCCAAAATTAATTGAGCTAAGGACCTGAGGAATGCTGGGTAAATCTTCTAGCTTATACAGTTTAAAATACATGTATTCAGATTCTTACATTTTATGTTTTCATTGTTAGAAAATAAAATGACACATTTCTTATAAATAATGTCAGTAATTTTTTTATTTGTGATTTGTGTCAAATTGTATTTGAAAGGAAATAAGAATTCAGTTAAAATGCCAATTAAAATGTTGGTTAAATTAAAGAACCTTAAAGTGCTGGTTACACAAGAAAAAAAAACTTTTATCAAGACCTTTTTTTGCATTTAAACCTGATTGATTAAACTAAAGGAGTATTAGTCATAGTTATTGAACTGAACTGAATGTTTGTGATTGCTATGCCTTTCAAGATTTTAGAAATGTCAGATCTCATTCTCTCATGCGGAGTTTTATTAATAGATTTGACGGAAAACAAACTTTCCCATCTTTTCATCTCCCAATTGCTTTCTCAGCTTTAAATGAATTTATCATTGAACTCAACTAGTTGAATAAACTGAAATGAGACAAACATTTTCTCTGTACTTATAGAAGAAGCTACTTCTGTCAAAAGACAGTTTAGCATTTTAGCAAGCTTTCGTTCTAGGTGTGTAGACAATGTCTCCTTCAGTTCAGTGCTTTGATTTTCTGGAAAATGTTGGCAGAAAAAGTATTGCTTCATTTTAAAAATATTTTATTTAAATTATTATAATAGATTATAGTAAGCTTAGTTTACTATATGTAATTCATATGGATTGCTATTACATTTTAAATAAGATTATTTTGAAAGAGAAATATAATTGACTCAAATAAAAATGTGATTAAAATAATTGAGCTTTATACATCCTCTTTAAGAGTCATGTTGCTTGGATCTGGAAGTAGACTTGTTCCTGTTCCTTGGATAGATGGCTGGGTCAGTCTAACACTCTGTTTTAGGAAAAAAGAATGGATGTTAGAGAACACAGAGGAGATGGGGGAAAGCCAATTGGTGCGGAGAAGCACACAAGTCGGATGGAGACTTCTCTTAGAGGAGAATCCATTGATAGAGATTCTCTATGCTGCAGTCAGAAAGGCTGTGTCTAGACTGCAGGGTTTTTTCAAAAAAAGTAGCCTTTTTTCGAAAAAACTTCACCTGCGTCTAGACTACAGCTGCGTTCTTTCGAAATTAAATTGAAAGAACGTGGCTTTTCTTTCGACGGCGGTACTCCTCATTTCACAAGGAAGAACGCCTTTTTTCGAAAGTGCTCTTTTGAAAAAAGGCGTTCTTGAATGCAAACAGGGCTTTTTCAAAAGAGAGCATCCAGACTGCCTAGGTGCTCTCTTTCGAAAAAGCGGCTTGCTTTTTCAAAAGTACTGCTTGCAGTTTAGATGCTCTTTTTCGAAAGAGGCTTGCAGTCTAGACGTAGCCAAAGAGAGGAGGGGAGAGGACAAACCATGGGCCAGAGCAGACAAACAACTGCATATAAAGGAATCCAATGAATATGGGAAGGGCAGACAAATAAACGGTGGCAATTTTTTAAAGTGGTTCTACACAAAAGCTAGGAGTCTGACTAATAAGAAGGGTGAGTACCTCGTATTAAAGGAGGAGATTGACATAATAGGCATCAAAGAAACCTGATGGAATGAGGAAAATCTGTGGGACACAATCATACCGGGATATAGAATATATTGAACGGATAGAGCAGGCCGTGTGGGTGGCGGAGTGGCACTGTATATGAAAGATAATGTAGAATCAAATGAATCACCTCAGGAAGAGAAGCAGAGATAAAATTTCTCAATGGCTTAAATGACTGCTTCTTGGAGCAGCTGGTACAGGAACCCATAAGGGGAGAGGCAATTCTCAATTTAGTCCTGAGTGGAGCGCAGGATCAGGTCCAGGAGATAACCATTTCTGGACCGCTAGGGAATAGTGACCATAATATAATAACATTTAACATTCCTATAGTGGGAAGAACACCTCAGCAGTCCAGCACTCTGGCATTTAATTTTAAAAAGGGGAATTACACAAAAATGAGGAGGTTAGTTAAACAGAAATTAAAAGGCACAGTGACTAGAGCCAAATTCCTGCAAGCTTCATGGAAACTTTTTAAAGAGACCATAATAGAGGCCCAACTTAAATGTATACCCTGAATTAAAAAACATAGTAAGAGACTAAAAAAGAGTCACCGTGGCTTAACTACTATGTAAAAGAAGCAGTGAGGGACAAAAAGGCATCTTTCAAGAAGTGGAAGTCCAATCCTAGTGAGATAAATAGAAAGGAACATAAACACTATCAAATCAAGTGTAAAAATGTAATAAGAAAAGCAAAAGAAGATTTTGAGGAACAGTTAGCCAAAAATTCAAAAAGAAATAGCAAAATGTTTTTTAAATACACTAGAAGCAGGAAGCCTGCTAAGAAACCAGTGGGTCCTCTAGACGATCAAGATATAAAAGAAGCAATCAAGGACGATAAAGCCATTGCGGAGAAACTAAATGATTTCTTTGCTTCAGTCTTCACGGCTGAGGATGTTAGAAGATTCCCAAATCTGCCCCATCCTTTGTGGGTGATGAATCTGAGGAGCTGTCCTGGATTGAAGTGTCATTAGAGGAGGTTTTGGAACAAATAGAAAAACTTAATGTTAACAAATCACCGGGACTGGATGGCATTCATCCAGGGGTTCTAAAATAACTCAAATGGGAAATTGCTGATGTGTTATCTGTGGTTTGTAACCTATCCTTTAAAACGGCTTCCGTACCTAATGACTGGAAGGTAGCTAACATGATACCAATATTTAAAAAGGGCTCCAGAGGCGATCCTGGCAATTACAGACTGGTAAGTCTAACTTCAGTACTGGGAAAATTAGTCGAAACAATAGTAAAGAATAAAATTGTCGGGTGCGTAAAAGAACATAATTTGTTGGACAAAAGTCAACATGGTTTCCGTAAAGGGAAGTCATGTCTTACTAATCTATTAGAGTTCTTTGAAGGAGTTAAAAAACATGTAGCTAAGGGGGATCCAGTAAATATAGTATACTTAGATTTTCAGAAAGCCTTTGACAAGGTCCCTCACCAAAGGCTCTTGTGTAAATTACATTGTCATTGGATAAGAGGGAAGGTCCTTTCATGGATTGAGAACTGGTTAAAAGACAGGAAACAAAGGGTAGGAATAAATGGTAAATTTTCAGAATAGAGAGGGGTAACTAATGGTGTCCTCCACGGGTCAGTCCTAGAACCAATCCTGTTCAACTTATTCATAAATAATCTGGAGAAAGGGGTAAGCAGTGAGTTAGTAAAGTTTGTGGATCATACTAAACTGTTTAAGATAGTCAAGACAGAAGCAGACTGTGAAGAACTTCAAAAAGATCTCACCAAACAGAGTGATTGGGCAACAAAATAGCAAATGAAATTTAATGTGGATAAGTGTAAAGTAATGCACGTTGGAAAAAAATAACTCCAACTATACATACAGTATGATGGGGGCTAATTTGGCTATGACAAATCAGGAAAGAGATCTTGGAGTTATCATGGATAGTTCTCTGAAAACTTCCACACAGTGTGCAGTGGTGGTCAAAAAGGCAAATAGGATGTTAGGAATTATTAAGAAAAGGATAGAAAATAAGACACAGACTATCTTACTGCCCCTGTATAAAACTATGGTACGCCCACATCTTGAATACTGTGTACAGATGTGGTCTCCTCACCTCAAAAAAGATATTTTGGCCTTAGAAAGGGTTCAGAAAAGGGCAACTATAATTATTAGGGGTTTGGAGCGGTTAAAGGAGAGGCTAAAGCGACTGGGAATTTTCAGTTTTGAAAAGAGGAGACTGAGGGGGGATATGATAGAAGTATATAAAATCATGAGTGGTTTGGAGAGGGTGAATAAAGACAAGTTATTTGTTAGTTCCCATAATAGAAGAACTAGTGGACACCAAATGAAATTAATGGGTAGCAGGCTTCAAACTAATAACAGAAAGTTCTTCTTCACAAAGCGAGTAGTCAGCCTGTGGAACTCCTTGCCAGAGGAGGCTGTGAAGGCTAGGACTACAACAGAGTTTAAAGAGAAGCTACATAAATTCATGGAGGTTAGGTCCATAAAAGGCTATTAACCAGGGGATAGAAATGGTGTCCCTGGCCTCTGTTTGTCAGAGGCTGGAGAAGGATGGTAGGAGACAAATCACTTGATCGTTGTCTTCGGTCCACCCCCTCTGGGGCACCTGGTGCTGGCCACTGTCGGCAGACAGGCTACTGGGCTAGAAGGACCTTTGGTCTGACCCAGTATCGCCATTCTTATGTTCTTATGACATTGGAAGAATCTCTGTTGAACTCCATTTTTAAGTGTGTATATGGTTTATTTTATTAACATAATGATTTAAAATAGCTGTGTTGGTGTAAGTAAGTCCCTTTTTAAAAAGTGTACAGTATTTTTGTTTTGTTTTTGGAATCCTGTGGAGCCCTTATAAATTTAAAAGGGGCTTGTCAGGAAAAAAGTGGGACGCATATCAGAATTTCATCAATAGTAAATCCATGCTCTTGGGTTTCAAGCCTGAGATATGGAATTGCATAATTAACAAGCTAAAATAATTCAGAATAATTGAGCAGTACCGATCTTTTCTATATAGGTTTTTATACCAAGTTCATCATCATAGTATGTGAGCACCTTCCAGGAGAATATTAAGCAACATAATTACACATTTGTCTTATCCTCTTTCCAGCGGGAGAAGCATGCAAAGTGGAGTGTCTTGTCTCTGTAGGATTTATTTAAACATACTTGTTGCTAGGGTCAAAGAAATGCACCTTGCATTTGGAGTGGAAAATGATGAGGTTTGTGATGTTCCTGGGGGAGTTCATTCCACATTCTCAAACCACCCTGGAGAAGGTTCTGTCTCCTGCACAGATAAACTTTGCTCATGTTGTTAAGAGTTCTATTGTATCAAAAGAGTGAAGTTGTCAACCATGGTCTTTATCCTGGAGTTTTAAGTGGTCTTTTAGTAATCTTGAATCCAGACCATGATTGTGGAACATGGAAGGGGGCTCACGGGATGCTATAGTTAGGGATGTAAAATCCTGTTTAATCAGTTAACTGGTTAAACATTATATTTAACTAATTAAGTGGGATCCCATGGGTGGAGGACCACTTCAGCCCAGTTGCAGCAGCTCCCCCACCCGCGGGACTGCTGGGTCAGTTGCCACTTGTCGGCCTTGTGGGGGACTGCTCTCAGCTACTGGTTAACTGTTTATTCATTCACATCTGTAGCTGTGATGTCATAATCTCCAACTGCTGGATTTTTCACTTCATGAGTAAGGGTCCAGTTTGTACAGAGATTATGCTGGGTTGTTTTAAAACAAAACTTTTCTGTTTTCCCATTTTAATATTAATAAGGCTGATAAATGTTTTTGTAATTAAGGGGGTTCATAGAATGTATCTTCATGAGACTAACATTAGTAACAACAGCAGCATTCTAAGGCGGGAGGGCCTTCATGAAGAAGTGCTTTGCCTCTCCCCTGCAATACTTTGTTTTGGCCTCTCTCTTATGTTCAAGAGACCTAATTTCCACTTTGATGCTGTGTCCAGTTATAGTTATGATATTACAGTGACTGCACAACATTCATATTGTATGTGCAGGTATTAATGCTTTGACTTACACCAAGGACATGTAAAATATCTGTCCATAGGCACCGCCCCTGTAGCTCCTATTGGCCGTGGCTCCCAGTGGGATCTGCAGTGTAAGTGCTTGGTGCAGGGGGAGTGTGTAGAGCCCATGTTGCCCCTACATGTAGGGAACCTCACAGATTTAAATATCCCCCCGTGGCATTTGCATTTACATGGCTGCCGCTTTTTTCCGCTTTTTTCCGGTTCTGGGTTTTTGCCGGAGAAAAGCGCCAGTGTAGACGCGATTCTCTGGAAAATACGCCTTTTTCCGGAAGATCCCTTATTCCTACTTTCAAAAGTAGGAATAAGGAATCTTCCGGAAAAGGGCGTATTTTCCGGAGAATCGCGTCTACACTGGTGCTTTCAAGTAGGAATAAGGATCTTCCGGAAAAGGGCTTATTTTCCGGAGAATCGTGTCTACACTGGCGCTTTTCTCCGGCAAAAACCCCGAGCCGGAAAAAAGCGGCAGCCATGTAAATGCAAATGCCGCGGGGGGATATTTAAATCCCCCGTGGATTTGCAATTCCGAAGTGTCTCATTAGCATCCCTTTTCCGGAAAGGGATGCCAATGTAGACACAGCCAAATAGAAATAAGGCTTTTGTACCTGGGGATGTTAACACTGTTCATAATGGGTTTTTTCCAGTAAATAGAAAGTTTTAATTTTGTTGGACAAGATCTTATCCCTCTCCACCTTCAGGGTATGTCTAGACTACATGCCTCTGTTGCCAGAGGCATGTAAATTAGACTACCTGACATAGTCAGTGAAACCGGGATTTAAATATCCCCGGCTTCATTAAAATAAAAATGGTCGCTGCGCTGTGCCGGCGCAGCTGATTGTCGGCACAGCGCGGCAGACAAGATGCAGATCGGTCGACAGGGAGCGCCTTTGTCGACTGCTTCTGTAAACCTCATTTCATGAGGCATAAGGGAGTGGTCGACAAAGGCGTTCCCTTTTGACCGATCTGTGTCTTGATTGCTGTGCTATGCCTATGATCTGCTGAGCCAGCACAGTGAGGCGGCCATTTTTATTTTAATGAATCCAGGGATATTTAAATCCCCAGCTTCATTGACTATGTTTGATAGTCTAATTTACATGCCTCTGTCGCCAGAGGCATGTAGTCTAGACATACCCTCTGTTCCTACAAAGACAAATAAAGTATTTCCGAACAACAGTGATTTTTCTAAATAGAGCAGGGAGGGAGAGGTTCAGCTGAGAATTCTAGAGCAATGTTATATGAGAGTTGAAAGAATGGTTGAGAGCTGATGGGGGGACTTGGGAGTAGTTGATATGTTTTCTCTCTGATCAAATCATAGCTCTCAGTATGCAGTTCTAAGTGCTTGGCACTTTTGAAAGTCTGTTTCCAGGTGCTTCAAATTGGGCACCAAAAATGAGGTACATGCAATGGCCATCTTTGAAAAAGTTTAAGTGACTAGCCCTGTATGAGAACTTTGTGGCAGAGGGAGAGTACATTTCTGTAGGGTGGCATTCAACTGCCTTAGCCATGTGATCATCCTTTCTCTTTCTCCAGTCGTCTGCCTCATATGCCACACATCTTTCAGCTTCTGCAACAAATGAAGCAGGAGTTGTATAGGTAAGTCGCATTCGTTCCATCACAACCCTGTTCATTCCCAAAGCACTGTTTGTCCTGTATGTTGCATGAGGCAGGAGTGCTGTAGAAGCACTATAATTTAAAGACTATATCCTAACACAATACACAAGAGTGCATTAAGATTGCAATTTAGCCAAATCTAAATCTATGTTGAAGCAAAAGGCCCCTTGCCAACCATAGAGTAATGATCCATGAGCTATGGGGAGTGTCCCCTCCAAGGAGAGCACAAAGGGACATCTGGGTGTGTGTGGGGCAAGGCTCAGACCAGTCCCCATGTGGGACAGGGAGGGAACACCCTCAGCTCTGCTCTGGCCCTCCATCCAGCCCCTGCTGCACTTGTGGCTCCCAGCATGGCTTCCACCCATTGCTCTGCCTCCTGGCTCCCATTCTGGGATGTGTGTGCGGACGCAATCCATTACTGGCAAGGAGGGGTGTTAAAAGTTTGGGCACCACTGCCCTAAGGTGATTATCTTCATCTAAATTTCAGGTCCTTGCTCCAAAGCTTGAGCATCCCAAGTAATTTACAGTATAATTTACAGTATATTCCCCCCCCCCCCTCCCCCCGCTTTCTGATTTTTGGAAATGTCTGATTTTTTTTTGCTGAAATTTTATTTATAAAAAAATTAATTCAACTGAAAACCAGCCTCAAGCAGATACCCCACATGGAAAAATTCCACTTGGCAAAATTTTAAGCAACTTTCAACAAGTTTTATAAAGGAGAGTTTTAAGCAACCTTAAATATAGGCCGTGCTACACCTACAATGATTTTGCAGTCTAAAAGAGAATTGTCTCAAAAAAAGTATAAGGCATTGCAAATGCAGGCTTCCAATGGAAATACCATTTTAATCCATAATTTATTTTACAGAAACTAAATGAATAAGTGGATGTTAGCAAGAAAAATACAAATTGCCATATCTAAATGCCAGAACTAGGGAGTACAAAAAGCCATTCAAAACAGTAAACCAAAGGTGAAAATTACCACTTTTCAGTTGTATTATGTGATTAGTAGAAATTGTTACGTGTAGGCAATGTGCTGGAGATGGCTAGCCTTGCAAGTGAATTTGTGAATTCTAGGTACCGGTAACCAATTTAGTTTTAGCTAATTATGAAAAGACAGTAAATGAAGCCTGGATGTTTACAACTGGAAAGTCTCTGTTATGCTAAATGAAAATATTTTGTTTACTCTTGGCTTGCTTTTGAACTATGTAAGCAGCATCCATTCACATAAAAGATGTTTCAAGTTTCCCATCCAAGTACTTATCAAACTGCAACTGTGTCCAGCCTTTTATATTATTTGAAATCAAAGCACCAGAGCCTGCATTTAAATTGTTTAGATATTTTCTTTTCAAGAGCTGCTATCTATGATTTTAATAATATGGAGTACTTACATGACTATGCTGAAAGGAGAGGAGACATTTGATATGAGTTTAATCAGGCCACAATTTTTATTAATCAGATGTCTGGACCTGTTGTGAGAGATGGTGGGGAGGGGAGGGAGAGGGGAACCACATCACCTTGCCAATATGGTGGAAAGGGAAATATTCCTTCCCAGCCCCCTTCAACCAGGCAACTAGTGTAATGCCCTTCTCCTCCCTAACAGATATAGCCAATAGCCAGGTATAATTATCACCTGACTGGGGAAGGAGGGAGGGTGTGTACTGCCGAGCCTGCTCCATGTGATAAAAGGGAAGAACCAGGCACGTGCTGACCTTTCGTAAACCCCTCATTCCTGAGGTATATCAGCTACCATGCTGACCCCTTTTCCAGCAATTTTACATCTCTCCTATGCCCCAATCCCTCAAGAATCATTTTCATCTCTCAACCCCCAGCTCAGGATGCAGGGCGGTGATTATAGATACTTCCTTTCAGAACACTGTGCAACTGTTAACTGTTGTTCATGATGAACTTATATGGTACTTTTACTACACTATTTGTGTATTGTTTTACAAATTTAAAACCATTGCAAAACTGACTAATTGAAAAGTTAAACATTATTGTTCCTGATTTTAAGAGGAATAAGGGATCTTTCAGAAAAGGCTTTATTTTCCGAAAGATCCCTATCTAGACTGGCGCTTTTTGCCGGCAAAGCCCCGAGCCGGAAAAAAGCGGCAGCCATGTTTATGCAAATGAAGCGGGGAAGATTTAAATCCCCGCTTCATTTGCAATTGTGCTGTGTCTAATTTGCATCTCTTTTATGGAAAAGGGGTGCAATCTAGACACAGCCACTGTGTATTCAGTTGTAGAACATTAAGCCTCTAGATATACTTAAGAGGTGAAAGAGAATAACATATTGTGCATGTGTTAAGACAATTTTCAAATGTCTGTATCCAGTACTTCAAAATCAAATCATTTCATATATATCAGACACTCATTCTTTTCTAGAGCTCTATCTTTGTATATTTTGACATGTAAAAGAATAAGAAACAAACAGTATTCAAAGGAGCTTTAAAAAGATGAAAACATTGCCACCACCCCATTCAGATACATTAAAAATGATTGATAATATTTGGTTACTTTTATAATGTTTTTTTAAATCCATTTCCCATGCTGAGAACAGGTATAGAAATACATAATCCCAAAGAAGAATGTAATAAGCAATTAACAATAGGATTTAAGACGAAGGTATTATACGACATTCTCTACATTAACAAAAGCATACCAGCTGCCCCACTCCTACTATCAAACAGTTTGTGATCACAGGGTATGTCTACACTTTCAGCCTATTTCGGAATAGGGCTGCAAATGTAGGCATTTGGAATTGCAAATCAAACCCGGGATTTAAATATCTCGCGCTTGATTTGCATCTTCCCGGCCGGGCGCCATTTTTGAAATTTACAAGCCTGGAATAACTGCCCACATCTACACGCAGCAGTGAAATGGGCGTTCAAAATAAAGCCCTGTTTTGAACTACCTGTTAAACCTCATTGCAGGAGGAATAACAGGTAGTTTGAAATATCTTATTTCGAAATAGTTAATTCAAAATAAGTTATTTCGAAATAATGCATCTACACACAAAATGCATTTCGAAATAGCATTTTGCTATTTCAAAATACCGCATCCACACTGAGTGGACACTGATTCAGAGTTAAGGCTGGCCAGAACCAGGTCAGGGTTAGGGCATCAGGTAAGGAGTGTCTTTGTGTGGCTGTTGCCTGAGGCTATCTGAGGCCTGTGCTTAAAGGGACACCCTCCCTCCCTGGGCAGAGGGGGGATGAAACTCTGGGGAGACTGGGGAAAGGAGGTGGGAGAGAGGAGAAGAGAGGGTGGGAGCTGGAAGGGGGAAGCAAGGGGAACAAGGGGGAGGGAAAGCTCAGGGCTCAGGGGTGGGGGTCTCACCTGGCCAATGTCTCTCAGCATGGTGGGTGCGGGGGCCTCGGCGTTCCCAGGGGGATGGGAAGGAGGATATGGAGGTTGAGGAGGGAGAGGCAGGAGGGGGAGCTGGGGAGGCAGCAGGCACTGGAGTGGCACAATGCAACACACTCTGCACCAGGGTCTGCAGATGGGCACAGATGGCACGACCCTGGGCAAGCAGCTCCCGCCGGAACTCCCGGTCATTCTGCACCCTCTGCTCCATGGTGTGGTGCAGGGCTCACAGGGCCCCCAGCTGCTGGTCTCAGTACCCCTGCAGTGTTCAGGTGGGCCTGCTGAGCCCTCGGGTGCGGGAGCATGTCCCGGTGTGGGAGGGGGGGGAAGGTGCTGTGCCTTGCACGCGCATCTGATGTGGCTGTGGAGAAAGAAGAGACATGGTCAGTTCTCCCTGGGGACACAGTGGGTGAAGCCCAGCCCCCCTCTGTGAGGTGAGGATGACCGTACCCTTCACTGTCAGAGCCGCTGTGCTTGCACAGAGGCCATGGTCAGAATGTCCGACTATCTCCGGGAGTGGGAGCTGCCCCGAGACAGCACCCAGGCCCCTTTGCTGTGTATAGTGCGACTGAGGTGGGGGGGGAAGATGTCCCCTGCTTCTGTGTAGAGAGGGCTTGTGAAGGGAGGGCGTCCTCCTGTGTCCTGCCCTGGGATCAGGAGCTTGTCACAGCCACACACGAATGTGAAGAGATATCAGGTCACAGCCCATGTTTGGCACGCAGCTGGAGCCACTTGCCCAGGGGTGGCACGGCACGTGCTTGCACATGCACAGGTTGCTGCATGATGCGTGGTAAGCAAGGGCCATGTGTGTGGTCCCTGGTCTCCCTCCCCACCCGCTCCCCCACCACTTATATGGTGTGGCCTCCCCGGACAACCCTGCTGACTCCTCTCCTGGGACTGCTCGGGGGTCCTGCTGACGTGGCGGCTCCTTCTCCGTGCCCTGGTCAGGGCCCTCCAGTCCCGGCTCACTTCCCCAGGTGGCATGGACCGCACCGTCCCCCAGGATGTAGTCTAGGGCATCAAAATAGGGACAGGTGTCTGCCCCTACTGTGGAGCTGCCCTGATGTATGCCTGCTGCAGCTCTTTTATCTTGAGGCGCACCTGCTCCTGGGTGCGCCTGTGGCCTTTCTGGGGCATGGTGGCAGCTATGAGGTCTAGTGCATAGATCATGGACATTGGGGGCCTGCCCCCAAACCTCAATGGGGTCCAGGATCTCTGCACTAAAATAATGTGTCTCCAAGAGAAATAGTTGGTGCATGCTCCCTTAAAATGGTGAATTCAAAGAGCTCTTAAATTACAACTTTTGTTGTTGTTTACCAGGCTGTCACAAGAGAAAACATTGCACTGAAACGAAGATTCTACTTGTCTGGTTTCTGTTTGTCAACGTTGGTGATCCCTCGAGGTTGACCATGATCTCTTTCACAGGTTTTATTTTCCATGGGTCTGTGGTGACTGAGGAATCCGATCCTTGAGTCACAGGCTTATTGGCAGACATTGCAGGTGGAAGACAGGGTTGGGCCATGATGCCCTGTAACAATTTTGGTCTGTCTTTTCTAGCATTTTTCTGCAACCAGGGCTTTTTTTTCCTTAAAAGTGGATGTTTCCACTCTAGCAACTCATTGCCATTTATTCCTGTCCTAGGTTGCTCTCCCTCAGTGTGTGGTGTCAATGTCCCATCTGTTGATGTTTATCTTGAGGATGCCTTTTAAAATGTTTCTTTTGACCTCCCTGTTTCCTTTCTCCTTGGTGGGTTGGGCTTACAGCAGCTGTTTTGGTGAGTGTATATCAGGCATGTTCACACAGTGCCCACTCTACCTCAACTGTGTGGATAATCAGGGTCTCCACACTGAAGATGTCGGTTTCAGTGAGCACACTGACGTTAGTGTGATAATCCTTAGCTATAGAGGAGAGTTGGGATTACCACAGCCTTATAAATGAAGAGTTTACTATATGTTCTGATGTGATTGTTGGACACCTGGCAAGACAGTCTGCCAAAGGCAAGGCTGGCACAGCAGATTCTGTGCTGAATCTCAACATCCACGTCTGCCCTCTGTGAAAGATGGCAAGATAGACAAAGTATTCTAGATTTTCCAGATCTTTATCATGTCAAAATGAGCTTCACACTCAGCAAAGGTACGGAGACTAGTTTATTTAGAAATGCTGCAGCATAGCGAGAACCCACCAAAGTGTGTTCTGCCTAAGAATACAACTACAACTTCTTTTATGTTAGCAAAATGCAGGACAATGTAGCACTTTAAAGACTAACAAGATGGTTTATTAGGTGATGAGCTTTCGTGGGCCAGACCCACTTCCTCAGATCAAATAGTGGAAGAAAATAGTCACAACCATATATACCAAAGGATACAATTAAAAAAATGAACACATATGAAAAGGACAAGTCACATTTCAGAACAGGAAGGGGATGCAGGGGGGGGGGCGGCAGAGGAAGGAAGGTAAGTGTCTGTGAATTGATGATATTATAGGTGGGGAGAGTGTTTTATGTTAGCAAGCTGCATAACAAACAGGCTTGTTGCTAGGCAGATTTTCAGCATAGTAACAAATGTTTCACTTTCTCACACTTACAACTGTGTGACCTTCACACCTACATGAAATGGCAGCTACTTTACAAGATGGATTCCACAATCAGTGTAGATTTTCCTGGCTGGGTCTGATGATTGACCAGGAGCAGGCTGGTGGAGAACTGTTATTTCACCCCAGGCATTTGTAAGCTTCAGATAAGCAATTAATGGTTGTTTGTAAATCCTCCTTTAAGTGTGCAACTGTAGCACAATCGTCTGCATACTGGACGATTGAAGAGGTTGAAAGGTTGAAGAGCTTGCCATCAATCCATTACTGGATGCCAATGCCTTGTGATAGATGTCTTTGGGTTAATGTTTTCATGGCTGTTAAGAAAATGGAGAAAAAGATGTATATCAGTACATAGCCTTGTTTTACGCTAGTTTGGATGACAAAGAGTGCAGAGGTAGTGCCATTGCACAGAATGGAGGCAATCATGTAGCTGTGGAGGAGTCTTATAATAGTGATAAATTTGCTTGGGCAGCCAAGCTTTGACATGATTTTCCAGGGAGCCTCATGGGTGACAGAGTTGAAGGCTTAAGTCAGATCAATCAAGGCCATTTACAGCTCCTGGTAGTGTTCTTGATATTTTTTCCCCGGATCTTCCCGGCTGTGAAAATCATGTTGTCAGTGCCTCATAATGATCTGAAGCCACACAGGGACTCAGGAAATACTTCAAAGATGGTCACTACTGAAAGAATCCTATTTCAATGGGTTATGAAGAATGTAGCTTCAATATATCTTTGTCTTGTCACATGGCTAAGGAATATGAGAGGGAACGTGCAGCTATAACCACTGAAGTTGTTCATTGTAAGTTATTCCAGGGTACCTTTCCAAATGTCTCATGATCGTTCTTGTTATGTACAGTGCTCTGTGAGGTCTCATTTGCCCTTTGTATAGTGGCATCTCATCTGATTGGTGCTTTCTACATTTATCCTCATTTTCTATTTGCTATCTTAAGGCTACCAGGTCTTCAGCTAATGATTTTTGTTTCCATCTGCTGTCATCCATGGATTCTCTTATTCCTGATTAGCTGCTAGTGAATTGTATGCATTTAAGCCACAGTTTCTTTCCTTATGTTTTGATTTATTCTTTATTACTCTACATTTTTTACATATTAAATTTCATTAGTCAATTGTCAGTGAGTTCCTGCCACTCTCTCAAGATCACTTTCAAAAGAAACTCCCTTTACTTTTGTTGTCTGTTTCTCCCAGGGTTTATCTCCTTCATATCTGTCTGCGTTGCTACATGTTATGTGTACATTGTATCTATCTTGCATCAATCCAACATGCTGATCCCTTCACACCTATAAAATCTGTTTTCCTCCCTATTTACAATGGGTACTCATTTGCAGCTGCAATATTTTCCAAGATTCCTACTAAGCTAGTTGTTTCTAATTTCGAATATCATTGGCAATGCACACACTAACTACAGACCATGTGTTGTAGAGCCAAAGTATAGATCATTTGAAGTTTTAAAATAGAACTTTAAAAATACAGTGTATAAAATTTGCTACAAAATTGAAGCCAGGTTAGGGATATACTTCAAAGTCCCTAACATTTTGACTTTTTGTAATTTCTTGAATTTATGGTGGTATATTTTTTGCAATAGAAACATAATAATTAAAATGAAAGTGTTTTACTTTTTTATACTATGTCTTTAAAGAGGGAAATAGTATATTCTAATGGATGGCTAGTGTTTCTTATATATGGTTATAAATAGCATAACTGAGGAGTTAACTGAGGACCTGAAACAGATTGCTTCCTCCCTAAACAAGTCTTTATTTGCCACCTATGACTATTATTCTGATGCAGTAAAGCCATTCTAACTATTAGAGCAAGCCAAAAGCATTTGGATTCTTTAGCAAAGAGATATTGATTATCATTAAAACAGAATTGCAGTAGAGAACTAGATGCCCGTATCTGCATTTCAGTAAGTGAATTATGATTTTGTGTAGTGGCTATTAATTATATAGGATAGAGGGAACGAATACAAAGGATAATTCAATCTTTTAAATCTGTCTGTGTCCTTAAGCATTATTCATTGTATCTGACAGGCCTTAATTAATTTATCCAAGTGTTTAAATTGTCATAATAAAGGTTTAAAGAGGCACATCTAAAATCACTATTAGTGTTTGGATTTCTTCTGTTAATTGAATTTATTGTCAAGTAATTTATCTTAAAATCTGCATGATCGATTTGTTCATAATGGCAGAAAAACAATAAATATATTTTCAGATGAAGAAAATCTGACAAAAGTTAGAGTGTTTTCTTTAATGAAAAATCCCTCCTAGCTACAAATGATTCTGAGAGGCTATTACAAAATGCCACTGTGAGTTATACTGTAATATGTTTCCATGTTGTAAAGACACACAATGTGGCATATAATTATATTTTTATTAAGATGTCAGCAAGTATGCTGTGCCTTGTTAACTGTATCATTTATGGGAAATCCACATTTGTTAGTTCATGCTATCTACACTTCCATTGCTAAATTTTAGTATGACAGTGCAATTTAAAAGAGAAATAAGCTGAATACATTTTCAATAACAATCGTCCAATTAAGAAAAATGTTACAATGATATATAGACAGTGAATAAGAGCATATATGAAACACATTAGATACGGCTTAATAATATTGTGGGTAATAAAACCTTTTGGTGAGTGGAAATGTTCCTCCTGAAACTGATACCATTGAAGTGACTATAATGTTAATTGGTCCTGAGACTTGCAGCATGCATGGGGTCTATTGACAATGTTTTTGTTATTTTATCTGTAGCCCCAAAAAGCCCTAGTGTCCCCATTCCATATGGAAAATAACAGTCTCAAGACAGGTATGTAGGGCTGCAACCAGTAATGGAAGTGCTGGGATATGTGAACCCCGTGCTGCAGGGGAGGCTGTGGGCAAGGCATGGACCAATTTCTGCTTGGTTTATGAAATATTTAATATAGGGTCTAATAACATCTTGCCTAAAATATTTAAATTATATGAGATTGGATAAGGACTGCATCATTGACATAAAATGGGGTGACTGACTATGAAATGTATATCAGAGTTATCAGGTGTCAAGTACGTGCTGTATGGGCTAATCTAAAGCCTGGTTTTTATTTAAAAAAATCTATTGTGTTCTCAATGGAAAGATTATACCACATCTGATGAATGTACAAATAGTGTTCATTTGGTAGATGTTGCCACGTGATGGAGACAGTAGTTTAGTGGCCTATTGAGAAGGCCACTGTGGGCAGGAAATACATTTTTCAGTCTGTAAGATCGATCATTACTTGTGATGATGCATGAGAAGAGAATAATCCAGCTTGACTTTGAGCCCAGACTGAATATGCAGGCTACCAGTTAGAAAAATTGTATTTTTATTTATAAACTGGGGGAATTGGTTATGGAGAGACACAATAAACGCTAAATGCATTTTCAAGAATCTTCTTTTGGAGCAGAACTATACTTCAAAGCAGGGGTTTTCAAACTCTGGGTCACAGCTTGTAAGGGCAAGATGCTAGCTGTTTGTACCCTCGCCTCCAGGTATAGGTGATCACAACTCCCATTGGCCATGGATAGCTGTTCCCAGCCAATGGTAGTTGCAGTCCTCCATACTGGCAGAGGCATAGGTAAACAAAGCATCTTGCAGCCAGCTAGTGGCTTGCCCTTACAAACCGCTCCCAAGAGTTTGAAAAATCTTGCTTCAAAGGATGGGTGCTCTCCCAGGATATAGGGCCTCAGAGAAGTGACAGCTGATTGATATTTACATAGTCTTCAACCTAAAAAGCTAATATTGGTTTCAGAAATTATTTTGGACTGTGGTGTTTTTAGTCTTCTAGTAAACTGTGTTAGTATTTATCAGTGGTCAAGAAGGGCTGTGAACATTATATTTCTCACAAGTATATGCAGTGTAATCATGCATTCTTGTACATCTTTTCCTTTGCTTCATTTGTTCTTACCTTTTAGCATCAAAACTGACTATTGTTGCCATAGATCCTGGAACTGGGGGTGTTGCCACACCTTTTGATTTGAGGTGGCTTCCATCATATACAGCAGGCGAACCAATCAGAGTGTGTCTACACAGCAGTGTGATTTTGGAATAACAGCCATTGTTTTGAAATAACAATGTGAGCGTGTACACAGCAATTCTGTTATTTTGGCACAATTTCAAAATAGAAGATGGCTTATTTCGACATCTGTAAACCTCATTCCATGAGGAATAATAACTATTCTGAAATAGCTATTTTGGAATAGCAGTAGTGTAGATGCTCCACTGCTACTATTTCAAAATAGCTCCTCCCCAGTGCCATTCAAAGTAATTACTCCCCAGTGCCTCCTAAATTGAGGTAGCACATCCACATTAGGGAACCCTACCTCAGACTAATTTTGAGGCTTCCCTAAAGTGTAGACATGCTATTTCGAAATAAGCTATTTTGGAGTATTTCTTCCAGAATAGCGTGCAGCATAGATCTATCCTCAGGGACTGAATTATAGTTCCATTCCCTACACACCAGTTTTTGCTGATGAGCAGCGCTAATTGAGGGCATGCAGTGGGAGTGTACATAATATGTCATCCATATGTACTATGTTTTTCTGAACCCCGGATCTAATTGGGGGCATGCAGTGGGAGTATACACACTATATCATCCACGTGTACTGTGTCTTTCTGAAGTCCAAGCTCTCCTAGCACTCCCACTGATGTCTAGGTGACTTACCTTTCACTACAGGGCCTTGTGTAAACTGCTAGGTCAGATATCTATCCATATGAAGAACAGTACAGCAGACAGCAAATCAGTCTAAATATTAAAAACTATTTTTTTCCTGACATCATTGGGTAAGGGGATGCTGTAGTGCCAATTTACTTTACTCAGTATAATGATGATGATTCATTACTGCATGATTATAATATTAAATGCATAATGATGCATTCTTCAGTGAAGTAGTTACATATTTATAGTCATGTATCATTAGGCATATTAATTACATGCAAAATATGTATTACTGATTTAACACAGGCACTTAATTTGAAATATTGCCAGCATGACTTTTCATTCATTGCTGCCCACCACACTGATGCATAATGTGGACATCTTTTTCTCACAAAGCATTTAGAGTTGACTTATAATATAAACAAGTATGTTACTTCAAAATAAAACAATGAAAATCTGATTGTTGTGGGGAGGTATAGCTCTGTGGTTTGAGCATTGCTCTGCTAAACCCAGGGTTGTAAGTTCAGTCTTTGATGGGGGCCATTTAGGGATCTGGGGAAAATCTGTTAGGGATAGTACTTGGTCCTGCCGTGAGGGCAGGGGACTGGACTTGATGACCTCTCAAGGTCCCTTCCAGTTCTATGAGATAGGTATATCTCCATATATTAGATTTGAGCAGCATAATAAACATAAGTACTATTGTCTGTGACTTGGAGCATAATAAACATAAGGGCTACGTCTACACTGGCCCCTTTTCCGAAAGGGGCATGTTAATTTCACAGGTCGTAATAGGGAAATCCGCGGGGGATTTAAATATCCCCCGCGGCATTTAAATAAAAATGTCTGCCGCTTTTTTCCGGCTTTTAGAAAAGCCGGAAAAGAGCGTCTACACTGGCCCCAATCCTCCGGAAAAAAGCCCTTTTCCGGAGGATCTCTTATTCAAAGAGATACTTTGAAGTAGGAATAAGAGATCCTCCGGAAAAGGGCTTTTTTCCGGAGGATCGGGGCCAGTGTAGACGCTCTTTTCCGGCTTTTCTAAAAGCCGGAAAAAAGCGGCGGACATTTTTATTTAAATGCCGCGGGGGATATTTAAATCCCCCGCGGATTTCCCTATTACGACCTGTGAAATTAACATGCCCCTTTCGGAAAAGGGGCCAGTGTAGACGTAGCCAAGTACTATTGTCTGTGACTTGGAACAAGTCTATCTTGTCAGTGCATTGCTGGACATATTCTATGAAAAATATTTCAAATGCTGTGAAGACTTGCCAAAAGGATAATTGAAGGAACAGAAGTTTGACACCATGTAGATTTCAAGCACAAGGCCCTTTTATTACACACAGCTGGGGTGGAGTGTCATTTCGCTTATTAGGCTCAGTGAGACACTGCTAAACAATTGATTACAATATAGGGTGCCAGTGGGCAGAGAGAAGCAGTGGGGTGGGAGTTCCCTAGCCTCTGGATAGGTTCTAGTAGCAAGACAAAATTAGCACAATAAGCCAGTAATCTGAAAGGTTACATCATTGCTCCGCCCTTAGCTCAGGTTAACATGTTTTCTACTATTCTCTCTTGCAAGGTGTAAGTTAAATCCTGATTTCAGGTCCATAGAAATGACAGTGGCACTTCCCAGACAGGTTGGCCCGCAGGTACATTCCTAGAGGGTCTCAAAGCAAAAAGAACAGTAAACCGTAAACAGTAAACAGCAATGACAATTGTATATAGTTTATCAATGCGTCCTCTTGAGCTCAGGTTGGCATCTGTGAGGGACGGATGCCATAACTTATGCTGACATGCTAGCCCTCTCCCTGAACTCTGGTTGGCAGTCAGGGAGTATATGCTTGTTATCTTGTCCTGAACCATGGAATAGGCTCCGAAGCCCCTCTCTGTGAGTTATGTGCCCGTAACTCATGTTAGGTCCCCAATTACTGCTCCCCACCTGGAGCAGTGCTGTCTCAGCTTGTTTATGGCTGGTTAAACAAACATGTCTGTGCCTTGCTTATCTTGACCTTTCTTTAGCCACATACTGTCCATTGTTAACTAGGCCTCATGCCTCAGACCAGGCCGGTGAAGTTTGGGCATATGTGACAGATTTTTAACAGAGACTGTGGTCAAGATCTTACATACATATTATTGGGATTTTGTCCCTTCAATAATTTTCAGTTGAAGTGGAACACTTAGTCATGTATTAAAGCAAGCATCCATTGTTTAAATCACACACAAATGTCTTGCGGGTTGTTTTAAAATAGAGTTTTATAATCAGAAGAGGATTTTGACCAAACCTGTAGTAAGCAAGCCTGAATTTAGTTTCCTTAGTATACTTTTAAGGATATTAAATGTGTGAGAAAGCAAAAATGGAATGCATCATATGTTTGGAAAGCTGGGGTCAAACTGATAACTAGGATGTCCTCCATTCTCTAAAATTAATCTACTTCTGTTAATATCACTTTGGATAATTAGAGATACACATGACTAACGAGGCATGTTCTGTGGACTTCATGAGCTCTTTCAGATACTTGCTTTATGTACTCTATATTGGGTATAGTTTGCCATGTATTGTGTATAGGGTGACATACTCTTTCCAATAGAAAATGTAAGATAATTTCATTATATGTAAGTCTGTCTTTTTTTTTGTATAACATCTAGTCCATTATAAAATTAAGCATGTGTAGACAAAATGTATTTTTAAAGATCTGAAAGAGTATTGTATATATCACTGCTGAATAGGATATGAACAGGTCAAACCTTATTGCATATGCAATATGAGGTTTGGGTTCTATTTTTATATGCTTTTAGTTTTATAGTCTAATTTTATTTATAAATTGTATTTATAATATGCACATATTATTGCATTCATTATTCTGAAAGCACATTATTTGTGCTTCAAACTAATAGCACAAACCAAAATTTATCATGCTTTCAGTAACGGACTGTGTCATAAACACTCCCCAAATTTAGTCTTGTATATTGAATGTTAAATGGCTTGTACTTTGTTGGACCAACTAGTGAATCAAATTACAGATTGCATGACCCCTCTACCATTAAGAAAAGCCAGTCCTCTAGTGTTCTGCTCTAGAAATGTTAATGAGTTCCTCATTGGATCTCAACTACCATGGCAATAAACAAAGTATGACAACATGCAATGAGCTTCAAAGGACTTAGAGCTGGATGAATGGGCATCATCCTAGCAGTTGAAATTCAAGGTTGGACAGAATAATTATAACTATTACTGTGTTATAAACTAACTGTAACCACTCAAGGGAAAAAAATACCAGAGCAATATTGTGTAGAGAGGTATGAAAGCTTATTGTACAGTAGCAATCAAATAAAAAGCTGAATAAGAAATTTGGTAGGAAATATGTACTAAACACAGAAGAAAGTTATAAATATATATATCCCCTTTTACCTGAGTAGCATATGTAATTGTGGCTGCCTTATCTCTAGTTACAAGAGAAATAGGAACTGGGAGATCAGCAATAAAATATTTATAGACACAGGAAAGACATGTGAAGAGACAATGAGAAGATTGGAACTCCAAGGTACCAATCAGTTTAGAAATTATGGAGATATTACTAAGCGATGCAAAATAATAAATGATAAAAGACAATTTATGATGTATTGATTTTTTGCCCTTTCTCTTTAATAACAGAACAGGGAGTATTTTTTATAGTTAAAAAGCAAAATGTTTAGAACTAGAAAAAGAAATACTTTTAGATGTAGCATATTCTTATCCTGTGGAATCCATTGCCACAAGAGATCAAGGTCAAGAGCTTATTGAGCTTTAAAAAAATCCAACCGCTTCCACTGTGTATGCTCATTACTGCTGAACTGTGTGGATCTGCTTTGTACTGTTTTGCTGTTGGCATCTATGTGATAATACTTTCTAGCTACTGGTCCACAAAGAACCTTAATATTACATAATAGTGTGAATAAATTAACTCCTTTAGCTAAATAGTAAAACATAAGTTACATCCACAGTCCTATTTTCTCTCCTGATGTTGAATGTGGGTGGTTGAATGCCTGAACATGTGTGTAATTAATGCAGCCGTTGATTTGTCAGCTTGTATTTTCCTGTAATCATTCACAATTGGCTAAAGCAATTTTTCATTTCTTTCTGTTAATCCTAACTTTAGTTAGTATTTAAAATAAGGTAACTTGCTTAAAAGCTATTTGTAACATTAACAGAACAAAATCTAAATTGTATTTTTTACTTATGCAATAATACTTTAAAAATAGCTAACTCCAACTCCATCTCAATTGTAAATTTCACATGCAAAAATACAGAGAACTCATGGACTTGACGGAAGAGATCAAATTATGTGGTGTTCTCTTAATGTTGAAATTAGCACATGAAGAAATTTTCTCCTGTAATTATGGCCGAGGCAACAAAATCGAAGGATGATTTATAACAGTAATATATCAAAAATAGCTCTGCCTCACTGCAAATGTTTGCAGACGACTTCAAGCTTGATGTCCGTCAGAGTGACCTCCCCACACACAACTGGCTATTGAAGAGCTATTCCATGAAGGATGATTGCAGAATTTTTCTATTTTTGTTTAAATCCTTTTTTTTCAAAATCTGAGCTAAGCCTTTTTCTCTTAAACTCTGTATTTTGAAAGTTAGCAGAATGGTTAAAGGCAGACTAATCAAGGTTTAATGACAGATATTTCAGAAACACTCTAATTTCTTGTAAAACAAAGCAACTGATGCTCTTCAGTAGAAACAAAAACTGCACCTCTTTTATGGAGAATGTCCATTTTCTTACTTTTTTTTAATAATGTAGTCTTTTTAAATGTCAATGCTTTATTCAAGTTACCATTCAAGTTTCTGATCACCCATGTCAGCATGCTGAAGGCTGAGTTTTTTAACCCCACTGGGGGTGTTGCTCTTATAAGAGGTACAAGGGATCATTTTCAGGGGAAAAAGGCAGTACGCTACATTTATTGCAAATGCAGTATAGAACTCAGCATATAAATTCATTTACACACACATGCATCTGGTGCCATAGTTACCAGTCTTTTTGTGTGTGTGTGTGTGTGCTTGTGTCAGTCTAATGGCCAATTAGGCTAGGCACAAGGAAGCAGCAGAGTTCTATTTTCCACTGTCTGATGCTCCAAAGTTGTCTTCACAGGACTAACCATTTTTATGGTTGTAAGTCCCAACTGTAGTCTCTGAGTTTTGGAGTAATCCAATTGTTGATTGGTGTTTACTTCAAGACTGCTTCACTGTCATGTGTCAGATCCTTTTGTGACAGCAACTTTTTAATCTCATTCACAGGTGTATGCCTTTTGTTTTACAGTCATCATTTTTACCCCTTTTTTGCCATCCTGGATTTGACTGATGTTTGAATTCACTCCTCTTAGCAGTCTCTCAGCTCTCTCCTTGCTCAGAGAGACCCAGAACAATCCCAGTTCACACGGAGGATGGGTCCTGGCCTCTTGCTTTTCTCACTGGCCTGTCCAACTTGTCAATCAGGCTGAGCTGGAGTGTTGGCTGCTTTCCATTGTCTCTGGGGTCTGTCAGTCTCATGGACTCTTCCCCTTTTGATACTGGGAGCTAGCAAACCAAAAAACTCCCACAGAGTTTCAGTAAGGGGCTAACAGTCCCCTTACACATGGATCAGTAAGACTGCTAAAAACAGGAGAGTGTGAGGGAAATATTTCTAGAAGGAAAACCAAAATGATGGGGGAAGATTTTGGTGAGCTTTTACTACTGAGCTAATGATGGCTTGATCACTGCTTTCTCAATATCTGCAACAATAACAAAGTGGTTGGTAGTATGTAACTGTTCTGCCAAAAGTATGTATCAGGAAAAAGTAAGGTTATTGAAATAGTCTGATTTAGGTACGAAATTATTTCTCTATAAATAGCACGCTGTACAATTCTTTATTTGAAGCATTCATTAAAACTATATTTATTTGGTAAAGCAAATTGGATTATAAAGAAAAAGTGCCCAAATTTTAAAAATTAGTAGGTATACGGTATGCCTCAGTTTTTGGGTGCTCAATTGGAAGTAGTTATACACTATCCAGATTTTATACAGGACTGAACACCCACTCTCACACAGGCCTTTTAAAGCATATGAAGTTGGGCACTCAAAAACTGGGACACCCCAAATTGCTATTTCTCTTTTTAAAATTTAGGCTCATAAGTCTGAATATGAAGAGCTGCTGCATATCACCTTACATCAGGGGTGGGCAATAATTTTCACAGGAGGGTACTTAATGAATTTTGGTACGTGGTCATGGGCCAGCTCCACCCCCAGAAGAGGAAAGGTCTGGGGTGGAAGGGGCGAGGCTGGGGACTAGCCTCCCCCCAGAGTTGTGTGGACCAGAGGCTTTGAATTAAAAACACAGCAAAGGGCTCATGGTTCAGCTGCTACTATGTTGCCTGGAAGCCACCTGAGATTGCTGCGGCTATTTAAAAGACTCAAGGATCTGACCCTTGTTGGGGTAGCACCGTGACCGGGAGCCATTTAAATGGCTTGAAATTCAGTGGCACGCGCAGCAGGATATAAATAGAAAACGGCCATATGCAGTTCACAGGCTGGTTCAAACTACTTGGCGGACTGAAACCGGCCCCTGAGCTGCATCTTGCCCAACCCTGCCTTACATGGTTATTTGTGAAAGTTGTTTGCTAATGTAATGCATATGTAATGTGTAGAGTGCCAAAATACAAAATCTGTAACATTACCTAGATAATATAAAACATGGTATTACAGGTTGAACCTCTCTAAACTGGGACTCTCTGGTCCAGCAACATCCATGGTTCAGCAGGAGGGCCAGCAGCTGGGTTCCCTACTGGGCCAGGAGCCCAGCCCAGGGGGCAGCCGAGGGACCGGTGAGCCCTACCAAAGTGGCAGCAGTGGGGTCAGCAGCCAGCTGTTTAGCTGGACCAGCAGCAGTAGGGCTGGCAGCTTTACTGGGGTGGTAGCAGGGCCCTTCCCTGGTCCAGCAAATTCCCTTGTTCTGGACTGGTCAAGTCCCCCAGGGAGGTCCAACTTTTGAACTTGTGGCATTAGAGCTCTTGAAGCACATTGATATGTTTCTTTGTAGGAAAATATTGTACCTGCTTTTGGTTTTAAAAAAGTAATTCCTAAGATAATTATAATGATTGGTTTTATGTTTCGATTGTTTTTATTTGTTGGTTTTTCAATTTTAATTTGTGCATTGGAGAACAGTTTGTGAAAGGAGTTTCAACGTAGTCAGTCAATTTCTTCTTTTTTTGTTCGGTCCTCCATAAACCAATGAAAAAGAATGCATTTTAAAAACAAATGGATGTGGTCATAAACCCTCAAAAATATGATTGGGAAATGCAGGAACAGGCCTTGTACTTGAAACTACTTTTAATTATTTTGGTTTTTTTTAACTGATTAGATTTCAAGCTTATTCCTTCAAAGGCTTGATTTTTTTTCAGTGCTGCTGAGCAAATAATCTTGCCTGTACTGAACTGAAGTTATAGGTGCTCAGAACTCTGAAAATCAGACCCAAGACCTTTTTAACTTTGCTTTCCAGATTAAAAATAGCTCATCCCTTACTTAATTTGAATTTCTTCAGGGAAGGCAGCAATTCAATCGTTTTAATCCTTAGTGAATCATAGCATGGACTGACTGTTGGTTGAGAACCCTGCTTATTTGCAAGTCTACTGTGACTGACATTAACAGACAGGGGGACATGAAATTCACAATTATAGTGACACTTGGGGACAGAATCATATTTTAGCTGTTTCTTGGCTGTATATGAAGATTGCCATGTAGATTATCATGCAGCAGATTCCAGTGAATGCACTCCTCGAGTCGAAACTTATCTCTAGCAAAGATGTATAAATAAACTGGAAATCACTATGCCTTGATCTAAATTTCAGTTGAACAGTTATCAGCTCCTTATCTTGAGTCATCTCTAAGGTCACTTTACCCCATCACAAAAGCCACTTATGAGAGAACTCTGCTTCATTTTCAAATGCTGTTCTGGGCTTTGGAGGGTCTGGCATTCCGAATTTCAGATATTATTGAAATCTTACATGTTCATTAGCTATTGTCATGTTATTTCTTTCTCAATTTTAAAACAAATTCTACTATATTAATAGATTTCACAACTTTCACTTGTAATTTTCTTACCTTTGTAACTATTAAGTTTCTTTCTTCCAGAGTGAATCACCTTTTAATTTAATTTAACTGGGAAGGACTTAAAACTGATATCTCCTTCTTATGAGCCTTGTAAAACAGCATTATGTTTCACTGATTACTTAATCCATCAAGCACATATAGTCTCTAAATGTCATCAGTTTTTGCAGTCAAGCTGGAAAACAGTGACTTTTTAAAGCTGTATTATAATGCTAACTGTAGGGGTTATCTAAGTATTCTTAATACATATTTGTAACCTGTGTTATATTAAAAATATCATCTGCACTCCCAGAATGTCAAGAACAAATAGAAAACAGCTAAAGATAAAAATAAAGTTAATTAAAAGTTAGCTGATCATTATCTTTAGAAATTAAATGTGGCTTTTTAAAAACAATATTGAGCATTGAATGAAAGCAAGGAAAAATTAGAACTTAAGGGAAATACAGAATCTTATTGTATTATCAGGACTGGCTCTAGGTTTTTTGCTGCCCCAAGCAAAAATTTTTTGTTCGCTCTCTCTCCCCCCCCCCCCCCCCCCCCCCCGTGGCCCACTGATGCAGGACAGGCACTGAGGAGGAACGCGCCCCTTTCACCTTGCGGCTCTTTGACTCCCACCACACCCTCTGGCCAAACCCAGCCTACGTCCTGTCTCCCCTCCACAACACATCCCGACCCCCTCCCATGCACTCACGGAACCCAGTTTCCACCTTCTCTCCCCTCCCTGGCAAACCTGACCCCTCAGTGACGGGACACAGTCCGCCCCCCATCTCTCTCCCACCTAATCCACCCTACTCCCTCTTCCCTCCCAGCCAAACCTGATCCCCCTCCCACTGGACCCAGTCCGCTCCGACCTCTATCCACTGACCAAACTCTGTCTCCTTGCCCTCTCCCGGCCAAACCCTCGTGTCCCCTCCCCCCAGCATATGCGGAAATGTGGGAGCGCCCTGGGGGAGGGGTAAGAGTGGCCCGGGTCCCCCGACTTCCCTTTCTCTATAGTTGTAAACACCCTTCCCCGGTGTGAAGGGGGGCGCTGCGGGTTCCCCTCCCCTGCAGGAGGAGAGAGCAGAGCCGCCAGGCCAGGGCTCACCTGCAGCCGCCTTGAGGGACTCTGCGGCCAGTGGCTCCTGGAGGTGCTGCAGAAGTGCTGAGGAGCTGACGTAACGCAGCTGCCTGCCACGGGCAAACACCTGGGCACAGGAGCGAGGCTGGGCGCGGGGTGGGGTGCTGGCTGTGCCAGGTTCCGAGCTCCACACAGAGCAGGAGGAGGGTCTCCCCTTGACCCCCCCACACACACCTTCCCCCCCCCCGACAGCTGGCAAAACCAAACCCACATGCAGCTGCTCGTGGGCTGCTGCCACCCAAGTTCCCAGCTGTGGGCACGCCCCGGCTCCGCCTTCCTGGCCCAATCCCCAGTGGTGCAGGGTGCTGCCTTGCTCCTCGGCGCGGTTCCCAGCAGCCACAGGCTTTGCGGGTCTCATTGGCCACGCTGTCCCAGCGCCCGCACTTCTCTGGGTCCACAGAGCGGCAAACCCACACAGGGCGTGTGTCAGGAGCAGCCCCACCCCCCAGCAATAGGCTGGGCCCCGCTATCCTCTGAGCTCTTTGCAGGCGGGGAGGAGGGGGGTCACTTGCTGATTCCCAAAGCGCCACTGTTCTTGGGCTTGACACCTCAGCAGGAGAGGGACCGAGCGGGCCCCGGGCTGGGTGGGCTGCGGGCGGTGGGGAGCTGGTGGGGCGCTGCGTTGGAGGGGAGAGAGCTGGAGCGGGCAGTGGGGAGGGTTTGCCAGTTCGGGGCACGGGGCCGGGGCTGCTCCTGCAGGCACAGGGGGAAGTGGGGTCCCTCTGCACCCAGCACTGAGGTGTGGACCCTTCTTCCCAAGCAGTCACGTAGGGCAGCAAGAGTGCGCACTCCCCCTGCAGGCCGCTGGCTCCGCCGCCTCGCCGATTGCCCTGGGCAGCCACAGGCAGGCCCGTGTGGGGCAATGAGGCTGGCCGGGATGCTGCCCCGGCCACGTGCCGCCCCAAGCACCTGCTTGGTTTGCTGGTGCCTAGAGCTGGCCCTGTGTATTATGCAGTATTAGTGTGATATATCTGTACACCAGGAGGTGAGAATCTGTGAACTTTATGCTGCGGATTTTGTTATAAACATTACACTTGATAAGAAGAGCTAGAAAGACTTGTTACATTTTCTTTAAAAAAAAAAAAAAAAATCCAGTAGCACTGACATGTTTCATAGGGTTTTAAAATTATCACTTTTGGGACAGCATATACCATATACTTGCATTTGTATCATTTAAGTATTCATCTATTTCAATTATTCTGCAGTAAAATAGTTTCTCTTGACATGAAAACAACAATCTTAGCAACAGAATAATGAAGATGCTTCAGAAAATAAAATTAATAGAGAACCTGCACATTGCTAAATCACAACCTAATTTCTACAAATAGTATAAGTTAATTAATTATCTAATTTGTTTTTATATATACAGGCAGTCCCCGAGTTTCGCGGATCCAACTTATGTTGGATCCGAAGTTACGAACAGGGATTTTCTCGCCCCGGAGGACTGGAGCGGCGGGACGCCTGGTTCTGCCGCCCGCCTCCTCCAGGGCGAGAAAAGCTGCTCCCCATCTCCCTGGTCTGCTGGGGGAGCCAGCAGACCAGGGAGACGCTGAGCAAAGCGGCGGAGGACCCGGGGCCGGACCCGCGGCGCTTCCAGCTGATCCAGCTGATCCTCCCTGCAGACCAGGGAGACGCTGAGCAAAGCCGCAGAGGACCCGGGCCGGACCGCGGCGCTGATCTGGAAGCGCGGTGGTCCGGCCCGGGTCCTCCGCCACTTTGCTCCACATCTCCCTGGTCTGCTGGGGGGGGGGACGCAGCTAGTGCCCCCCCCCAGCAGACCAGGGAGACGTGGAGTAAAGCCCGGGGCCTGTGGTAGAGCAGGTGGGGCGCTGCGGGTTGGTCCTGCAGCACCGCTTCTTGGCGCTACTGGATCAACCCGGCAGCACCCCAGCTGCTCTGCCCCAGTAGTCCCGATTCAGCCGCTGCTGATCAGTTTCAGCAGCGGCTGAATCAAGATGCCTGGGGCAGAGCAGCTGGGGTGCTGCTGGGTTGGTCCGGTAGCGCCGAGGAGCGGCTGCGCTACTGGACCAACCCAGCAGCACCCCAGCTGCTCTGCCCCAGGCGTCCCCAAGTCAGCCGCTGCTGAAACTGACCAGCGGCTGACTACAGGAAGCCCGAGGCAGAGTTGCTCTGCCCGGGGCTTCCTGGAATCAGCTGCTGATCAGTTTCAGCAGCAGCTGACTTGGGGACGCCTGGGGTTCTTAAGTTGAATCTGTATGTAAGTCGGAACTGGTGTCCAGATTCAGCCGCTGTTGAAACTGATCAGTTTCAGCAGCGGCTGAATCTGGATGCCAGTTCCGACTTACATACAGATTCAACTTAAGAACAAACCTACAGTCCCTATCTTGTACGTAACCCGGGGACTGCCTGTACTACAGGAAGGACATGTCAACAGCTCAAGTAATGCTTAAATGAAATCATAGATGGCTCAAACCAATCATACTTTCTCTACAGTGTACTGATATAAAACAGTTCTGTTGATTATAATAGTTGTATCACATGCTATGAAACTATTTGCAGTAGAATGGGCATGTGTCAAGAGTGGAGCTGAGAATTTTTTTTCTGATGAATTGTTTATTTGCTAAAAATGTTATTCATTTACTCTGACATTATTTGCAAAATTGACCTCATCTAGGGAAGAGTTTTCCAGCATCAGAAAACTACATGTGATCTTTATCTGTTGGGTAGAGCATTTACCTGGCATATAGGAGACCCATATTTGAATCCATGTTCTGCAGCAGGAGTTTGAACACAGATCAACCCCTGCCAGCTGAGTATCTTAACCACCAAGCCATTCACTCCTGTTGGTGTTCTACCTTATGAAAATAATGAAATATCATAGAATCATAGGACTGGAAGGGACCTCGAGAGGTCATCGAGTCCAGCCCCTCGCCCTCAAGGCAGGACCAAGCTCTGTCTATACCATCCCTGACAGATGTCTATCTAACCTGTTCTTAAATATCTCCAGAGAGGGAGATTCCTCCACCTCCCTTGGCAATTTATTCCAATATTTAACCACCCTGACAGTTAGGAATTTTTTCCTAATGTCCAATCTAAACCTCCCCTGCTGCACTTTAAGCCCATTACTCCTTGTCCTGTCCTCAGAAACCAAGAGGAACATATTTTTCCTTCCTCCTTGTGACACCCTTTTAGATATTTGAAAACCACTATCATGTCCCCCCTTAATCTTCTTTTTTCCAAACTAAACAAGCCCAGTTCATGAAGCCTGGCTTCATAGGTCATGTTCTCTAGACCTTTAATCATTCTTGTCGCTCTTCTCTGTACCCTTTCCAATTTCTCCACATCTTTCTTGAAATGTGGTGCCCAGAACTGGACACAGTACTCTAGCTGAGGCCTAACTAGTGCAGAGTAGAGCAGCAGAATGACTTCACGAGTTTTGCTTACAACACACCTGTTGATACAACCTAGAATCATATTTGCTTTTTTTGCAGCAGCATCACACCGTTGACTCATATTCAACTTGTGGTCCACTATGACCCCTAGATCCCTTTCCGCCATGCTCCTTCCTAGACAGTCGCTTCCCATCTTGTATGTGTGGAACTGATTGTTCCTTCCTAAGTGGAGCACTTTGCATTTCTCTTTATTAAACTTCATCCTGTTTACCTCTGACCATTTCTCTAACTTGCTAAGGTCATTTTGAATTATGTCCCTATCCTCCAAAGAAGTTGTAACCCCACCCAGTTTGGTATCATCTGCAAACTTAATAAGCATACTCTCTATCCCAATATCTACATCATTGATGAAGATATTGAACAGTACGGGTCCCAAAACAGACCCTTGCGGAACTCTACTTGTTATCCCTTTCCAGCAGGATTTAGCACCATTAATAACAACTCTCTGACTACGGTTATCCAGCCAATTATGCACCCACCTTATCGTGGCCCTATCTAAGTTATATTTGCCTAGTTTATCAATAAGAATATCATGCGAGACCGTATCAAATGCCTTACTAAAGTCTAGGTATATGACATCCACCGCTTCTCCCTTATCCACAAGGCTCGTTATCCTATCAAAGAAAGCTATCAGATTAGTTTGGCATGACTTGTTCTTCACAAACCCATGCTGGCTATTCCCTATCACTTTATTACCTTCCAAGTGTTTGCATATGATTTCCTTAATTACCTGCTCCATTATCTTCCCTGGGACAGACGTTAAACTGACCGGTCTGTAGTTTCCTGGGTTGTTCTTATTCCCCTTTTTATAGATGGGCACAATATTTGCCCTTTTCCAGTCTTCTGGAATCTCCCCTGTCTGCCATGATTTTTCAAAGATCATAGCTAAAGGCTCAGATACCTCCTCTATCAGCTCCTTGAGTATCCTGGGATGCATTTCATCAGGACCTGGTGACTTACTGACATCTAACTTTCCTAAGTGATTTTTAACTTGTTCTTTGTGTATCCTATCTTCTAAACTTACCCTCTGTCTGCTTGTATTCACTACATTAGGCACACCTCCAGACTTCTCGGTGAAGACCGAAACAAAGAAGTCATTGAGCATCTCCGCCATTTCCAAGTTTCCTGTTACTGCTTCTCCCTCCCTCTGAGCAGTGGGCCTACCCTGTCCTTGGTCTTCCTCTTGCTTTTAATGTATTTATAATGTATTTATAAATATGTATTGAATCCATGAAAGAATGAGAGAATGACTATAACCTGGTGATTAAAGCATGCAGGAAGCAGAAGATATGAGGCCAAATTCCTCCTCAGAATCAGACGGATAAGATTTGGAGCCATATTTCCTATGTCCCAGATGAGTGCATTAAGCACCAGGCTACAATGTCTCTTTCTCTCTCTCTCTCTTTCTGTCTCTATCTTCACATTCTGAAAATAATTCAATATTGATTGGGCTAGAGAAAGAGAGCAAGCGAGCCAGTGAGAGAGAATGACACTGTAGCTTGAGAATTAATGCACTCTGGGAAGTAAGTGGTATGGATCCAAATGATAGGTTTTGGTGGTTTGCTAGATCTGTTGTGAGCATCAACTAATGGACCTTCTTTAGAGGGGCTGAGAAGAATTTTTTTTCTCTCATCACTAGATTAGCCTAGATGGAGTGTGTGTGGGGGGGCGGGGGGGGGGGGGGAGGGAGGGATGTTATCTTCCCCAAAGCAGGTTAAGGAGGACTTTGTTAGGTGAAACGTGAAGGGAATTAGGCTCTATGTTGCAACTCGTTATGTAAGCATGGGGTGGATGTCCAGTAAGGGGAAAGTATACAAACTGCCTGGCAAAGGACTTAGAAAAGCAAGTGTTGGTAAAGGAAAACAATAGGGTGAGGGATTTCAGAGCCCTTAGAATTGTTATGACAGGGAGCTAACCACCTTTCTTATAGTCCCCATTAACTCTCATATGAGGTGGGAGGATTATAAGGACCCAGGAATAGGTTGGCTAAGAGACCTGGATGGAAAGAGACAACCGCCAAGTAGGTTTTAGATGAACAATGAGGTTACCTGCGCTGTACACATTTATCTGCTGGGTAGTCCCAGAATTTAAATGGCATAGTTATGGCCTGATTAAAATCATATCAGGTGACTCTTGTCTTTCTTTTGGTATGGCTGGACAATATCTGGCTGACAGTAAAGCCTCACTGAAAAAGAATGTACTAAATCTCTTTTGTTTTCATCAGATTCTGTCGACTCATTTTCCATATCCATCCCTATAGTGTGTCTTTATCTTCTGGTTTCTATTCAATATGTGATCTTCAGCTTTCCAGGTAGTAGAAAGCAACACATGTCCTCTCTCCAGCTCCTATGCATGGAGTAGCTCAGGGGCTGTGCACAATGACCCCATCCAAATGCCAGGTCTGCAACTCCCTCTGGCTGGGAACCAGGGCCAATGGATGCCACAAGATCAGTGCCTGAGGACAAAGCAGTGCACAGAGCCATCAAGCCATGCCTCCACGTAGGAGCTGGAGGACATGGTGCTGCTTCCAGGAGCTGCTTTAGGTAACTGCTACCCTGAATACTCCCTCCTGTACCCAGACCTCTGCTTCAGCCCTGATCCCCCTCCGCATCTTTTGCCCTCCGCATCTTTTGGTCCTAACCCAGAGCATCTTCCTGCACTGCAAACCTCTAATCCTCAGCTCCACACCAGAACCTATACCCTAGATGGAAGCCTTACACCTACCTGTGTTCCAACTCCATGCACCATCCTGGAGATCCTTCTCATACCCCAAGCCCCTCATTTCTGACCCAACTCCCAGCTCAGAGCCCTCTTCCCACACCATAGCCCCTGCCTCAGTCTGGAGATCCTTCCCATACTCTGAACCCCTTGGCTCCACCCACCAGCCTGGAGACCCCTGCTGCACTCCAAACTCCTCATCCCTGGCCCAATCTCAGATCCTTTGAGGCAGAACCAACATATTTTTTCTAAAACTGTGTAGGCTCTTACATCATCTTAATCTGACTTTATTTCTATTATGCCAAATTAATAATGATATGGCTGCTGTCATTTAGGTTGTCTTATCCACTACAATTCAGCGACAATTACTCAATGCATGCACCATTATTTAAATGCTATAACCTAACTGGGTTAAAGAGTTCTGGTTTTTTTTCAGACACTGTAATTTTATGAATGTACTAGCTTGGTTAATTAGTCTGGTGTGTGTGTTTTTTGTTTTGTTTTTTGTTTTGTTTTGGTAACTCATCAGTAGAACATCTGACAGATGAACTAATAGTGAAGTGTATTCAGTCTCTGAAAGAAAAAAATAAGTAACTCAATGAAGTAATGTGTGTGGACCCAAAATCTATTTACTTATCTTTACTGCAGCTGAATGATGCCTATGGCCTGCAATGTATAGCAGGTCAGACTAAATGATCACAGTGGTTCCTTCTGGCCTTAAAGCCTAAGAGTTAATCTGTTTTTTTGTTGTTGTTGTTTTTTTTGGTACAGCTCCATGATTGTTAGTTTTGTTTTATATTATACCTGTTCTTTAATTATATTATATTCAGGTTATTTTCCTTGAAAGTTAATGGTAAAACTCCTATTGACTTCAGTTAGAGCAGAAGCCATCCCTAAACTCATGATAGATGGATACATGCCAGGAATCCCAATTATTATTACCATATCAATAGCATAATTCAGATTGCAATTCCCTCATATAGTTTTAAATATATTGTATTTTAATGAATGTTATTCTACCAGATGATAAGAGATTCAGATTTCTCCCGTGGAAATACTTAGAAAATGCACTGACTGGAACAATTGTGTGTGTGTGTGTGTGTGTGTGTGTGTGTGTGTGTGTGTGTGTGTGTGCGCGCGCGCACGCAGCGCACACGCCACAGAACCCTGGCAATTATTTCAGCTGAGATACTTTAGCCATTTTCTTCTCACATACCGAGCCATAGCAAATCCCTGGTCCTTTTTAGAGAATGTGCAAGACATCCAGCAGACATATATTTGAAATATTGGGCCATGTGTTCTTCCTGAAATAGGATTTCACTTCTTTTAAAAACAGAACACTTTATATTGAACACTTCAATTTTATTACCATACATTTTTCTGTCTTCTCTGAACATACAGAATGTTTATTAATTACTAGAACCCTGCAATTCTGTGGATATCCACTTTATATCCACATCTGCCAATGTGAATGTGAATAGCCATGGCTCATTTTTGCAGATACAGATGTGGTTGCAGATACAAATTTTTATGAAGAACCCTGCTAATCTGGGGATATCCGTACCCACAGATGTCATTGCAGATATCCCGGCACATTATTGTGGATATAGATATGGATGTGGATACAAAATTTTGTATTCTTGGAGGGCTCTATTAATCACTAATCTGAAAAACTATAGTAGGGGCTTAAATCAAGTTATGTGACTACTTTAATATGGTACATAGACTTTCAGTGTATTGAGGAACCACAACTCCTGTTCCAAAATTTGGTTTGGTAGTTCTAAATGGAAAGTTGAACTTGAGAAACAAAACCAAGTTTTTGTCAGTAATTGTAACAGCATAATTCCGAGGGAAGATAACTGGAAAATGCAAATATTTTGTCTGTTCTTGCGGATGAAGTTCCTCTTTAGTGCAGCAATCACTGTATGTATTGTGAAGCATGGTGAAAAGTTAGAGCATGGTTTGGCTCTTGAAGGATTTATTGAAAACCTGCTAGCAGGTCTGCACTTACTGTTTGTAAGGCTTTCCCTTGACAATGCCACCATTCTGTGTCCCAAAGCAAGAGAATTTCCCTCATGCCACCAGTATTAGATTTATGTTCATGTTTCTGGGCCTTCCCATGGGCATTACACTAGTGACCTTTTGAGTTCTGAAAAAGTATGTTTTCCTCGCTGTCAGATAAACTTGGGTTGTTTGCATCGTTTATCTTCATATCAGTAGCTTAGTGAATAGTTTAGGTTGTTTCTCTTGTCACAGCTTTGCAGGTGTCTAATAGATTTTCAGTTCCCCAAGAATCTGAAACTTGAATTAGAAAGAAGATGGGGAAAAGTTGACTGACTACATCTGGTACAAAGAGAAGCTGTTCTCTTTTCTCCATAGAGTAAAGCCTCATATGAGGGGATTCCCACCGACAGTGATAAAGGTGTAGGGGAAAGTGGTGAGTTGTATGGGCAACTATCTGCCAGATGGTGTAGATTATTGAGAAAGGTATACCTGCACTGAACAAGTTATTGTCACACGTTCTCTCGCAATCTTCAGGTGCGAGGTACCTCTCACTACGCTCTCCAGGCACTTCCTACCATAAATCATGAAGCAAGGGTCTGCTTCTCATTGGGTCTCTGAGCTCCTTGAACCACGTTGCCGGTTGGGACTCTGACTCCTGTCAACTGGCTGGGTACTGCCAGTTTCTAGCCTGGGCTCTAGACTCTCTGGTTCTTGCAATCTGGGGCTGAAGTAACTGCCAGGCTGGAGCCTTCACTGAGCATCCCTCCTCCCTGGCAGTCAGCCCAGAATGTGCTGGGCTTCTTTCATTTGGAGCTTGCCTGCTCTGGTCTAAGGGGCAGGACTTCTGCTACCCATAGTGTGGGATTAACTCTCTCTTGCATAATGTAGGGTAGGCATGCCCCATCACAATCTCTTTTACCAACTGGCTAGAATTTAAACCTTCTAAATATGTACAGCCCGTGAGAATCTAATTTCTTCTAACATATTTTAAATTTAGGATCTCACTAATTATGACATTTGATTCTAATTATTTGTTAAATTTGATCATTTATACAACAATATTAACATGTAATCTCTCCTTTTTGTTCTGAATAAATCAATGTTTTTAATTTCTGTAACATAGTGGTTCAACATCTACAACTTTAATTGCCTGTGGTTACTCCATATGGGATGCAGTAGGAAAGGAATTATGTTTATTTGGCATACTTGACAGTCCCTATTCTCAATGCAAGGGATTGTCTTTTTCGGGATAAATTTATACTGTGTTGAAGGGTAAGTAGCCTTCAGATTGCTGTTACCTTAAGAAAAGAATATTGTCTTTATACTCTAGTTCATTGTTCAGGCTCATCAAGCAAGCATCCATGGTACCAATGGGAGAGTCCATATATGTATACATGTATTTGAACCCCCCCCCCCCCCACTGAGTAAATAGGGATAATATACATTTTCATTTGATTTTACTATAGAACCTTTATTTCTTACACATAACCAGATATATTACTATCAATACAGGCAGTCCCCAACTTACGCGGATCCGACTTATGTTGGATCCGCACTTACGAACGGGGCTTTTCTCGCCCCGGAGCTCGCGGCGGCGGGACCACCCAGAGCACAGCGGTCCCGCCACCGCATCCTCCGGGGCGAGAAAAGCTGCTCCGGGTCTCCCTGGTGTGCTGGGGGGGACTCCCCAGCACAGCAGGGAGACCCGAGCAAAGCCGCACAGGCGGCGGGACCCCGCTGCCCGTGCAGCTTTGCTCCTTTGCCCGGAGCAAAGCCGCACAGGTGGCGGGGTTCCGCCGCCTGTGCAGCTTCGCTCGGGTCTCCCTGCTGTGCTGGGGGGGGGACTCCCTCAGCACAGCAGGGAGACAGGAGCAAATCCACAGAGGCGGCGGGACCTCTGCACCTCTGCGGCTTTGCTCGGGTCTCCCTGGTCTGCTGGGGGGGGGAGGGGGCGCAGCTAGTGCTCTCCCCCCCCTCTCGCAGACCAGGCTTTTGTTGCGGGACGCCTGGGGTAGAGCAGCTGGGGTGCTGCCGGGTTGGTCCTGCGGGGACCTACCCGGCAGTGCCCCAGCTGTTCTGTCCCAGGAGTCCAGATTCAGCCACTGTTGAAACTGATCAGCGGCTGATTCCAGGAAGCCGGGGGCAGAGCAACTCTGCCTAGGGCTTCCTGTAGTCAGCTGCTGATCAGTTTCAGCAGTGGCTGAATCTGGAGCCAGTTCCGACGAGGAGTTCCATGAGGAGTAACGGTAATTTGGAATAGGAAGCCTAATCCGAACTACCTAGTTCGTGCCGCGTGTAGCCGCGGGCACGGAGTCCGAACTAGCGGACATTTAAAAATGGCGGCGCCCGGCAATATGCAAATGAAACCTGGGAAATTCAAATCCCGGGCTTCATTTGCAACTCCGGTTGCCTACATTAACCACCCTAGTTCGAACTAGGGTGGCTAGTGTAGACATACCCTGATGTATTGTGCATACATATTGAGACCAGCTTTGATATGTGTAAATTTAAATTTTGTGAAATTGAACTTAAAATTGTGCATTGTTTATATAACAGAATGTAACCATTCCTTTGGTATTGTAAAGAGGACCTTATCTAGCATTTCAAGAACTTATATAATTTTTAAAAATACTTAAAAGCAGAGTTAAGGGGAGTCCAGGTCTCTCATCCTATTACTGAATTAATCCCTTGATATTTTCTTCATAGTATCAGCTCCAGAAAAGCTTCTGTTCAGTGCATAAAATATTAATATTCATTTGTCACTTCAATGAAAATATTATTGGTAATATCTGTTAATTATTTAAGAGTATAAACACTTAATAAGATTGTTTATGAAAATAGTTCGTTCTCTGTGAAGTTAATCAGAAATCCTGATAGGATTCCTCATGAGAAAACTCACACAGCAAAAGCTTTGTGAACTTGAAGGGATCTCCCAGAAATCTGAGCATTCATTATTGTTTAGGAGGATAATATAGTAAATCTCTTTTTATATGTTATGATAACTTTGAATAATTGTTTTCAGTCCTACATGTCAGGGATAAACTTGCCTAAGATTATAAAACATGAGTGGTAGAATTGCTCAGCCATGTCTAAAGCTATTTCTGCAACCTAAAAAAATGTTATTTTTGATAATAATATTACAATACAAGCTTTGTTATCCGGCATTCATGGGTAAGGCAGGGTGTCAGTTAATCAAATGTGCTGGTTACTCAAGCTTTACATTGATGGTTCTTGAATTTTTCACTGTGCACTAGCCATAGTTGCAGAATGGGTTACATAATATCAGATAATGGTATTATACACAAAAGCATGACATGAACAAACTTTACTTCTGCAAGCTCTGGAAAATATAAAAAAATGATGCCGGTTGGCTATAGGAATTTTTCCAGTTAACTGAAGGAGGAATTATATTGCCATCTGTCATGGCTTAATTCCCCAATCTGACACTTCGAGTGTAAATATGAGGGCTGGGTAGTAGAATAAACTCTGTAAGAACCTGTCTCTGTAATTCCCCAGAGACAAACTTGTCTGGTCTCAGTTCCCCTGAGAACCAAAGGAAGACGATCGATCACTGCCACCACCCGAGTTAAAAAAATATAAAATAAACCCTTTTCCAGGAAAGAGATCACTTGGGAATCCCCTCCCTAAGGCAAAGCTCTCCCACCCCAATCTTCCTTTTACTTGGAGTTGGGAAAACAAACAGAGGAAATCTGGGTAATTTAGGCACTAAGGCTAAAGGATGCAACAATCAACCCATACCAGTTAATCAAAACAAAAAGGAAAACACTCTTATTATCAAAACAAAACTATTGTTGCAAGCATAGTAAATGACTGGGTTTTAAAAGCCATGGAGTGAAATAGACTCAGGGGAAATCCCTGGGTTATAATCCTTAGCTACAAAAGAGAAAAACAATTAACCAGCTCAGACATAATTTTCAAATCCCCAAACAAGGAAAACAATAAAACCTGACAAACTATCTACACTTTTCCCTATTTACACATTTTAACAAGTCCATTCCTGGGAGAGAACGACTCCGTTGTTACCTGGGGAAAAACTGCTCTGATCTCAAAACAAAAGAGAGAAAACCCTCCCTCTCTCTCTGTTTGAAATTCCTATCCGCATTTCATTTACTGAATGCCCGAAGCCACCTCACTCAGGTGCATTTCCAGAGTTGCTTACCCTTTCCTCACTCTTCAGGTAAGTCAGACACTCCTTAGCAGCTCCTATTCACAACACCATCTATAGCAGATGCTAGTTAACTGAGTTTTCCAGATACTAAAATGCCAGATAACACAGTTTGTACTGTACTTTTTTCTGCATAATGCAAATTAGCTGTACAGGGACAAGAGTTTGGTTTATATGTGGCATGCATTTGGTTTAGTACTCATAAATCAAAACACAAGGACATATAGGATGACTATTTTGATTTCTGAGCTTATTTCACTTTAGCAATGTTGGCGTTTAGTTTTCTTCATTCTCAGAAGTGATGTCCTTGAAATGAATAACTTGTGGAATGCCTTTAGTGTCAGTTGCCAATATGATGTCACTTTCCCTGAAGTATCACCTTGCAGAAGCATTATACAGGAGTTTGTGTTATAACGTATAACACATTAGCTTTATCTGTTTTAGGGTACCAGCTGTTAGACTTTATGCTTTGCAGTTCAAAGCACAGGCATTATATCTTACTTTGCAGTTTACGTATAACTGGCTGCAAATGCTATTAATGTAAAAAAAATGCTTGAGCCCCAGTACCTAATTGCTTCAGTCTTGGCATTTCTTTAATTACAAATTAAACAGTGTTCATATATAATAAACTGTGTATAATAATTACAATTCAATGTTAATGTTCACAAGTGTTTATCTAACTTAGTTTTTATGATTGTGCTGTTCCAAAAGCAAATTGGTGTCAGATAATGAGGAAAGGGGTTGTGTATGCGCAAAGGTGTGGGTATGAGTATATATTCTTACAGGTGGTGTGTGTGTTTGTGTGTGTGTGTGTATGCGTGCACACACACACACTCTCTCTCTCTCTCTCTCTCTCTCTCTCTCTCTCTCTCTCCATCTCTGAGAATTAAGAGTTTCTTCCTGTCAGGAGGGAGAATGAGTAACATCCATGTAGTTTAAAATAGAGATGTTAGAAGGTGAGTAATAGATTCCCATGGATGTTTGGGAATATCTTTTAAACGCCTCACTTGTACTGTAGAATAAAGTTGTGAAGTAATAAAAGTAAAACATTAGTAATAAAAGTAAAATATTTCTGTTTTAGACACTAAGGTCTACAGAATCTGGAATAAGATTCATATGTGCTTTTAAGCCTGCCTGGAGTCCTAGTAGAGTTAATTATGGGCACACATAATTGATGGATTCGGAATTTTACCAATATGTACAAAGTAGAAACTGACATCCTACTCTAGTATAAATTTATGAAAAAACCAAAGTTTAGGAAAATTAATTTTTGCTTGTTTATTGGAGAAACAACACAAACACCAGGAAAGATAGGTTTGTAATGGGAGAACTAGGAGACATTAAGAATGTGGAGTCAGTCCACAGAAGCTGAAGGTTTTGGCATTCTGCTTTTATAGAACTGGTAGATTTTTTTAAGTGGATTTTGTTGATGTGGCACACTGTTTTCCCTGGTAACTAACACATAAAGCCAAGCATTGAAAAGTTAAGTAATGCCAGAGTTAAGGTTTCATGTGCAACGTGAATTCAGTACCCTTTGTGCAATATGATACGGTCTTCAATTACAAGGTTGCATAATGATTTTCCAAAAGACTGCTACCTCACTCAGTGCACAGGATAGACCTTCTCTTGGGATAAATCAAGTTTGTGTAGATAAAGAGAAACTGTTGTCTATCGGAGTTGTACTTCATTTGTGGCTGAAGTTAGAAGCTGTGCAATGAGTAAGGCAGAGGATTGCAGGAAGAGAAATATGATCTCATTGTTAGGCTCACTGAATACTGCCTTGGATAACTGGATTCTGTCCATGCCTCTGTTCGATTCCTGTGTGATATAAAGTCACTTAACGAAGCCTTTCACAGTTGGTCACTAATTGTCTTTCTCATTTTCTTAGTACCTCACTTCAGGCCCTGGGGTCTCACTTGTACGAGTGCTGAGCACTCACAGTTGCAAGCATTCTGGAGAGGAGCTGTGCTTTGAATATATAAATAGCCATGTAATGCTAAGCACTCTGAGAAATCAGACCATAGGCATATTCAATTGAGCACCCAAAATTAAACACTCCTTCTGACCTTAATTTCTCTGTGCCTCAGTTCTCCACTTGTAAAATGGAGATAAATAACTCTTCATCTCATAGTGGTATTTTAAAAATAAATGTGTTAAACGTTTTCAAAGCACTCAGCTACTAAGGTGATGAATACATAGAGAAGCCTATGAGGAAGTTAATTCTTTCTTCATAGCAAGTCTTGCATAATGTGTAGTTACAAAAGTCAAGAGCCACACATTAGACTATCAGAATAAAACAAAATATTGAATAGATGCTCATTAAGTGAGATCTATTTTATGCATTGAATGAAGCCATGAATCCTCTGGAAATGTAGTATGCTATTTGCAATTAAAGGCTGTTCACTCACAAAAAGGATGAGTTAAGGTTTCATAGGCAACCTTAATTTTTACATTTCCTAACAGTTGTGTGTTTATCTTGACAATATTAAAGTCAGTCCCATATCTCCACCTTTGCTCCTGGTTCTTATGAGATCTGTTTCACCGGTTTCCGTGCTCTGCTGGTTCTTAGTGTGGGTCTCATTGCCCAGCCAATCGCTATCTCTCTTCCCCCATACTCCCCATCTGATGTCACTTCCCTCCCTCCCCCATTTCCCCAGATCTCAGTCCCAGTCTCCTCCTAGTCTGGCATCCCAGGTCCAGTTTCCCTTTCCCTGCCAGCCTTTCCTTTCTCACTCTAACTCCTTGACCAGATATGCTTCCGCCATTACAGCTGTTGGGCTTATGTCTCCTTTGTGTTCAAATCAGGCTGCTTCCCCTGCTAGGCCCTAGCGGGAGGTGGGAGTGGGCGTGTGTGTGTGGGGTGGATCATGGAGAACATAGGTGCTGATTCCATGAGTGCTCCAGAGTAGAGCACCCATAGAGAAAGATGGTGGGTGCTTAGCATCCCCTGGCAACTAGGGATGTCAACATGTAGATGACTATACAATTAAACAATAAATCCAGCACTGGGCCTGGGCTCCCCTTGCAAATTGGCTCCTGCCTGCCATCCCAGGCTGCCAGGAGTGGCCTGAGGTCGGCTGCGGCAACTGAAGCCCTAGGCGGAAGGCACGATTGGCGCCTCCGCCTGTACGGCCGTCAATGGCCATGACAACATCATCAGGCGCCCGGGCCGGCGGTGCCCTAGGCAACTGCCTAGTTTGCCTAGGTTCACGGGCTGCCCCTGCAGACTGCTGCCTCTGATACCGAGGCTGCAATACAGAGTGGCAGGAGACCTGCCAGGAGTGTGCTGGCTGCCATTCACACCCCCGGGGACTATCGAATAGCTGTGTAACTGCAAAAATTTTATGTGGTTACACAACTATTCGATTACATACTATCTAAGGGTATGTCTACACTACCCCGCTAGTTCGAACTAGCGGGGTAATGTAGGCATACCACACTTGCAAATGAAGCCCGGGATTTGAATTTCCCGGGCTTCATTTGCATAAGCGGGGAGCCGCCATTTTTAAAACTCCACTGGTTTGAACCCCGTGCAGCGCGGCTACACGGGGCACGAACTAGGTAGTTCGAACTAGGCTTCCTAGTTCGAACTACCGTTACTCCTCGTGAAATGGGAAGCCTAGTTCGAACTACCTAGTTCGTGCCCTGTGTAGCCGTGCTGCACGGGGTTCGAACCAGCGGGGTTTTAAAAATGGCGGCTCCCCGCTTATGCAAATGAAGCCCGGGAAATTCAAATCCCGGGCTTCATTTGCAAGTGCGGTATGCCTACATTACCCTCCTAGTTCGAACTAGGAGGGTAGTGTAGACATACCCTAAGGGTATGTCTATACTACCACCCTAGTTCGAACTAGGGTGGTAATGTAGGCAACCGGAGTTGCAACTGAAGCCCGGGATTTGAATTTCCCAGGCTTCATTTGCATAAAGCCGGGCACCGCCATTTTTAAATGTCCGCTAGTGCGGACTCCGTGCTGCGCGGCTACACGCTACTAGGCTTCCTAGTCCGAACTACCTAGTCCGTGCCGCGTGTAGCCGCGCGGCACGGAGTCCGCACTAGCGGACATTTAAAAATGGCGGCGCCCGGCTTTATGCAAATGAAGCCCAGGAAATTCAAATCCCGGGCTTCATTTGTAACTCCGGTTGCTTACATTACCACCCTAGTTCGAACTAGGGTGGTAGTGTAGACATACCCTAACATCCCTATTGGCAACCCCACTGAACAGCACCATCCCCTCCCTATAGGGTCTCCCCCCCGCTATGGATCAGCTGTTTCACAGTATGTAGTAGGGACCTGGGGAGGAAGGAGCAGGAATGAGAGTGGAGTGAGTTCAGGAGAGGGGACAGAATTTGATGGGAAGAGGTAGGGTGGAGATGGAGCAAGGCAGAAAGAGGCAGGATGGGGTAGGGCATTGAGGGAATGGGAGTGGGGCCTGAGGCAGAGCCAGGGAGAACACCTCATGGCACATCTGAAGATTGGCACCTATGGGTACGTCTAGACTATGTGGCTCCATTGACAGAGTCATGTAAAATAGTTTATTCAGAATAGTCAAAGAAGCGGGGATTTAAATAATCCCCGCTTCATTACAATAAAAATGGCCACCGCGCTATGCCGATAATCAATTGATCCAGCACAGTGCAGCAGTCTAGACGCAGCGTGGTTGACAAAGGAAGCCTTTGTCGACCACTCCAGTATGCCTTGTCAACTGCGCCTCGTCAAGACTGCCGCGTTGTGCCGGATCAGCTGATCTTTGGCACAGTGTGGCGGCCCTTTTTATTTTAATGAACCGGGGATTATTTCAATCCCCGCTTCTTTGACTATGCCGAATACATTATTTTACATGGCTCCGTTGACGGAGCCATGTAGTCTAGACATACCCTATGATTGAGAACGCAGGATAGACAGGCTCCTTGCTCTCAGTTCAGGTGCCGGGACCCAACCTGCAGAACCCAAGAGCTACAATTGAAGAGGAAGTCCTGTTCACCCTAAGGATGGTGTATGGTTGATATAAAAAGAGTTTTCAGATTATTGAGTTGCTAAATTGAAGAATTCTCTACTGAGCATGTACTTAGCCAACTTGGGTGAATTTTGAGGGAGGACAGACAAAGGGACATCACTGACAGAAATATCAACCCCTACCTTATTCCTGCTCCAATACATGGGTACACTAGAGCATTTCAAAGAAAAGGTCTTAAGAATTTTTTAACATGGGCAACAAAATAGATTTTTCCCTAGCCTCATTCTCAGAAACAGCTGAATAGTTCTGGATGAAAATGTCTAAATAAATACAGTCCAAGCCAAACACCATGGAAAACTTCAGCCTGAACAATTAAAGGTTAGAAAATGTATAAGCAACTGAAACCAGAGTTTATAATGGGAATTGTCAGGCTACTTTCTTGGGTCAAAAATGAGGTCCCCTTTAATTTAGTCTTAAACAGTTTCTTTTAGTCTTTATTTTATACCGTAAGTTTTAAGATAGCCCTACCCTTGCCTTTCAAAAACAGGTAAGGTAAGAAAGATAATTGATCATGTTACCTCTCCTGGGGACAGATTGACTTTCTTCAGACCACTGGTGTTTGCAGTGTTCATCTGTATCTTCTCCACTTTCTTGTGGTCAATCACCTATCTTTTATCAGCTGTTTCCACAGACTCAGTTTACCAAGTTACCTCATTTGTGTACCTATCAGTTCTAAATACTTAATCAAAACATTCTCATGCATAATTCACTAATACATTTTGCCTATCCTACTAAGGCTGGCTTTTATCTGCCTGTCTTTTGTTCGGTGTTGTCAGTCCCCCTGGCTCCATCCAGTTGTTTTATTTTCAGAAATTGTTCTTATTACTGGCTTGTTTTTGTGACCTTAGATTTTTACTTGTTTGCAGATCTTGTTAGGAGGGAGATTGGGGATGTACTTGGAACTAGCAGTTCACTATAACACTCTGTTTCATCCTGCTATTTACTTAGGACAAGGATTTTACAGATCATACACACAAATCATGTTTCATGGTTTGTACAAACCTGAAACTGTTCCAGCTAAATTCTAAAATGCTGCATCCACGGAGAGACATACAAAAAGCAAAACTTACTTTGTATCTTCTTATGATATTGTATGTATTTATTTCTCTAATATTATAGACATTTTAACTAGCACAATTCATTACTACTTTCTTACAGCCTCAATAATAGGCAGAGCTACCAGTCCTACCAATTCTGTGAATTTGTGTAAATGTAAATTTGTTTTCCATTTCTTTTGTTCTCAATGACCAGGATTCTCATGGGTAGGGGGGAAGGAGGTGAGCAAGGAAGGCTGCTGTTAAGCTGCCTCTGTCCATGGGGTGCTCGTACCCCCCACAGACAGTGACTGCTGCCACCCTGTCCTACTGTCTCTAATGGAGAGGCAATAGCGTAGGTGGCAGGGGTGCTCCCTGGGAGTGAGGATGGAGTTCACAGGCTCCTGGCCCTGCCCCAGAGACTATCAAATAGTCGTGTAACCACTAAAATTTCATGCGCTTACATGACTGTTCAATTACACGCTAACATTGCGTGCGCGTGTGTGTGTGTACAGACAGCCAGAGGGAGATTGAGAGCGGGATAAGTCTTGTACTTTGTATACAACTATTTAATATAGTTAATAGCAATGTAGCAAGCATGAAAAAGGAATTGGAGTCTGATTTGGGAGACCATTTAAAGATATCATCCAGCAGCTGTAGCTCTTCAATGTACAAGAGTAAATGTACATAAAGTGTTTTTTATTGTTTTGTTGTTCCAGAAAATGTTAGTCAGAAACTTCTTAAATAAGCCTTTTAATCAATATAATTAGATTGAGGCAGGAGGCCCTGTTTTCAGGGAGACCAAACTACCACTGGTATGGGAACTATATGAGACCAATATCCACAAAACAGTGAAGGGATCAAATCAATTAACCATATCAGAGAACAGGAACATGTAATGATTAAGAAAAAAAATTGCAATTTTATAACATGCAAGTTTACAGGTCACTGCATACAAATTGTTAGCTAGCAGTGTTTTCCTGTCCATTAGATATGGAAAATGCATGTTTGTAAAGGCCATACAAAAAGACAGGCACTGTTCTGATTCAATTTTGATAGACATCATAGAAAATGTACCTGTCAGTGCTCAGATCATTAATGCAAATAATATTTTTTCTTCATTTAAAATATTGCTTTGGGGTGGGATTAGGGATGTGGGATTCAGTATGCAGACTACACCAGTCTTCTCTCACCACAGTAGCTTGGGACCAGGTATGAAGCGCTTCTCTAGGGTCATTGCAGCTCCAGCAGGCACAGCAGGGGGAGGGGTGCTTGTCTCCCACCTGGAGCAGGTCCAGGTTCATCTGCCCCTTGTGCCCTACAACGTGTACAGTTCCTCTCATTCTCTGGAAAAGGGGAACAGCTAGCAACATCCACATACAAATCGGGGGGAGAGGAGCTTCAGCCCTTCCCTGTCCTCCCTAAAGTGTGCTGGGGGGAAAAGGGGAGGCTCAGTACTGGACAGTCCAAGATGAGGAGGACATGCCTCCAGCTTTCGCCTGCCTGGTCATTCTATCACTTTTCGGTATAGTTTTATGCATCCCCATATGAATTGGGGGAGCTCTGTCCCTCCCCTTTCTAAAGAGCACCTGGGAGGGAGGAAGACTGGGGGTGAGGCAGTCTCAAATTGGGTGGGGGTGCCCCCAGTCAGCCCCTTTCATCTGCCTAGTCATTCTGTCTCTTTTCTGTATGGTTTTATGAGACGCAATCCCATTTTGGGCACATCCCATTTTCCAGACACAATCATGCCCTTACCTTTTGATAAGAGGAAGCTGTATACCCAATGTGATGGTCCTAGCTCTTACCGTTTAGAAGGAGTACTGACATGGACAGACAGACAGACACACTCACAGACAAACAAACTCTCTAAAATATATACTAGATTCAGCTTAGAGGTTTTTTTAAGAATGTGTTTTATATTCATTTTGACAGTTAAAAATGGCCAGGTTATGTAATTATGGTAACATCCATATTCAGTGAAGAAAAATATCTCCTTAAGATTATAAATGTTAAAAATTAATATAGAGGACTTCCTTTTAAGAAACAATTTGTTGTTTATGACTTCATTCATAGTATGTCTTCAGTTATTGAATCACAGTGGAGATTCAGAATCAGAGAGCTACATTTAGATATGTATGACAGGGGAAGCTAGTTAATGTGGTGGTGTTCATTTTGGTTTAATTTAGTTTTACAGAACTTGACTTTATTCATTCAAAAGTCTAAAGTCTATTGACTGCCAAGAAAGACCCTGATGAGCTCCAATTTTTCCTCCTCAAGAACAAACATTTGAACGTTTCCAGATAAACATGTTCTTCAGAATGCATTACCTTACTTTTACTACTGAATTTCTATGGTTTCTTTATTCAGTTGATTGCAAAATGGAGCATGTTTCTTAAAGTAAAAAACAGTAGACAAGTAGCATTTTTGTGTTACCTTTGCTGATGTAGAAGATGTAACTATAGCTTAATAGGGACCTTCTCCATATCTTCTCAGTTGTCATATTTATCCTACTGAGATCGTGGTTGCTTGTATCATAGTACAAGTTGGACCTCTCTGGGGTCTGTTAGCAGAGGGGCCATTCTCCCCTGGTTCAGCAAACTCCCTCCTTCAAGACTGCTCAGATCCTGAGGCTGCTGGACCAGGGAGGCCTAAAGGCTCTCTTCAGAACTTGTGCTGCATTGTGCTGCATGCCATACACACATAAAAGAGAAGATGCTCCATTTCCTAAATAATCCTGCCTCATGACATCACAATTTGACAATTTTTGTATTGTGTTTTCACTGCAAGGGCCAAGATGAATGAGAGACCAAGTGTCTTGTTGAAACACTAAGTTTTGACAATTATAAAGCAAGTAAGAAAAAATGAAAATGTGTTTGATTTAACTTTGTTTAATGTCAGAACTGTACATACAGAAGGACACAAGTATTCCATTTGAGTTACTGCATCATTTATAAGCACGCTTTACCACACAGCAGATTTTTGTATAAACATAACACACAGAAATCACTGTTTCTGAAGATGACTGAATCACTGCAGTAATGAGTGAAAAATGTGTAAAAGTACAGTGCACCCTTAGTTTAAATTTAGCTTGCTTTTCTAGTCCTTCAGCTCTAAACTGATACATTATTCCCTCAGTTGTGTTATTGTGCACTAGCATTTAGTCTACACATTTTTTGGTGTGTATGTGTGTGTGTGGGGGGGGGGGGGAATTCTTTGGCTACATTTGGAAATGGGATTGTACTGTGCGTGTATAATGTCCATAATAGCTGGAAATGAAATCCAATATAAAAATACAGAAATGCTGCTCATAAAAAAAGAACAGTAGAGATTTTTCTTTTGCTTTTACTGTCAATTTAAACTGGAAGTTTTTTTTAACTGTAAATGAAGGACATGTGATCTGAGTACCTGAACTTTTAATTTTTACTTCAGAAAGAAATGTATAAACTAATAGTTCAATATCACAGCACATTAGTCACTGATACAAGTAATTATTTCTCCATGGTAACATTAACAGAAATATGGTTTTATTCCCAGAGATACCTATCCATTTTGAAAACAGCAAGATATTTCTCTTGTCTTTCTAAGAAAAAACTGTTAGTGTATAAAATTATTTAGAACATGCACATCACAATTTTTAGAAGCTCCTCTGCAATGCTGAACATTCCACAAAACATATGAAATTCCCAATGTGCCTTTCACTTCACCAGTGTAGGTACCGTGTATCACAAAATGCTGCAACCCTTTTTTGCAGTTATCAAAACAGTTTTATTGTTTTCTCACACATGGAGGACAGACATTTTGAAAGGGTAACTCTGGAGGCAATTTCTAGAGGTAATTTCAGTTGAGTGTACTGAATTCATGCTGAGAAGTACTTCTTATCTTTTAAAATGTTAGCATGCTGATTTCTTTAAATGGTAATATTTTCTTTTGAAAGTCCATTTATATGCTGGTATATGGAAGCATGATTGTATTTATCTCAGTCTGCCAATTTATTTTAAGTGTTGTACCAGTGTTGGTCCCAAGATATTAGAGGGATCAGATGAGTGAGGTAGTATCTTTAACTGTAATAACATCTGTTGGTGAAAGAGACTACTTCTTGAGCCCCTGGGCAAGGAGTGAGGGGGCTGCTCCATAGCCCCGGAAAGGCACAGGGCCTCAGGTTGGAGGGGAGGGGCTGGAGCAGCCAGCTCTCAGCACCACCGAAAACACAGTGCAGTCCCCTCCCTCCCAGCCCTCAGAGACACGTGGAGTCACTATGTGGTGCTCCCATGGTGATTTAAGGTAGTAGGGCTCCAGCTGCCACCACTACCACAATTGCAGTGGCCTTACATGGGAACCCTGGGCCCCTTTGAATCGCTGGACCCTAAAACACTGTCTCCTTTGCCTCTCCCTCTCCCCTTACTGGCAGGCCTAGAGCTTAAACAGAGCTAAAGACCTATGCGTAAACTAGAAAGCAAGTCTCTTTCACCCATAGAAATCCTGTAAAAGGTATTACCTTAGCTACCTTGTCTGTTTATTTCAATGTAAATGTTTTTGTAACACGAGCAAGAGACCCAAAACAAAAATTCAGATCCGAATGATTCCAAACTTTTTGTTGAGGTTCAGCCTTTTGTTCAATTGTTATGGTATATCTGTACTAAAAAACAAGATTTTCAAAAATAGGAGCCTAAAATTAGACTGTTATATCTACATTTAGGCACCTAAATAAGTAGCCTGATTTCTCAGAGGTACCAAACACCTAAGAGACCTCAATGGGACTTCTTGAGAACTTAGCTCTTCTGAAAATCATACTACTTATTTAAGTGCCTGAACATGGATTACTGAAGCAATCAATTAGGCTCCTACTTTTGAAAACCTTGGCCAATATCTATGTTGTATGTGTTGGAAAAGGTACCTTTTGTAAATAAAGATTGGAATATTATAGGAAGAGCACAAGCATACCTGTGTAAAGTTAGTATAACATAGGATGACAGCGCTAACTTTTCCAGATATGAATACTATGTATTTTTACTTTGTACTTTGTAAATAATCCATAGTCTTTGTAATTAATGTTAGAGAACATTAATGAGGAACTTCTGTGTTTGGAACAGTAGACCTCTGTTTAAGCATTACTAACACGGATGTTTTTCCATAGCCAGCTCTTGTTAGAACTGTTTTCTGCTACATATGTATTCACAGGTCTGAAGATCCTATGTGCAGGATGCAATCACAAAAGCATGCATATGTTGATGCAGGAGAAAGTTCTATCTTGACTTTAAAATGAATTTCAAGGGTGATAGCAGACATTCGGTTTGTATAGTTTGCAGGAGATTTGCCTTGCCTTCTCTGTTTACTTGAGGAAGGAGGAAAGTGTAGAGTCCTGCCCTTGGGATGGAAGAATCCCAAGCACTGTTACAGGTTGGGGACTGACTGGCTAAGCAGCAGTTTGGCAGAAAAGGTCCTGGGGATTACAGTGTGCCTTTGTAGCCAAGAAGGCTAATGGCATATTATGGTGCATTAGGAGGAGCATTTCCAGCAGATCTAGAGAAGTGATTATTCCCCTTTCTTCGGCACTGGTGAGACCAATCTGAGTATTGCATCCAGTTCTGGGACCTCTACTACTGAAAGGATGTGGACACATTAAAAAGGGTCCAGCAGAGGGCAATGAAAATGATTAGGGGGCTGGAGCACATAACCTATGAGGAGAGGCTGAGGGGTTTGGGCTTTTTTAGTCTGCCAAAAAGAAGAACGAGGGAGGATTTGATAGCAGCCTTTAACTACCTGTAAGGGCAATTCCAAAGACGATGGAGAGAGGCTGTTCTCAGTAGTGACAGATAGCAGAGTGAGGAGCAGTGGTCTCAAGATACAGTGAGGGAGGTCTAGGTTGGATATCAGGAAAAACTACTTCACTAGGAGGAGGATGAAATACTGAAATGGGTTACCTAGGGAGGTGGTAGAATCTCCCTCCCTAGAGGTTTTTAAGTCCCGGCTTGACAAAGTCCTTACTGGGATGATTTAGTTGGGGTTAGTTCTGCTTTAGGCAGGGGGTTGGACTCGATGACCTTCTGGGGTCTCTTCAGCCCTATGATTCTAAAGTCATTTAGTCTGGCTTTTTCAGCCCTTGTCACAGTTCTAGGTGGAACCACTTTTACATGCTTGCTATTCATTGGCTAGGTAAAATAAGTTTGGTACTCAGTGTAGTTAGACTGTGTCCTCCTCTTCTATTACTTTTATTGTCTGGTGGCAGAGTGGCTGGAGACTGGGAGGCTGGCAGTCCCCCTTGAAGAGCCTGGAGGCCAGAAATGGTGCTAGATTTATCTTCCCTTGGTCTGGCAAACTCCCTTGTTCAGGACAGTCAAGTCCCAAGGATGCTGGACTAGGGGGACCCAAACTGTATTAAAAGAGATTTCAGGTTAAACAGGCATAGAGAATAAACCCTTCTTTCATGCCTAACTAGGAATATTGAAATGTATTTAAATAACCATGTAAGAGCTGAAAATTTCAACATTTGTAGATATTGGAATGAATGAAAATGGGTTTTCAGTTCTCAAGTCAATAGAACTGTAGTTTTTTATGGATTTTAAGGTCTCTCTTTCATCTTGGAAACATAATTAGCTCGCTCAGATCCAGTATTTCAACTTTCTAGAAACAACTGTTCATCTGACTACAAGATGATATTGGCTCATCTAGGATAAGGCTACTGGTATTAAGCTGGTGTGTAGCAGGATGTGTGCAGAGGCACTTCTTTTTTTTTTTTTTTTTTTAAGAATACATAACAAAACTAGTAGACTGTAAGGGTATGTCTAGACTGCATCCCTCTGTCTGCAGAGGGATGCAGATTAGGCAGGTCGACATTGCAAATGAGGCAGGGATTTAAATATCTCACACCTAATTTGCATAAAAATGTCCGCTGCGTTTTGCCGACTCAGCACTTTGTCAGCAAAAAGCGGCAGTCTAGAGGGGGATCTGTCGAGAAAGAAAGCCTTTTTCAACAGGTCCTGTAAATCTCCTTGCAGGAGGCATAAGGGATCTGTCGAAAAATGTTTTCTTTCTCGACAAATCTCCCTCTATACTTCCGCTTTTTGCCAACAAAGTGCTGAGTCGGCAAAACGCAGCGGACATTTTTATGCAAATTAGGTGTGAGATATTTAAATCCCTGCCTCATTTGCAATGTCGACCTGCCTAATCTGCATCCCTCTGCAGACAGAGGGATGCAGTCTAGACATACCCTTACAGTCTACTAGTTTTGTTATGTATTCTTAAAAAAAAAAAAAAAAAACGTGGCGGACATTTTTATGTAAATTAGGTTGGGGTATTTAAATCCCTGCATCATTTGCAATGTCAACCTGCCTAATCTGCATCCCTCTGCCGACAGAGGGATGCAGTCTAAACATACCCTAACTGCTGTCTACAGTTTTCTGCTAGAACAGGCTACATCAGCATTCTTCATATAATACAATAAATAATGCCAACATGTGCAAATTATTTATAGAATTTGGCCCTAAATATTGTCCTCCTTTTCTGTTTGTTTCCTTTGTCTTTCTACAGTATTTGTTTTTATTGGTTTGTTTGTTTTTAAAACGTAAGGGGCTGAGTGAGCAAAAACTAGAATCTCTGGCTATACGCTTGTTCAAATATGCAGCTATTGGGTTATTAACTGGACTCTATGTATGTGTCAGAAGCAGACAGTGATTTCTTTTTAGCACCCTTATATTACCTCATAGGCATTCCATCCTATTCCTTTTTCTAGGTTGTCTCTTTTATCAGCTCAAGCCAAATGCCACTTGTAGTAGTTGAACTCACAGCAGTGTTGACAGTTTCCCCCCAAGTGATCTAATCAGGGTCATGTCTTTCCTAACTAACTGATGTCATGCCAGCTGGGAGGAAATAGATGTAATAGGGCCCAGACTCAGAATTGGTTGTCTGAGCTCCTCTGTGACTGACAAGCCCACTCATGAGGTTTTTCAATGCGATCCATTTTTACTGATGTGACATGCCCATGGTACAATCTTGACTGATGAATGGTGGTGTCACCCCAGCCCTCTTACCTGGGGTGCACTTTATACTGCTTTGCTTCTGTAGCTACAGTCTGGATAGCTCACACGCAGCCTCCAGCATGAGTCACTCTCAGCTATGTCTGCATATGCACTGCAGCTTGCCAGTTTCACAGGGGTTCTTCCTGGCCTGAATGACAAGCAAGGCTGACCCCAGCATGGTCCCAGAACTTCCCCCAGAAATGTATGTCCTGTACTGCACAGCCCTCTGCTGGACAAATAAGTCAGTTATTAATGGAAATAATATGCACAGATCTTGTTGACTCAAATGGAATTTCCTCAGACACTTCAATCTAGGCACATTGGATTAGGTTTATTACAATAGTGGACTTTAACAGGGTTCAAAAAAGAGCTAGATAAATTCATAGAGGTTAGATCCATCATTGACTATTAGCCAGGATGGGTAAGAATGGTGTCCCTAGCCTCTGTTTGTCTGGAAATGGGTGACAGGGGAGGGATCATGTGAGGATTACCCATTGTGTTCCCTCCTATTGGGGCATCTGGTATTGGCCACTGTCTGCAGACGGGATACTGGGCTAAATAGGCTGTTGGTCTGACCAAGTATGGCTGTTCTTATGTGTAATGGGTTCATAGAGGGATACAGTCTGTAACAACCGAGTAGCTCCCAGTTCTTCCCATTGGATAGATAGGAGCTTATTAAAGGCATATGTGTTCCAGTCTCTAGATTAAATTGGTTAATTCTGCAATGTGTACCTCTGGAATTTTTCTTTCTTCAAAATTACAAATTAATTTATACTTCTGCTTCAGGCAAGCTATTGTCTGATTAATATGTCTAAATGCTGGAGGCTTATATGGATCAGAAGGATTCATCTATTTTCAACAAGATTGTGTTTAAATGTTTGACAACTTCATTAAAGTGATTGTGCAAATCTTTAACATTTTTCTGTTACATGCAGAGTTTCTTTAAATTATATGAAATTTGCAAATTTAAAGGTGTTGCTATTCATAATTATATGAAACAAATCAATGTTTTAGTAATTATGTTTTATTTAATCTATAACCCAGGTAGTTGGGGACTGGAATTTTCATTCCATAGGAATTTTCAACATGTTGAAGAAAAATATTTTCTGAATTGGAACAAGAGTCAACATTTTTTAATTTCCTGCAAAATCAAAATTAGGGAAGAATTGATTTGGTACCATAATATAATTTTGTTAGGATAGTGATGATACGTTTAGTTTATATTTATTAAACATTTTAATACTTTCTATGTATATGTTATATACAATGTTAACATAAATATATACAAGTCTAAAGATCACGAACCACAATATTGAAATTGAAAGAAAACATCTTAAGTTTTTTCCATTATAAATTGAGATCTATATGTTCCTGAAAAATGTCTAATTTCTATAAAGCTTCGATAATTTTATGTTAAAAATGCAAACTTTTCAAATGAGCTGTAAAGCCATTTATAAATTCACCAACAGCTTCACAAATACGTGGAGTGTCTATAAATTCTTACAGTTATTTAAAAATATCCTTTCCCCCCATTTTATGGTGTGGGGAGTCAAAATTGTAACATTATTAGTATTTATTGATAGTACTGCTTTTGTATCAGAATGACTTTCAGCTACTGAAGATTCTTCAGGAGAGTGATGATATAAATCAGATTTTGCTTAATTAGAATTCATTGCTTGATATGTAAACAGAGCAAGAAAATTAGTTTGTTCTGCTTAATTCCCAGTTGTAGCCCCCTTTTTCATTGAATTTTCATGATCATCTCAGTAGTTTAGGATGTATCATATGGCTTTGAGGTGAGAGATGCTTATTGATGGCACACGTCAGGGCGGTACTAGGTTTAAACAGGCAAAACATTGTTCAGGTGGGTAAACATTGTCCATTGGAGTTTGCATGCTAAGGATGTTATTTAAACAGTATGTAATTCACAGTTGAATCCACTGGGATTGTCTGGCTAGACTTTATGGAGTTGTTGTTAGAACTAAGTAAGTAATAAAAAGAGGAATCTATTGAATAGAGGAGAGAAATTAGTTTTGATCAGAGAATACATTCTCAATTGTAAAATGTAGGCCTGAGAGCAATCATTTAAGCAAGGAGTGCCTCCACCAAAAAGTGGTGGGATGGGTTTCTGCATAGCCTAGAGGGGATGGGTTGCTCTCCAGGGGAGGACAAGGTCATGGGTTCAAATCTTGACTCCCCCAGTTGGGTCAGGTCAGCAAAAAGCTTGTTAGAAACATTTAGTTTTCATGAAAATTTGGGAACCTGTATAAATGAAAATAGCTTTTGTTTTATAGTGCTGCTGAATTTTCAGACATTTACAACAGAATTGAAAAAAATCTCAAATATATTAATCCTTTGAGCAATACAAATTAACAGAATATTTGGCTTGACTTTAAAGTCTCTATATAGCCTGACTGTGTAGATGGCCAAAATATCTTTTTTGGTTAAGGCAAAGCTACCTCACTCTCGCTTTTCCTTCCCACCTCCCCTTCTTTGCAATCCTCAATCATTATAACCTATGGGCTAATGATGTTGCAATGAAAAATGGATCCTTTGCATATGTGCAGTCCCATTGAAATCAGTGGAATATGGTATGGTTGCAGGAATCTGCCTTTATGTATCTCCTACAGAGACCAGGCCTCAGTGTATTATATCCAGCTCTGTTGTCGATATATAGACAGAGGGTAAGAACCTCTTCTTGTGACTTGACAATAGAGTGAAATTTTCAGTTGAATAAAAAATTTGCAAAAAAAAAAAAATGCAGTTCCAGGGAGATGAAAGTTATCAAGAGTTCAGGTTAATTTTGACAGAGTGTTAACCCAATGAATAATGGGGGAAGGGGTTGGGAAATTTTCAAAGTCAAAATGATTTGTGCAGACATTTAAAAAATGACCTGTTTTTATTTTTCATTTCCAAATGAACCGTTTTATTTCAATTTGTTAAAAATTGGCCTTTCATTTGAAGTATCACTGTGAGAATAGCTGTTTCACTTTGAAATGTCACTTTGAAAATACATGCAAAATGTTTTGGACAACCCAAACTATTTTTTTCCCCTCTTCAGTTTGTGGTTTTGATGAGAAGAAAAAACAACAATAGTTTCAGTTTTAGTTTGAAATGACACATTTTTCCATCTGGATTTTTCTGTTCTTCTACTAAGACAAAACAAATCAGTTATTCATTGATCTCTCCTTAATGTTACTTCTGTAGCCTAAGTTTACAGGCCTCTATGCAGCTCAAAATTCTAGTTTCAGTTTTGGCTGACCACCTTTGATTGAGACTGTTTTCATTATAAATGCATGTGTTGCTGTTGTTTCCAATTTCCATGAGTTGCTCTCGAACACTTATTGCATATACTGATTATACATCCCACCTAATGTACTTTTTTAATTAAGACACCACTTTATTAGATGTCTGGAATTACCCGACGGATAAAAATGTGTAGTGCAGATAACACCACGTCCATTCAATAACTCCCCAGGGGTTTCCACCAGCCTCATTTCTTTTTCCATCCAGGCCCACCAGCCAACCCATTGTCAACTTTACCAATCTCTCACAAAGGGGGGGTTAAAGTGCATTATAAGAAAAGGGGTATTAGTCATAAGATCCCTGAGTTCCCTTTCCCATTATGCTCCTTCAAACACCTCATTTTTTAAGTCCTTTACCAAGCCACTTATCCAGACATTGTATCCCTTCATATGGAGTACCTGCACAGGACATTGGCTCCACACTTACGTAATGAGTTGCCACATACAAACCAAATGTCGTTTCCTCCTCATCATAACAAATCACTCCCTGAACTCATTGTGGGGAAGTTAAAAACAACCCCATTCCGCATAGAGGAAAAATTCCTTCCCAGCCATTGTGGAAAGGAGCAGCTAGCCCAATGCACACAGCAGGCCTAACCACTCTGGTATTTTGTCACATTAAAGGGAGGGAGCGTGAGTGCTGCTCTGTCTGGCCTGAGGAAAAGGAGCTTCGCATACTATGCTTGTCTCTTTTGACCTCCACAGCCCTTCTGGGCATGGGAATGAGTCAGTGTTGCCACTGATCCACTTCCCATTTTGCAACAGGCTCTGAGCCACCTGGCTGCTACCTGGCAGTAAAGCACTATTCCCTCTTCCCTGGAAGGCTAAACTATGGTCCCCCACCTTCCCACAATTCAAGGTGCTGAATGGTCATTTCAAGACTTACCTGGAAGCACTTTCATGTGACTACTGGAGTGGAAACACTGTTGTGTTAAGTCTGTAACTTCTTTATTAAGATACCAAAAGCTGTTAAATTGTATTACTGGACATTCCACTTGTTATCTAATTATAATCTTCAAATAAAATAGATTGGAAATGAGGTTTCACTCCTTTTAAAACTGTAATGATACAGATTGAAAAAATGGTTGCAATAGTGATGAAAACGACATTTTTATACTGTGGACTTTTTAGATATAGTACTGTTACTAAATCCTCATTGTGATTTCATGTTTGATTTTCAGTTATCAATTGGGATTTCATTTGTACATTTCTGGATCTCAAAAAATTGTTCTGTTGTGTAATAAGAGCAATGTTTGGGAATTTCTCTTAATTAGGAGTAGTATGTGTCTAGACTGCAGGGTTTTTCGAAAAAAAGTAGCTTTTTTTTGAAAAAACTTCACCTGCATCTAGACTACAGCTGCGTTCCTTCGAAATTAAATCGAAAGAACGTGGCTTTTCTTTCGACGGCGGTGCTCCTCATTTCACAAGGAAGAACGCCTTTTTTCAAAAGTGCTCTTTCGAAAAGAGGCATTCTTGAATGCAAACAGGGCTTTTTCGAAAGAGCATCCAGACTGCCTTGGTGCTCTCTTTCGAAAAAGCGGATTGCTTTTTTGAAAGTACTGCTTGCAGTCTAGACGCTCTTTTTTGAAAGAGGCTTTTTCGAAAGTAAAGGCCTCTTTCTAAAGAGGCTTGCAGTCTAGATGTAGCCATACTGATTTAACACTTAGGGTTTCAAGGAAATATGGTGTTTAAAATGTTTCTAAAATAATGTAATATCCTCTCCCTTTTTTTCTACAACCTTTCATGTCCTATTTGATTTAAAGATATATTTCAGCATATTTAAAATCAATCCCAATTAACAGTGCCAGAACTCATGACTGCATCTTAAAATTGCTGTAAGTAACAGTTAGAAAATAGTAAACTAATAAATGTAATGAAGTGGTTTTAAATGGCTGGTTTCATAATAGGGGTATAGATTTGACTCAGTAACTACAGATAACTTACATCAAAGAGCCCATTTCTTATGTGACTGGCAGATGGTTATATGAAGAAAAATTTGGTGGAGTCACTGAATGTGATTGTAGCCAGAAGGTTGCTTTATTTGTAGCTGCCAGTTGTCATGATTAAATGAAGATGCTATATTAAATATTGTAGGACTAAATATTAGACTTTTTTCCATCACCACCAGAACTAAAAATTCTACGTTCAAATTAAGTCCTAAGTTTAAACAAGGGTAACTGACTTGCACTTAGCAAACAGTTCTGTTCATGATGTACAAATAGACTAGAAACCAGCTCTCTCTGTCTTTATCGGCTTTGCATACGTCAAAAACAGAAAAAAGTAGCTTGATCAGAAATATTAATCTGGAAGCAGACTTCTTGAGTAAAAGTGTCATTTTTACATAATAACTTTGCAGAATAAAACTGTACTTCAAGCAGAAAAAAGTCAACTTCATTTCTGACATTTTGTTTACTTGTATTAATTTTCTTGTACTGTAATTCAATTTTTAACCAAATCATACATTATGATGGGGCTCATCCAGGGTGGCATGTAATACATGCAATTCCAGTTAACTTTTAGGGACCTAATGTTGCTCAGCTCCTTTTAGGCTCATGGTCCATATTCTTGGAAAATGCCAAGGATGGGAGAATGTATAGTGAATTTATAGTTTGTGCATATTTTCTGTTTTCAAATGAAAATGAGAATATTCTTTAGGACAGTACATTGAAAATAAACCAAATATGCCTAGTATGTATATAAATAAATGGGATAAATTAGCAGTCAAAGTAGGGATGTGAATAAGTAGTTGACTAATCTAGTTGACTACTTGCATTTCTCCCCGCTTTTGCTGCCTCTGTATCAGAGGCAGCAAGGGGGGAGGGGAGCAGGGCCTGGTGCTGGGGGGAGCCATGTTAAAAGCCAGCACTCTATGAGAAACAGCAGTATTAGTGTGTCTTGGAAGCATTGGTGTGTATTCTATTCTGTCTGTGCAGGAAAATGTAGTGCATTTCCCAGAGATCTCCCCAAATCAAACATCTGCTTTGTACTATGGCAGTTCTTAAATGTGAGTTAATGTACTGGTATTCTCACTTGTTGATTACTATTAATGTCACATGTTGCTCATAATTACTTCATCTGAAAATCATATTTTGCCATTTTAATGTCTGATGCTGCAAATGGATCCGTGTCTCAGAGGTCTGCCCTCAGAGCTCTATTTGCAGGATCTGGCCTCTTGTCTTTGTCCCATTACAGGGTGTTTCTCTATAATTTTGACCTCTGTTTTTTCACTGTCCACATGTTACAGATTTTCTGAAATTAATCTTGGAGCTCTTTAGAGCAATTGTGTTATATACATCCTAAAGCAAGAATGAGAAATAGTTTTTGATGGAGCATGCTAGCAGTGGGGACAGCCAGAAGCCCCAGTCCCTTTTGAATCACTGGACCATAGGAACAATCTCTCCCTTTGTCCCTCCTCCCTACCCCCTTAACATGCCTATATAGAAGTCTCCAGTGCAGGGAAAAAAAGGAATAGCCCTATTGCTATAAATCTGCTGGGGTTTTTTCCCCCCACCCCAGAAATGACAATGTATATAACCCAAGTACTTCCCACACAGAGTTTGCTATGTAGTTAATGGAAGGATTTTCCCCTCTTATAATTTGAACACTACTAAAAGATTTTGAAATTATAACAAAACATTAGTAGAATAAACATTACTTCAGTTTCAGGATTTTAGGTCCTGTCAAATTTCATGTGTGTAAAATAATGCCTAATTTTTATATATAGGTTGATGTAGTTAGAACACTTAACCAAAGATAGGCTGATGTTGCAAACGACATTACTTCTCCTGAATATTTCTGGAACACTCTGCAGGCCTACTTTTGAGAAATGAGAAAGAATACTTATAAACAGAAAAAGCTGTGGGATCAACACTAACATATATGAAAAAAAAATCTTTAGGAGAGCAGGATGACTTTTCCTTGTCGTTGTGCAAAGGGAGAAACCTGAACTTGACAAGAAAAATAATTAGAGTCTCAATATTGTATTTCCCCACTATAATTAAAGGTTAGTTTGTGCTTTCCTGACAACTCTTCTAAATAGAAATCCTTCAAACCCGTCCAAAATAAAGGCTGCAAATGTATAATTTACTGAAGCTATTAACATAAAAAAAGCTGTACATAAGCTGTACCATGATAGCAGCTAGTATTTTTCTGGAGCATGGTTTATCATAGGAGTTAAATGGAACTGTGTGTTTTATTTTCTTTAATGTATTTTTTAATTTCTTGTTCTTTGAAGGTTTGTCTGACTTAAAGAACAACCATCACAGAGAACTGAGAATTTAAGGGACACTGTCAGCATTATCCCACCAAAATTCTGCTCTCAGTTTCTTCCTAATTTCCATACCATGTCTCTTAACAAGAATAGATCTGTCAGATATTACTTGGGAGTTATATAGTGTACACAAGGGAAAAAAAATGGTAGGTCCAATATTTGTCCTACCAACTTTCACTGTATTTCTTTTTAAATGTGAACCCTTAAAGTCTTAAAGCAAACTGTGCTTCTCCATTTATAGCTACCAGCTGGGCTCTCCCTAGCCCAAACAACCTCAGCTGGCCTCTCTGTTCCTAGCCCTGGCTCGGGGCTTGAGTCCTGGTCTAAAAGGGCCAGTGCAGGGCAGGCGCCCTGTCACACTGAAGTATTCATTCCATAATTCTTAAGTGAGAGAAATAGAAACTAGATGAAAGAACCAAATCACATATGTAGCTGTGAAATAGAGAAGAGGATTTTATGAATTGAAGGCCTGAGCCCAGAATTTGGAAAGAGAGTTATATTTAACTGAGGCAAATTTTTCTATTTAATGATAGGAGAAAAGGTTTGAATGGTATATTCATGCCATTCCGAGATGATTTCTCTGACCTGGACGGAGGATGAAATAATATGGAATAGTAAAAAGTAGAAAACCAGTTTACAGGTAAAGGTGTGCACACAGTTTCCAGCAGTTATATATGGAAATTTGGTTTCATATTTCTAAAAAATCCTTTCTATTTTCTGTCTAATTCTGTAACTTTCAACATGTCCTCCTATTTCCAGTTCTTTAAAGTGGTTCTTATTGGGAACATTTGATGAAGTCTGAAAAAAATTTGCCTTTGAGATTAACTTAATTCTGTAACAGTTTTAGGTATTGCAGAAGGATCCTAGGAAACAAATTTATCTTGACAGCATCATAATACTTAATGTATATCTGACCTCCATAGTGTATTTAAAATGTAGACAATAAAGTGTTGAGCTGTTTTAGCATTTATGTATGCAGTCAGAGGAGTTGTTAATTTAATTTTGTTTATTTATAGAGACTGCACAATATTACAAGCAGATTTATTCATATTTTCCTTAAGCTACTCTTTAGTGCTCGTGAAAAATAGAGACTGTGTATTCCTTTGTGTTTTTTTACAGTGTCTGGCACAATGGGGCCTTGATCTTAACATTAGTCTCTGGGCATTACCATAATATTATGACAGCATCTCAAAGTAGGTATGGAAAACCACAAAGTAAATAGCATTTGGATTGCATTTATCCAGAAGGAATTAAGTCCTTGGAAATGAGGACTGTACTTCAAGATAATCAGAAATCCTGTTAATTGATATTAACGTTGATGTTACCGTGACGGGCAGTGTCTATTTTTGATTGACTTCTTATTGAAGAAGTGATAAAGTACAGATTTAGGGGTTACAAACTTTTTTTTTTAATGTATGTATCTGATATGTAATAGGGATGTTAAGTAGCAGTTACTTAGCTAATTGAGTAATCAATGGAATTTCCATTGACTACTTGATTAGTTGATGGGGGGAGGGGGACTTGCTACCCCCCACTACGCTCTGTAGTTTAAATGAAGTAGGAGCTGGGCGTGTAGGCAGCCCAGCTTTTACTACATTGAAACTGCAGAGCTGCAGTGGGATTAGCTCCTGGGGCCTGCGTGAGCCAGGACTGAGTAGTCCCATCTCATTCCGGCGCTGGGACTGCTGTAGCTCTGAATTTTAAATGTAATAAGAGCTTGCCAAGCTCTTATTGCATTTAAAATGCAGAGCCACAGTGGAGTTAGCTCCCAGGGGTGGCGTGAGCCAGGGCTAAGCAGTCCTGGTTCGCTCTGGCTCCAGGACCACTGTGAATTTCCCTCCCCTGCCCCCCGCCCTGCACCATGGAGACAGTGCTGGGGGGAACCAGCTTTTGCGCTGGCTCCCCTTAGCGCTGGCTCCTGCTTCCTCCACCACCCTTGCTGCCTGTGATACAGAGTCAGCAAGGGGGGGAAGCAAGTAGTCGAGTATTGATTCGACTACCTGATAAGCCTAAGCTTATTGGATAGTTGACTATTCGAATAGTCGCTTACATCCCTAATATGTAATGGGTAAAGGCATTTAAGAAATACTACCATATATTAAAACAAAAACAAGAAAAGACTTTTGTTAACACTAGGTTGTGTCTTTTAGCATTTATTTGACACAGTACCCAGATTCATTTTGCAGGATATAAATAATAAATCTTAGGAAACTTGTATATTCTTGATGCGTCTATATATCATATCTCAGAATTGTATCAAGTATGCAGTTGGATATATGCCATTATTTGTTTTCCCTCGCTTTAGGAACTACTGCCTTCCAAAACGTAATATTTGCATTCTTTATAATTTTTCCAGAAGCATACTGATTATTTTTAAATTATCATTTTCTAAATTGTGATGAAAAGTGACTCTTACTGTTTTTTCTGGAATTCAGCAAATAAATTCTACAGTCATTTTTTGGTTACATAATCTTGTCACTCTTCAGATTTGTTAAGAACTATCTATAAAGTTAACATGATCAACTCCTAGAGTGAAATACAGTAAGCATTTGTTGGTACCCAGCGCAGTGATTTAGGACAGAAAGTAAAAAAAAACAAAACCTTTTCTTATTGAAACTGAAATTTTCATTTTCATTTCATTCGTTTTCATAGGCAAACGTAATTACCCAAGTTGGACTTTGGCCAGGAAACCCAGATTAAAACTCTATATTTGAAAAACAAATAAACTCAAAACATTCCATTCGATTCTATTACCTGGAAAGATTTGGCAAGCTGTAGATGTGCAAGCATGTATACAATGCTGAATGTAAGAAAATGATGTGTAGAAAATTACAATGAGTAAACATCATTTATATAGTTAGGCTGGGCTTTAAAAGTGTATTGTGTTTTTTACTTCCTCCGTGTACTAATTTTTTATAGCACATATGTAATTTCAGTAAGTAATCTGTTATAGCAAATTCACACCATGCACAAGAACTAGCTCAGAGGAGAAATCTTTCTGTGATAGATGTACCCATGTCTTACATTTTTACTGTCAGTTTCAAAGCAAAAAGACTTTCAAGTTTTTTTGGGGAGAAATATTGCCCACATTCAGATCAGCCGTTATCAATAAAATAATGCCTCTCTTCCCCAGAAAAATCAGACTAATTTTGTTTGCAAAGGTGCCATTCGTTGAAACAAATGCTAGTCTTTTACAGCTAATTGAAACTCTTTTACAGCAATTTAAAACTCTTAGAAATGGTCCAGCCTCCTCCTACTACTTGTATCTCTGCTTGCTTTTGCTGCTGTTATGATAGGGCAAAGATGATCATGGAGATCACGACTGCCCATTTGGCAAGGGTGCAACCCTCTTTAGCAGCTTTTCAAGCCCAAATACTTTTCCAGGACATCTGTAGGGCTCCTATCTGGTTGTATGTCCACATGTTCACATCCCATTACTTATCCAATCCCATTATGCACTTACCTAGCAGTCCCAGGTCAATGCTGGCTTCCGTATAGCAGTGCTGCAAGACACAAAATTCTGTACTCCCAGCACACCTGCAAAGATATGCTTGTGAACCACCTATAATAGAATTTACATGAGCAAGCCCTCAAGGAAAACAAAGAGGTTACCTTTCTTCGAAATCTGTGGCTCATGTCCATTCCATCACCTCCCCTCTTGCCATTCTGGTGGAGTGGCTGGAAGGCAGGAACAGAGAACGTAAGGCTGATGACACTTAATATTCCAATATGTGTACACAGAACACAAAGGAATGTCATAGCTGACCCTACGGATACCACTGAGGCAATATATCTACAGTGACTGTGCACGTGGGTTATGTGCACATCTAGAATGGAATGGACCTGAACAACACCTCTTAAAGACCTGACTGGTCCTGAATGAGGGTTTTTACCGGACCAGGGGAAATCCCTCCTCCTGGCCCATGCTGTCACTGGGTTAGGGCTCCAGCCTGCCCCAGCTACTGCTTTAGTCCCCTGGGGTTCGCTAGATGCCACCGGCCCCACTGCTGACAGGGCTAGAGCGCCATGGCCGGAGCTCTGCAGCCTAGGCAGAGCTCTGCAGTCATCTCGTTCTGCAGCTGGGGCCAGACCTGTGCAGTCAGGGGCCGCGGTGGAGCTCCGCAGCTGGTGCCAGAGTTCCCTGGCTGTCACTGAGGCTGGGGCTAGTGTTTCCTGGCTGCTGTAGCCAGAATGGGGTCAGGGCAGAGCTCCCTGCTGTGCCGCCCTTTTCCCTTACACACACCCACTGGGTTCTCGGCTGAATTGCCGATATCCCCTACAGCACTCCTTCCTTTCCGCCAGACCTTCCTGTTCCTGGGCTCTGCAGTACAGGAACATCATTTGCTCATGTCAGACCATGGATGTTGCCGGACCAGTGAGTCTCAGTTAAAGAAGGTACAACCTGTAGTTACAAAAAGGAAGGTAACCGTTTTTTTGTTGGCGTGAAAGAGAAATTATGAAAATCTAGTGTGACTTCCTGCATAGCACACACTACAGCATTTCCTCTAGTGATTTCTGCCTCAGGATCATAATTTCTAACTACTCTACAACCTACTGTTCATAAAAATCTGCAATCTTGCTCTAAAGAGTTCAAGTGACAAAGAATCCACAACGTAACCAGGTAATTTGTTCTAATAGCAAATTACTCCTCTCCTGCCCACCTCTTTTGGGGGAAGATCTGGGATATTATACCTAGGAAATTTCCCATGTATTATCAACCGAGGTGGAAAATTTATGAGAGAGACCCTTCTTAAAATTTTTGGCAGCACATTGCTGTTGCTGGAATTGATCAGAGGAGGACAATTCTGTTACAAAGCAACTTTCAAGGTTTCCAATGTTTGGTTTTTGCGTTTGCACAGTGGTTAAGTAACTGGCCTGGGAGACAAGAAACTTCAGGTTTAAGTCTGTACTCTACCTGTGACAAGAGCAGAATTTTTCATATCGGATCACTCAAAATTTGAATCTGAGGTCTTTCTTCTATGCCCTAATTTCTCAGTGATATTAAATTAATGGAGATTGCCTATCTCCTAGAACTGGAAGGGACCTTGAAAGGTCATTGAGTCCAGTCCCCTACCTTCACAGCAGGACCAAGTACCATCCCTGACAAATTTTTGCCCCCAATCCCTAAATGGCCTCCACAAGGATTGAACTCACAGCTGCTGGATTAAACAGGCCAATGCTCAAACCACTGAGCTATCCCTACCATCCCACTCTTCTCTTCTTAATCTTTTTCTGTGCTCCAGCCCCAATACTCTTCTCAACCAATGTTTTGTGGATAACTCATAATCTTCAGTGAATATTTTTGTTTCAATGAAGTAGCAAATTTTGACACGCACTTCTTTTGGTGAAAATGTTCTAATTAGCACTGCTATATTAAAGTCAATGGGAACTACAAGGCTACATCTACACTGGCCCCTTTTCTGAAAGGGGCATGCTAATTTTCAACTTCAGAATAGGGAAATCCGCGGGGGATTTAAATATCCCCCACGGGATTTAAATAAAGATGTCTGCCGCTTTTTTCCAGCTTGGGGAAAAACCGGAAAAAAGCATCTAGACTGGCCCGATCCTCCGGAATAAAGCTCTATTCTGGAGGATCTCTTATTCCTACTTCAAAGGAATATTTAAATCCCCCGTGGATTTCCCTATTCTGAAGTTGAAAATTAGCATGCCCCTTTCGGAAAAGGGGCCAGTGTAGACGTAGCCCAAGTGTTTAGCATATGCCCAGGATCAGTACTTAGGTGAGTGTTCTTACTGTTGTACCAGAATAATATTGAACCAGATTTTCATGACTAGTACTGAAGTCTGACTGCACACCCTGAATATTTCAAACACTAATGATTTTGTATGATAAGCTGTTGGTTAGTTACTATACTTATGTTCCATTGATATTTGGTGCTGATAAATGTCATGTAGATAGGCCTACTTCATCTTCTGTCTGATTTCATACTGTAAGTGAGTATATATGTGAGAGTGTGTGTGTGTGTGTGTGGGGGGGGAGAATGACAAAATGGGGCAAGGGTGACGGGTAATGTTAATTTTGATCATTAATTTGAGTTATGCATTTAACCACACTCTGTGTGTGCCTTTAAAAATCTCCCTCTATATTTTGATTTTGCCCAGTTCTTTTACCATAGCTGCTGTTTAAAATGTCAACTGTTATCACATATTGTGATATCTGAGATACCTCAATATATCCCTGCTCTTAAATAGAAAAGATTTATGTTCAGGTACCACCTAAAGCTTAAAATACAGCTAAAAGAATGTTACAAAGTGTAGACACTTCTGGGAACATTCTATGAAATCAGACAATTATCAAATTCACTTCCATAAAAAATACATAAATAATCTACTTTCAAAAAAAAAAAAAGCAAAACACCTTACATTTTTGAGGAAACCAGTGTATTTTATACCTTTTTCATAATTTGTATTTCACTTGTAAAATAGAGGAAGTATTACTGATGGGTTTGAATCAACTAAAGGGGAAGGTTAAATCAAGATACGCAACTCCAACTACATTAATTACGTAGCTGGAGTTGATGTACCTTGATTTGAGTTTCTTCACCATTCCCACACCAGGAGGCTGGTGGAAGCAAACATGTCCATCAGCTTCCCTTACTTCTTGCAGGAGCAGGAATATCGGCCGCTGACTGGGGTGCCCTCAGAGTTCACTTTAGTGTGTCTTTACTAGACTCGTTAAATTGGACTCCAGAAGATTGATCACAGCAGCATCAATCTTCGGCTAAGTGAAGACATGGCCTCTGTCCTTCTTCATGTGTGTAACTGTGGATGAATGGAATTAATAGGTTGACAAAATCTTTGAAAGTACCATCTTAATGAATCCATTATTCCACACCATTACATTCATGGAAATAAACACACTTCCATTAGGTGCATGATTTCAGTAGCAAGAGAGCACACTATTTAGTGAACTTGGAGTGGAGATTTCTCATTTTAAAATTATTGGAGAATTTTGAAGAATACTTCCACCAGCTAATATACAAGCACTTGTAATAGCAGATATCCTATTGAGACTGTAGGGCAAGGGTGGGGAACCTAAGGCCCAGGGGCCCAATACAGCCCCATGGCTCAGAGCTCCTCCCTTCCCAGCATTCAGGAGCCTGTATTGACACACTAGCATCTCTGCCACCCCACCATGGGTCTGGAGCACACAAAAATCTACTAGCTAGACCACTAGACCCCCCTAGACTGTAGTGTGTGAGGAGAATGTGGGGATTGTTTTTTTGCTTCCCAGGAAAGTGTGGGGTATTTTTTATTCTTACTTGTGTGTGGCCCCGACTGATTTTTCTGTGGGTCAGCGGCCCCCCTCCCAAAAAAGGTTCTCCACCCCTGATGTAATTGGTCAAGGGGAGTCTTATGTGTAACCAAAATAGAAATTCAGCAAAGAAACAAATGATGATTAAAATGGAGAGAACTAAGCATTTTAGAAGGAATATGTGAGCTGGCTGCTTTAAGCAGCAAGGAATTCACAACTTGTTCATATTTCTCATGTTTTACAAAAATATGCTGGAATGTGAAGTGTAAAATGAAATGATCCCAGGCACACTTTCACAGCCAGTAATTTTAATATTATGAATAAAGTGGTACATATCATAATTATGCATGAAGTCTTTCACAATTCTGTAAGTTATTGATTGAGAATGAGAATCTCCCAATTTAGTTATGGCTTATCTCCACTTTTTTCCGCTCATTTAGAGCTCTGCTCAATACATGCAGATCAGTAGTATTTTAGCAATAGACTTCTAGCTGGAGACAATTGGGAAAACTTTTCTCCTTAATATGGGTGAAATTCAGTCCATAGAGAGACCAGTGCAAGGGCCTCAAGATTTTCAAGACTTTATGATGTATACGTCTTATGCAGGCCCTTTGTGAATACAATTTACAAACATCATGTTCAGTTCAAAGTCAAAATTGCAAAAATTTTGCATTTAATTTTTCAGTTCTGCAGTCACTACTCTACACTTTCCACCAATAGATGTTTTAGTATATTGCAATTCTGCATGCCTGACATGTTCAAGTATCATTAGTTGTTTTCCACAGCTCATTAATATTTTTCAAGAAATCAGAATGAAGGCTTACAGTACACTCAGTACAGTTCATATCAGAATTTACTTCACAGCTTTCTTGGATGGTTGAGCTTGTTCCTGCCAGATTCTTGAATACCACAAGAAACACCCACCATCAATCTGATATTGTTATAAATTAAGTACTACTGGATGGTAGATTTAAAAAAAGAATAATTATGCATGCAAAGTTTGAGAACAATTTTAACCACTTCAAAAATAAATAGTTTCACCATTTTCAAGAAAATATTAATTTCATCCATATGCTCTGTTATAGGAATTTCACTATATGTTTATATAATATTGAACAATTTGATGTATTTATTTTGCCCCCTTCGAATTGGAGGTTTTATGGTTTCTATTTCTTTTCCATAATAATATACAATTCTGACCCTGTTTGAATATTGTCAGTATATCCCTTTGTTAGTTTTTGCTTTTAAAATTCTGAATGGTGTTGTCTTTTTTCCAGCCATATATTCTACATACACAATGTGAAGCATTTCAAAAAAGTCAGTGTGCAATAGAGAGTACCTTGCATGAAGTACATTAAATAAAACACAGACCTAGTTTTTGAAACATCAGTAAAACATAAAAGGGTGCTTGGAAATGTAAATCCTTTTAATTATATACTAACACTTGACTAACATTTATCAAGAAGTGTTAAATTGTAGGGGTACTTCTGTTGTCAATGGTTTCAGAGAGCAGCTCTGCAGTGGGTGTGGACAACAACAGTACTGCCAAAGAAGCAGCTGCTTAATAAGACTTTTATCACTAGAAGAGAAACCTACTTAGTCTTGTTTAGGCCATCAAACTTTTCGATGCATCCAGCTATTCTTATGTGAAAGATGACTTTATTTACAAGGACAGTAGTCCTTCTCAGCAGCTTGCTTTCTCCACAGCCAGTTATTCAAGACTTTGTGGTTTAAACACAATACATTCATATTTTTGTGGACATCCATTACTGTTTCTTTTCTATTTTGGAGATGCTTTAAGAATTTTTTTTTTATTGTAACCTTTCTCTACCACAGATTATATCCATACAGAGATGGCTGCTGCTGCACTTCCTCAGACCTTCTGAGGAACAAGCCTGGAGAAAGGGTGGGCTGGAGCAGTACAGGAGGTCCCCATCTTGCAACACGATTGGTTCTGGGGGAAGCGTTGCAAGTTGGGGGCATCGTAACTTGAACCCTCATTTATGATAAGGCACCGTGCGCTGTCGTAAATGCAGGCCACGGACTTAAGTCGGGGGTTTCCAGCCCCTTCTGCACTTACAAAAATGGATGAAAGTGCGGGGGGGTCGAATTTGGGCGGTCGCAAGTCGGGGGTCTCCTGGATTGTTTTTGGGGTTGTTTATTGACACAGATTCTTAAGAGTAAAGTGATACTCATACACATACATCACATTCATGCTGGCAGTTTGGAAGCAGGCTGCAAGTGCGATGTAGATTACTTTTGATTTCACTGGTGGCTGAACTTCTGGCCAGGCATCAGCTTCCTAGACACTCGACCATGATGTTCCTTCGGAGATCTCTTCGGATCTTCAGGAGGCTTTACTTCCTCTGGGCTGGTTCCAGGTTTCTGCTGTGATGTTACATCTTGTCCAAGAGTGAGAGGAAGATTTCTGGCTGCTTCTCAGTTAATTTATCTGCTTGCAGGGTCTTTGTCTGCCTTAAAAAGTCACAGATCCTAAACTGCCTTTTTGGTTGGGTATTTCTCATTCACACCTCACACACGTTCCACGGTTACATACATATTCATAAGCAATATGGTTTCTAAGCAAAATGGGGCCTCGGAGCCTTGAGTACAAGAAATTGCATTGTACTACAGATAAGCTTTTTATCATGCCTTTGGAATGTTAACAAATTATAACTAAGAAAGCCAAGGTCAGGGAGGAAGGGAAAAGCAGAGCAGTATGTCTGGTCAACTAGACACTGGTAAAGAGGCGGGAGGGGGGTCATGTCCGACTGGATACAGCTGCAAGAGAAAATAATAGTTTAGAGGGCTTTAGAAAATCTATACCTTTTTTTTTAAACCTAATTCTTGGTGTAAAAGACAGCTTCTGTAAGAGTAAATCCTACTTTAATGCAATTTGATTCACCGCATGAAAACACACACACACAATACCGGTTGACCCTCACTGATCTGGCACCTGACTGGTCCCAAATGAGGGGATTTGCTGGACTAGGGAAGGTCACTCCCCTCCAGGCCTGTGCTGCCACCAGGTTAGGGCTCCAGACTGCCTCCGCTGCTGTCCCACCCCCCTGTGGCTCTCTAAATACTTGCTGCTGCCAGGGCCGCACGCCATGTCCAGAGCTCCGCACCCAGGGCAGAGTTCCGCAGCCACCTGGCCCCACAACCAGGGCTGGAGTTGCACAGCCAGTGCTGGGGTGGAGGGCCAGTGTGACGGACCGGGCCGTGTCTGGGCACAGCTGAGGGCGTCCGCTCAGGGCGAACTGCTCGAATCCGGGGCTTCTTACAGCCCCCGACTGGTGACCTTTCCACACAGGCCACAAACCAGTCCCACAGAGCGCTTCAGCAACCTGCCTGAAGCCTCCCGAGCAAAACCCCTCCGACACCCCAGCAATATCCGTGCCCCAGATGGCCCCGGGCCTCATACACAGGTGGGGGGTCCTAGCACCCAATCCCACCTACCCCGAACAAGTTCTGTCCGGTTCCAAGAAACCAGCCACAGATCCCTGGTCAATTTACCCTCTGGACCTTACCCACAAATCACGCTGGGCCAATCCTTTAGAATCTATATATAAAGGTTTATTATTACAAGAAAGAAAAGCCTGAGAGTGAGGTTATTAAAGTACAGTACGTTACATGCACCGAATCTCCCAGTTCTCGATGCAGGCTCTAGCAGAGATGTTGCAGCTGCTGGTTTAAAAGTTCTTATTGCACATCCTACGATCAGGATGGGTTCACAGGTCTTCCGGGCTCTTCAATCCCTGCAATGCTGCCTCTGGGATGAAGTGCTGAGCTGAGAACAAAATGGCATTGACCGCATGGCCTCTTTATACCTCCTTCCTGGCCTCTTCTGGTCTCAGCCGGTCACCTGGTCCTCAGCCTCTCTCTGCTGGCAGCTCTTGGGTCTCCGCCCTCCTGCTTTAGGTGTGTCTTTGGGCCATTGTTCCACAGGGCTTCACTACTCAACCTGTCCATAGCAATGCTCAACCACATTCACAGAAATATTCAGCTTCCACACAGATTACAGATTCCTACCTACACACATAGACATTATACACTCACATAAATAGCATACATAAGATCAACAAACAATAATCTCCCATTCAATACCCCACATGGCTCCCCCCACACCAATTTCTGGGGCCAACACCCCCACCTAGGGGTGCAGCAGCGATCTGGCTGCTTCCCTCCAATTCAGCAACGTGACAGCCAGGACCAGAGCTTCGCGGCCAGGGCCAAAGGTCCCTGACTGCTGCCCTGGCTGGAGCTCCACAACCACTGCTGGGGCTGGAGCTCCCCACTGTGCTGCCCGTTCCCTCCCTCCCCCAACACACACACTGGTTTGTCGGGGCCCCTAACGGGCTCCTGTCCTGCACCAGATCTACCTTTTCCTAGAATGTGTTTCAAGAACATCTGTGGCCCATGCTACGAGAGGTACATTGTAGTCTGAGAAGTTTTCTATGAGTTCTAAACTTCTTCAGAAAATATACACGTACCCGTAAAACTCGGGGATATGTGAATGAGTTTGTAGAAACTAATCTTCCAGTTCTACAGAGTTCAGTTTCTGTTATTACTAGCAAAGGTTGATTGACTAATCCACTGCATATGATGTTAAAATTTCATTACATAGGCTGGGAAGGATTAGATTATTATCAGTAAATATTGATTTTATTGTACATACACAGACTTTTCCATTAATGACGATCAAAATTTATAGATAGGCTAAGTAATAAAATGTTATGTGGTAACGTACTGGAGTTTGATGTAAGGATATTTATTTTGTATATTTTGACATTGTGTTTTAATGGCTAAAAAGCTGTAACTTTTTGAATTCTAGTAACAACTGTCATAAAATAATTATTTTCAGACCCTTAATTTTCAGTACTGAAAATTTAAATTAATAAAAAAATGCTTACAGCTCCATAATTTTGCACAACTGTGGAAGTTTAAATTGATAAAAATTGAAAAATGCGTTAACAGCTATCTATTATTTGTCAAATTCCTAAATTTTTTTTTTGTCAAACCTACTTACGTCATTTTAAACTGTACACTGTAGCTACTTAAAAATGCAATTAATTGATATATTTTAAAGTGGACGTCTAGAATTCTGGGAGAGAAATCCTGGCCCTATGGCAGTCAGGAGCAAAACTCTGGGATTGAGATCAGATAATAGGCCATCCTTCACCTGAAGGGACAAGCCAGATAAAGACACAAAAAATTAGGAAGGTGGGGCTTTTGTCATTTCAGGCTTTGGTCCCTCTCCTGAGCTCATGTAATTTTTGCTGTCAGAAGGGGATTGCAGTCCAATAAAGTTTGAGAACCCCTGATGTAGATAATTTGTGCCCCAGCAAGAAATAGCATCAGGTGCTAGATGACTTGGAAGATGAGATCTTACTAATTCTATTTTTCAATCTTTGGTGTGTATGCTTGCTTACACCTAGAAATGAAAAAGAGCCTGAATTTAGCTACGTACTTGTAAGTAAACAGATGTTCTTGTCTAAATACATCTACAGAGAAGTGGGATTCCATCAGTAGTCATTATACTGTACTGCTCTAGCAGTAGGAGTTTGAGAGAAGCTACTTAAAATTCATCCATTTACACTTAATTTCATTAGAGCTGTCTCAGTTACTTTAATGGAATCAGTTGTCCACAGACGGTGATAGTACAGAGAAGCTAGAAGATACAAGTATACTCCTGTTTCTTCTTCGTGTAATAAATGATGGATTAAAGGAAATTTTGTACCGGTGATTTTGTGGCACAGCAATAGTCCAATAGCATTAGCAGTCAGAAGAATCTAATTAGGAGTGGACTCTGTTTTCTAGGCTTCAGGCCAGCAGAGACTGGGCTTTGTGAGGAGATGATGTTCTTGGCATTTGAGAGCACAGAGCGTAATGGGTTGATGATTCATATACAACTTCTTTTGCATGGGTGGCTGCCATCAAAAGGAATAGGAGAAAAAGAAAGGGAAAGGTATATTGATAAAAAATGATTTTTAAGGTAAATGTGTAAAATGAAATTGCTTAATTGGTTTGTGTCCATAGTTTACATCAGTTTAATTGATGATCAATTGCTTTAGCGTAAACAGCTGGAAATGTAGATTGGTTTCCTCCTTCTTTTGCCCCTTTGCAGAATCCTACGATGCTATTATGTTTATATTGAGAGACATACCCTTTGTTAAAATCCTATATTTTAATTTCTCCCATATACATCCTAACTTTTCCACGATGGATGCAATTCATTGTTTTGGACACAGCTTGCTTTCCTAGGGTTGCCAGATGTCCAGTATTGATCTGGACAGTTCAGTATTTTCGCCTCCTGTCCGGTAAAAAAAAATTCAGAAAATACCAGACACCTGAAATGTCCGGTATTTTCTGATTTTTTTTCCCTGCCAAGAGGTGAAAATACTGGACACCTGGCAACCCTACGACACACTCAGCAACCATGCCCAGCCCCTGGAATTCCCCCCAGACCTCCCGTCAGGCCCCCCGGCGTACCTGGTTCTGCAGGGGCTTGTCTTGTGGCTGGAGCAGGAAAACAAAATGACTGCCGGCAAAATAGCCTTTTCTTAAAGGGGCCATGCTGATTTTTATTTATTCATTTATTTGCTTAATAACAGCTGTCAGGGTCCTTTTTTTCCCTCAACAACTTTGGTCTCCCCCCTTTTTTTTTTCCTCAACAGAATTTTTTTCCTGGTGTTTTGCGTTTGTTTGGGGGTTTTTTTTGGTGGGGGGATGTTCGGTATTTTGGGTTCAATCATCTGGGTTCAATCAACCCTGTTTCCTAACCATTCAAATTTGGTGCATAAGCATTGTTCCTCTAGTCTTTTATTCTGGAATTATTCCTTTAAAATCCTATTTACTGTCTATGTTTTATAGAATTACTGAATGAAACCCAAGTGACAACTTTGATAAACTACATTAGAAATAAAATTTTATTTTGCAAAATTCCTCTTTTTTTCCCCCTAATATTTGCAGCACTGTCCGCACAAAGTTTACCTCAAAAGAAGTGAGGCCAGTAATGTAAAATATAACTGCAGCAATTTATATACATTTTACTGCATGCATTATCCTCACATAGCAAGCTGATGGTCTATGGACAAGTTGATTTATCATCCTAAAGAACTATAGCTATACAGGCAGTCCCCGAGTTACGCGGATCCGACTTATGTTACGAACGGGGGGAGCAGTTATGAACGGGGTTTGCTCCGCGTCTCCCTGGTCTGCTGGAGACCAGCAGACTAGGGAGACGGGGAGCAAAGCCTCGGAGGACGCCGGCAGTGGGACAGCCGCGGCGCGTCTGGGCTGTCCGCTGCCCGCGTGCTCCGCGGCTTTGCTCCGGACGCCTGTGGTACAGCAGCTGGGGCACTGCCGGTTGGTCCCGTAGCGCTGCTCTGGGCGCTACTGGACCAACCCGGCAGCACTCCAGCTGCTCTGCCCTAGGCGTCCTGATTCAGCCACTGCTGGTCAGTTTCAGCAGCAGCTGAATTAGGACGCCTGGGGCAGAGCAGCTTGGGTGCTGCTGGGTTGATCCAGTAGCGCCGAGGAGCGGCGCTACTGGAGCAATCCAGCAGCACCCAAGCTGCTCTGCCCCAGGCATCCCCAAGTCAGCCACTGCTGAAAATGACCAGCGCTGACTACAGGAAGCCCAAGGCAGAGTTGCTCTGTCCCGGGCTTCCTGGAATCAGCCGCTGATCAGTTTCAGCAGCAGCTCATAGAATCATAGAATCATAGAATAATAGGACTGGAAGGGACCTCGAGAGGTCATCGAGTCCAGCCCCCCGCCCTCAAGGCAGGATCAAGCTCCGTCTACACCATCCCTGACAGATGTCTATCTAACCTGTTCTTAAATATCTCCAGAGAGGGAGATTCCACCACCTCCCTTGGCAATTTATTCCAATATTTGACCACCCTGACTTGGGGTTCTTAAGTTGAATCTGTATGTAAGAACTGGCATCCAGATTCAGCCTGTTGAAACTGATCAGCGGCTGATTCCAGGAAGCCCGGGGCAGAGTAACTCTGCCCCGGGCTTCCTGTAGTCAGCCGCTGGTCAGTTTCAGCAGTGGCTGAATCTGGATGCCAGTTCCGACTTACATACAGATTCAACTTAAGAACAAACCTACAGTCCCTATCTTGTACGTAACCTGGGGACTGCCTGTACAGGCTTTCTCGCCCCGGAGGTCGAGGTGGCGGATTGCTACCTGCGAGCTCCGGGGCGAGAAAGCCTTGTTCGTAAGCTGCTCCGGTGCCCCATGTCTGCTGGAGACCATCTCCAGCAGACCAGGGGCACCGGGCGGGTTCCCGTGCTTCTGAGGCTTTGCTCTGGCAAAGCCTCAGAAGCGCGGGAACCCGCCGCTGCTGCGGCTTCAGTCCCGGTGCCTGTGGTCTTCTGGGGACCGTCCCCAGCAGACCACAGGCACCAGGATTGAAGCCACAGCAGCGGCGGGTTCCCACGCCTCTGAGGCTTTGCTCTGGCTGGACCGTCCCCAGCAGACCACAGGCACCGGGACTGAAGCCGCAGCCGCGGTGGGGTCCCGCGCCTCTGAGACTTTGCCAGAGCAAAGCCTCAGAGGCGCGGCACCCCGCTGCCGCTGCGGCTCTGCTCCCCGTGTCCCTGGTCTGCTGGGGGGGGGGGGGGCGCAGCTAGTGTGCCCCCCCCCCCAGCAGACCAGCCTTTTGTTTTGGACCCTGGGGCAGAGCAGCTGGGGTGCTGCCGATTGGTCCTGCAGCGCCGCTCTGGGCACTACTGGACCAACCCGGCAGCACCCCAGCTGCTCTGCCCCAGGTCCTGATTCAGCCACTGCTGGTCAGTTTCAGCAGTGGCTGAATCAGGACGCCTGGGGCAGAGCAGCTGGGGTGCTGCTGGGTTGGTCCAGTAGCGACGAGGAATGAGGAGCGGTGCTACTGGAGCAACCCAGCAGCACCCCAGCTGCTCTGCCCCAGGCGTCCCCAAGTCAGCCGCTGCTGAAACTGACCAGCGCTGACTACAGGAAGCCCGAGGCAGAGTTGCTCTGCCCCAGGCTTCTTGGAATCAGCTGCTGATCAGTTTCAGCAGCAGCTGACTTGGGGACGCTTGGGGTTCTTAAGTTGAATCTGTATGTAAGTCAGAACTGGTGGTCAGTTTCAGCAGCGGCTGAATCTGGATGCCAGTTCCGACTTACATACAGATTCAACTTAAGAACAAACCTACAGTCCCTATCTTGTACGTAACCCGGGGACTGCCTGTACTCTAATTTTAATTTGTGATTTAAGTGTCTTTTCTTTTTGGATTTCAGATAGTAGAAAAATGCTCCACCTGAGCAGGCCATCCAAAAAAATCCCAGCACCCCTTAACATTTGCATCTTTGTCTTCATACTCCATTTTCAACCAATATTTTTCAAATCCTACTCTTGAACATCTTCACTTCTGGCAGAAGAAGAAAAAGTAATTGCTTTTTCAGTATTAGCTATGCTATGAATCCAGAGCAAAGGAATAAATTCAGCTCTGTTGAGATGCTTCTTCATGCCATTCTTCTATTCTCCTTCCTTTTTCACCTTTGCAGAACAGATTCCTCAAACATCACATTCAAACCTGGAAAAATGGACTATTTGTATTATCCAGTAATCAGACTTTGAACACAGTGAGACCAGATGGTAAAGCATTGATGTTTTTAAGGAGACCACACAAGATTGATCTGACGTGCATTTTTAATAATTCTCTGACAATAGCAAAGGCCTTGTCTTAGCTTTTGGAAGTGTAATCACCCTATTTCCTTGAAATACTAGAGGCCTGTGATTTTTCTTCTTGGATAGCTGGTGTCATACTAATCTACTGAGATTCATAATGCACATGTACATACTCCACTTGCTCACACTATTGATTTAATTATGCCTTACTAAATGGTTCTCTAGTCAATTCTGTAGGGACAATCTTTTCCTTCTCCGTTAATATGTAGTTTACAGAAAACTAAATTGAAAGCTAAATGCCAGATTGACAGGCCTTTTTACAGGTTCACAGAGTACAGACTATGGAATAGTTCTTCCTGCCTAGCCAACAGCCTCTTATGATTGCAGTTCCTATCCTCATTGGCGCATAAGGAACAGCACCCCAAAGGAAGGGAGCAAGCTGATGGTCTATGATTTATCATCCTAAAGAACTGAGACAATGGTGTGCAGTTCCCAAATACAAGAAGCAGTTTTACCACACACCCTTCCACCTACCATTTGAAAAGGTAAGGCAGGGATGGGAAACTTTTTTGTATCAGGAACCATTGACCCACCAAAAAATATCAATGGCAGATCACACACATTCAACTGATCTGCCCTGGGAGAGAGGACGTAGAGGTTCAGAGTTTTCCCCCTTAACAGAGTGATCCAGCACTCATGGTCCAGCTCCACGGGTGGGAAACACCAAGCTTAAACATCCTCTCCTCCCACCATGAAGCTGGAACTGCAAGCACTGGCTCACTCCACTGTGGGGAAAGCACTCCCCCTCCCAATCAGGTGAGTTCGACATGTGTGGCTGTAAGCGGTCTTGGTTAGTCCTGGGCCCTGGTGCTGTGCTTAGGCCCTTATGTAATGGTCCAGCTGCCCCTTTTAGACTGTGAGGGCCAGAGGGCAGGGCAGACTGCAATGCTGCACCAGTCCAGTGTTAATGCAGCCCCGTTCCTGGTTCAGAGCGGGGCAGGCAAACAAACAAACAGTTCCCAAAGTCCGTTCAGCCCAGGCCCTGGTCCAGGGCAGGGCAGGGCAGGCAAGCAAACAGTTCCCGGCACAAGTGGGGAGCGGGAGACTGCCACCCAGTATGTGGGGTGACGAGGGGGAGACGTAGGCCCTCCCTGCTCCACCGCATCCCAGCCCGGGGCCCTAACAGTGGCAGCCTTGGTGGCCACTGGGGTCAGCAGGGAATCCAATCCGAAACATGCTGACACATGTCAAAGGGTTATCAGATCCTCCTGACCATCATCTGCTTCCCCTGGGCCAGTTCTGAACCCCCCCCCCCCCCGTACCTGACTCCCGGACAGTGGTGGGTTCTCAGGGTCTGGGTACTCTGCTTGTGGGGACAGAGGACAGAAAGTTTCCTCTTCACTGCCTGGACCTGGCGGTCCGGGCCAGTCGTCCACCTCTGCCAGATCTTCAGGGCCTAAGCGTGAGAGCTAGGCATAGACCTCTGCTCCCTCCAGCAGCTGGGCTCCTACTAAGCTCCTGGGCTGGGCTTTTATACTTCCTGCCCCGCTCCTGGGCCTCTGCGAACTTAAATGGGCAGTCTCCGTCTCAGCCCACCCAGGCTCAGAAAGGGGTTCTGTCTTCTCGAGGTCAGTGAGCGGCCACCTCTGCTCACTATAGTAGCCCATAGACTGGATGAAAATGAGCATGGGACCTGGTCTGGCTTGTGGGCCATAAATTTGTGACCCTTGGCTAAGGCATACTGCCTCAGTCATCTTGTTACGTTTTTATTTGTTTTAGTACACTATTGCCAACTCTGAGCAATCATAAGTGAGCAAAGTGCCCAAATATAGTGTTTTAAACATAATCAAGCTTTTTATACTTTGGGTTCTTTTTATTTAGTATCCCGTTCTTGGGCTTTGGAGTTCTCATTTATGCTCCAGAAACACAAGTTTTAAAACTTTTTATAAGAAAAGCTGAGATTTTTCATAATCCCGGGACTGCAGGAGCTGAGACTTTAAGTATTATAAGACTTGTGATAAAACTCCAAGAGATGGCAATGTTATTATTTATTTAATATTTATATTACCGTAAAGCTAAGAAGCCTCAAATAGGTTAGAAGCCCATTGTGCAGACATATAATAAATAATAGTCTTTTCCCAGAGTATTTAAAATAATTACATGCTAGTTTAAGATAACCTCAAACTCCAAAAGCAAATTTTGAGAATAGGTTTTATCATATGCTGAAATGCCAGAAATACAGTACGATTGCATATCGCCTTGCGAAGGGGCATGGTAAAGTTTAAAGGTTTCCATTGCTTGCAGGATGCAAATCTCCAGGAAATTAGATATTTGGAGGGACAGCTTGTTTTTGAAAGCATTCAAGAAGAATCATTTTTAAATTGGGAAATGAGATAATTTTTCAATCTAAATATGAGCCATTCAAAATAAACACTGAAAATTAGAAATAATAAACATCATTCTTAACATGCTGGAAACACTACTGTAATGAACACAGTTTGTTTCTGTACTTTGTTTTTGGTTAATATTTGCATTTAAGGCAATTTTTAAAGGATGCCTTTGAGCAATACATCTTCTGGTTTTAAATCTTCCATTTAAGATCTTTATGCAATTTAATAATTAGCTTCTGCTTGGATATAGTCCAGCTTGCAAATTGATTGTGACTAAAAAATTTTTGGGATGTCAGTAGTTTCCATAAAATTAAAAATTAGCATTTCACTATACTTTTTCTTATGAAAATCTTTTGGGTTCCAGCACAAAGATATATGGCCTGGTTTTACTATAAATTACACCAACATAAATTGAGAGTGACTCCTTTGCAAAACAAGAAAAATAAGAATCAAGGGTATAAGATTTAATTACATTTTCCCCTTGATTGTGCAGATTAGTAATGAGATATGACATACTGTTTTAGATTGTACCCTGTTTTTTTAACCTTTTTGATACCAGGGAGTGGCTTGCTGCCTACATAAACCAAGTCTGTGAAATTCAAGGGACCAGCACCGCACCACAGAATAGTTGTTGAGAAATATCAGTCTCGAGAGATGAGCAGCTATGTTGTTACCCATGCCCTTTAACCTAGAGTGCTTTACATGGCTTTGCTACTTTAATGTCCAGCACAAACAGTAAGCTATGCCCTACTGGTCTGTGTGTACCTGCAGCCTGCCAATGGCATAAAGGCTCTTACCAGCCTGAACTATACCACAGCATACTTCCAGTCCCAGATTTTTCCCTGGATATGTACATCTTGTGCTGCCCAGCCCTCTTCTGGGCAATAGAAGCTGATATGAAGTCAATCATTTTATTCATAGAAATTATATGCACAAACCTTGTTACCCCAAATTGGGTTTCCCAAGCATTTCATTTCAAACACACTGGTTTAGATGAAACTCTAAAACAAGCTTAACTCTAGAGAGAGTGTGTATGAGAGAGATTTTAAGTGAATACACGTAATGAGGCATAGAAGTCAAACGATTACAAGAAAAAAAACCATGACTAATGCCTAACGTAACAAAGTATGTTATTTTCTCACCACATGCTCTCACCAGTCTTACTGGCCATACTTCCTAGACCAGGATTTCTTCTTATCCTTAATGGCTGCTTCATTTGTTCTTTTCAGTACTGTGAAGTGATAGAAAGGGAGGTGAGGGGGTGTGCCTTGAGGAGTTTGTATAGTGCTCTTCCCCCTTTGAGAAGCATTTCCAACTGGGAGAATGGAGGCAAGCAGTCTTTATGGATGGGAACCCCATGCTGTTTCTTTGCTAAAATGCAGATTTTTTTTGAGGGGTGGGGTCTATGCCCACTTTCTTGCAAAAGTGGTCATTTGGCAGGTAATGGCTTAGGCATTGGCTTTGTCTCCAAGGAACTGGTTTGGCCACTGCCCAGACTTGGAACATGTTTTAATAACATCCTAAAATGTCATAACTTTACAGATAATTTTGAAACATATATTTTAGTAGGAAAACAATGTCCCCAAGCTGCCTGTATACAGAAAACCTCATCACCAGCCCCACCCCACAGCAATGATTTAAATGAAGTGTGTACGTTTTATTTTCCAAAACTCAAAAATGAATTGCATTAAGGACCCAAGCAACGCTGGGTAAATCTTCTAGTACAATATATTTTACTTGTATATTGCTGTTTTTTAAAACACCAGATTCAATAAAAACTTACTGTCACCTGAGTACAGAAGAACTATGAAAGTTATGAAAGATTTTTTATGGAGACTTTCACAGTAAAGAAACCAGATATCTTTTTACTGAGCTCAGTTTTCAGGAACCTTTACAGTTTACAATTACATGCCAATATGAAGAGATGTTATAAAGCATTTGTATTCATTTAAATAAAATGAATGTAAAAGGAAGTACAAGGTTTTCATTTACAGTTGTATTAGTATGGCTGCATAGGTCAAGATTCATTAGCCAAATGTGATGTTAATGAAATGGGTTTTTAAATTAAAGTAATAACATACTTCAACAAGTACAAGATACCAAACTTGCCATTAATAAAACCTTCAAGAATGACTTTAGTTATCAGTATTGTTCCTTGATCAAAAAATTTGGGATGCAAGGCCCCTAAAGAAAAACAAACCATAGTCTTAATGATCTTGTAACATTAGAAGGTTGTATTTTCATGCTAGCAGTGTTGTTAACGGAATTATTCTCCCATAAGTATCAGATATATATGTATTCTTTTTCTTCATGCCACTTTTCACAAAGCCTTACTGTGGTCAATGCAAATAATGTCCATCTCTGAGTTAATGCCCAAGACTGTTCATGGCTTTTAGAGAAAGTCAGAATAGTGTTAACAGCGTTGTTTTGCAATATGAAGGAGCAATTCCTTTCATCTGCTATAAAGATGAGGTTTCTTGTTGTTTTCTAGAAGTACTGTGTAATTCTAGTGTGCTTGTGTTTTTTGGGGATAGTGATCAAGAAGAAAGGTGAGAAAACAGGGTGTCACAGGGTAGATATCTCTGTAGGGTCCCCAGGATGCAACCTGGACTGTGGGACAGCTGCACCCCTATTTCCCACCAATTTAGCTGATAGATATTGCACTTACACAGCCATCCACAGAGAGGGACACAACCGAGTCACATGAATGCTTTCCCAAGCACTCATGAATCAACAATAGAGAGACTCCAGCCAATTCCCCCCCAGGTCACCAGCCTTGCATCCCAGAACTGTACCACTTTGCACTAGTGAGAAGCCTGACCAGTTGTCATAACCACAAGGGCTGGCCAGCAACCTGGGTACTAAGGGGTTAACCTAGCCAGATACCTGGTCAGCCAATGGTAAGGCAGGTAGGGTATGTCTACACTACAAAGTTAATTCGAACTAACAGCCGTTAGTTCGAATTAACTTTGATAGGTGCTACACTAGCAATCTGCTAGTTCGAACTTAATTCGAACTAGCGGAGCGCTTAATTCGAACTAGGTAAACCTCATTCTACGAGGACTAACGCCTAGTTCGAATTAACTAGTTCGAATTAAGGGCTGTGTAGCCACTTAATTCGAACTAGTGGGAGGCTAGCCCTTCCCAGGTTCCCCTGGTGGCCACTCTGGGCACAACCCGGAAAACTCCTCTCCTCTCCCCCAGCCCCGGGCCCTTAAAGGGGTAGACTCTGGCCAGACGGCACTTGACACAGCCAGCCCTGCCAGCGGTCTCTGCCCCGACCCAGTGGCCCCACGATGAGCCAGGGAGCCAGTGCCAGCGAGCCGTCCCCTGCCCAGTCCCCCAGCACCCAGGGGCCATCCAGGGGCCGTAGACGGCGCGCACCCTCCTGGTCTAGTGCGGAGGTCATGGACCTCATTGAGGTTTGAGGGCAGGCTCCCAACCTCCATGATCTCCGCACTAGGTAGAGGAACGCGGCTGTCTACGACCGCATAGCAGCCGCCATGGCCCGAAAGGGACACAGGTGCACCCAGGAGCAGGTGCGCCTGAAAGTAAAGCAGCTGTGTCAGGCGTACGCCAGGGCCACCAGGGGTGGCGCCGCAGCAGGGGCTGCCACCTGCCCCTGCTTCCCCGCCCTCAAACGACTCTTGGGGGGCGGGGCTGTCCGTGCCAGCCTGGAGGACAGCGAGCCGGGACCAGAGGGCCCTGACCTGGGCACACTGGAGGGGCCACCGCCAGCTGTTCCAGCAGGGTCGTCCAGGGAGACCGTACCGGGTAAGTAGTTCGAATTAAGTAGTTTGGGGGGGGAGGCAGGAGGGAGACCAGAGACCGTGCGCGTGGGCCTTGCCTTCCATGGATCACACAGACACCTGTGCATGTGCGAGCACGTGCCATGCCACCCTTGGGCAGGTGGCTCCAGCTGCGTGACATCCAGGGGCCATGGCCCAATAGGCACATGCATGTGTGAAGAGACCTGACATGCTCCTGACCCCGGGGTGGGACCCAGCAGGATAATTTCCCTTCACATGTCCCCTCTACACAGAGGCAGGGGACATCTCCCTCCCCCTCCCCCCACTGCCCTGGCCACACTATACATGGCACAGGGATATGGGTGCGGTCTTGGGGCAGCTCCCTGTCCCAGAGAGAGCCAGACATCCTGACCATGGCCTCTGTACAAGCACAGTGGCTCTGACGGTGCAGGGCATGGTCATCCTCATGTTGTGTGGGGGGGGGGGGGGGGGGAAGGGGCCTGGGCATCATCCGCTGCATCCCCAGGGAGAACTGACCACTTCTCTTCTTTCTCTACAGCTGCACCAGCTGCTCATGCAGGGCGCACCATCCCGCCCAGGACATGCTCCCGCGCCCGCAGCCTGCTCTGGAACACCACCACGGAGCAGGAGTACTGGGACCAGCACCTGGGGTCCTTGCGAGCCGTGCACCACACAGTGGAGGCCTGGATGCGGGCAGACCTGCAGCTCCGCCAGGAGCAGCTGGCTGAGGTCCGAGGGCTGAACTCAAACCTGCAGGTCCTGCTGCAGAGCATGGTGCCCCATGCTGGTCCTGTGCCTGCTGTCCCCCCAACTACTGTCCCTCCTCCCACTCCTGCCGCCTCTCCCACCTCTTCCTCCTCAACCCCCACACCCTCTTCCTCAATGTCCACACCCCCCACCTCAACCTCAGCACCCTCCACCCCAACCCCCCAGGGATGCCGAGGCCCCCTCCCTCGCCATGCTCGGAGGCGGTTGGCCCGGCAAGACTCCCACCCCAATCCCTGAGTTTCCCCTCCCCCTTCTTTTCTCTTGCTTCCCCCTTCCAGCTCCCTTCTCCCAGTTTTCCCCCTCCCCTCTCCCACACTCTCTCCTGCCCTTTCCCGCCTGCTGTCCCCCGTCTCCCCATAGTTTTATTCCCTCCCTCCCCAGTTTTGTTAAATAAAGAGAGATTCTATTTTTGAACACGTGTCCTTTATTTTGTACATCAGGAAGGGGGACTAGGGAGGGGTAAGTGGAAGGGGGTGAGGGAGGAATGGGGTACGAGCCCCCGATGGGGAGGACTGGGCTGGCTCTGTGGGCTCCTCGGGGTGGAAGTTCTCCTGCAGCCCCCCGATTGACCCCCCTCCCTGGATGGCAGCCTGCGGCAAGTGCCACCGGGCTGATGGCCGAGTGCTGTGATGTGCTGACTGATTTGCTGTCCCTCATCGAGTTAGACAAGTGAGTGGGGAACCCCTGAGAACTGTCTGTCCGGGGTGGGGGTCGGGTCCCTTTAAGCACAGCCCTCGGCTAGCCTGAGGCAGCAGCTCCATGCTCTAAGTCCTAATCTGATGCCCTGCCGGTACTGCTTCCGGCCATCCTTAACCTCGGTTCAGGGTCCACTCAGTGTGGACATGCTAGTTCGAATTAGCAAAACGCTAATTCGAACTAGTTTTTAGATCTAGATGCACTCATTCGAATTAGCTTCGTTCGAATTAACTAATTTGAATTAAGTTAGTTCGAATTAGTGCTGTAGTGTAGACATTCCCATAGGGATTTCAAACTGGGACAAAGAAATTTTTAACATTTTCCTCCTTTGTCTGTGTCAGAGCAGTTTCTTCCAGGTAACAGGGAGATGGGAGGCCATTTCTCTCTCCAAGAAAAGTCTTTTCAAAATGTGTAAGTAGGGAAAAGTTAGTGAACCCGTCAGGCTTTATTGTTTTCCTGGTTTGGGAATGTGGAAATGATGTCTGTGCTGTTAAACGTACTTTTGTAACTAAGATTTGAGCCCACGGGGGAATCCCCCATGAGTATATCAATTGATGGCTCTTTTTCATCTTTCTTTTATAACCTGGTATTGGCTCATTTCTGTGTCCTGGAATATCTGTCTGTGGGTATCTGCATGCCTCTGACTACGAGGCAGCTACCACAGACTGCAGCTTGTATTTTCTCTTTTCTGCCACTACCCAAGCGTTCTTTTCCCCAAAGAGCTTGAGGTACCCCTAAGGTTTTAGAGAGGTGGTTTCCCAAGTGATCTCAACCCTGGATTCTTTGGAATACTTGGGTAGTGGCAGTGGTTTTTATTCTTCAAAGTTCGGGTATTAGGATTTTGGGGGGAAGTTTTAGTACCAAAGCCTGTAGAGATCAGGTTTTGAGATGCTTTTGTGGGCCGCAACTTCTGCATTTATCGTGCCAGAGTGGGGAACAGCCTTGACACCAGTGTAAGTTCATTATCCAGTTTGCTCTGGGACACAGAGCAAACCATTCAGATGAAATGCTTGTGCTGTTGATCAGAGGCAGGGTCTGTTTGTGTGAGAGAGTTGTGCAAATAGCTGGGGTGGTAGGACACAGGAGGGCTGAGATCTCAGAGTTTCCCCCTCCCTCTGCTTTAGGAGGGGTTGTTTCTTGCCACTGTGAACTTACAAAACAACATGCTAACATCCTCCAAAACACACTGTCTCCCTCATCGTTATAGCAGATTAAAGGAATTGCTCCTTCATATTGCAAACACCCTGTGGTCAGTTGCACAGTCGGATAGCTACCATAATGCACTGCTCTCTGGGGCATTGCAAGAGCTGCCAATCTGGACATGCTCTGCCATCGCAAGCAGCACAGTGTGGACACTCACCAGTGGTTTCCTTGAAGCGCTCTGTCAGCAGCACTGTTATTACTAGACTAGACCTTTACATCTTCCAGTGTAGATGTTCTCCAAACTAATCAAGCAGTGTCTCATCCTGAGTGATGGTACAAACTAGGGATGTGAATGGGTAACCGGTTAACCAGTTACCTGTTAAGCATTAACCTTAGTAGGTGATGTTTACTGGGTACCAGTTGACCAGTGCCTAGGAGCAGCCCCGTTCCCCCACCACCTGTGACTTTCTGTGGGCAGCCGCAGCCCCAGTATTCTTGCTGGAGGGGCTGAGAACTTGCTGGTGGCAGTCTCAGTGCTAGGAGGGAGGGAGGTGGGAGCCTGCCAGTGGCAGCCTCAACACCGAGGCCAAGAACCAGATCAAAACTTTTCAAATGATACCTCACAAGGCATACACCATATATACCATAATTATGACTGGTAAATATGGGAGTTCCAGTCACTGCTCTGAGGTTCGAAGTGTCAGGGAGAAATGGGTGGTTGTGGGGGAATTAAAGTGTGGATGTTGCAGCTCAAGTGGCCTAATCTCTCACATTGCCATAGCAGCTTTGACTTCTAGAGCAGTGTGGCCTATCGGCCAGAGTAAAAAGAATTACCCATCACTCCCATGGCTCCCAGATGCATCGCTCAAGGGAAGAGGTGCAACTGCCCCACACATGCGCACCAGTGGCAGAAAGTAGAGCAGAAAGGACTGGGACTGGGTCATTTTGCTTCCCCCGCCAACCACTGCTAGTGAGTTGAGGGAGGCCCTTGGCCCCTGCAGCCTACACCAGGCTTCCCACTAGTCATCTGGAGCATGTTACTTGCAGGAGAAGAATGGGGGAAGATGTGGAGTGGTGTGGAGGGAGGGGGCAGGAAGAGGTGGAACCCTCCCCTCTGGGCTAGAGGTGGCATAGGAAGTAGGCACATGGAGGGGACGTCACATGGCCAGTGCCCTACCTGTATCCTCCCCAGCAGTTGCCACTGGTTCCAGTTGGAGCATGTCCAGCAGGAGCAAAGGGGCATGGCCTCTAAAGATTAACTCCTGCTGAATCACTGTGGGGTAGGAACATCCCGTCACATGATGGCTGAGTCACATCATGACTTGTATTCCTCTTCCAATAAGTAGAGTGTACAGGAGACACCAACAACATTAAGCATATGATTATCTGCCCTGTTATCCTCATTGTTTTAAGATTTAAGGTTAACTTGTTTTTACAAAGCCATCTGTAAGTCAGTTAAGCTCTTGTGAAAAAAAATCTTTGACTAATAACCAGTGATTTTGACATTTTATAGTGAATATGGTGTAATGGAAAGTTACTTAAATTGAGGTTTTCTACATGAAATGAATACAGTTCACTGTGTTCTAAAAAGTTAAGCTGATGAGTGGTTTTGCAGCACTAATGGAGAGTTGGCCTTCTTTCTGAGTTTTTCTTACACACCAAGTGGTATGATATCTGAGCAATTCAAAGCACTAGAACATAAGAACATAAGAACGGCCGTACTGGGTCAGACCAAAGGTACATCTAGCCCAGTATCCTGTCTACCGACAGTGGCCAGCACCAGGTGCCCCAGAGAGGGTGGACCGAAGACAATGATCAAGCGATTTGTCTCCTGCCATCCCTCTCCAGCCTCTGACAAACAGAGGACAAGGACACCATTTTATCCCCTGGCTAATAGCATTTTATGGACCTAACCTCCATGAATTTATCCAGCTTCTCTTTAAACTCTATTATAGTCCTAGCCTTCACAGCCTCCTCTGGCAAGGAGTTCCACAGGTTGACTACACGCTGTGTGAAGAAGAACTTTCTTTTATTAGTTTTAAACCTGCTACCCATTAATTTCATTTGGTGTCCTCTAGTTCTTCTATTATGGGAACTAATAAATAACTTTTCTTTATCAGCCCTCTCCACACCACTCATGATTTTATAGACCTCTATCATATCCCCCCTCAGTCTCCTCTTTTCTAAACTGAAAAGTCCCAGTCGCTTTAACCTCTCCTCATATGGGACCCGTTCCAAACCCCTAATCATTTTAGTTGCCCTTTTCTGAACCCTTTCCAAGGCCAAAATATCTTTTTTGAGGTGAGGAGACCACATCTGTACACAGTATTCAAGATGTGGGCGTACCATAGTTTTATACAGGGGCAGTAAGATATTCTGGGTCTTATTTTCTATCCCTTTCCTAATAATTCCTAGCATCCTATTTGCCTTTTTAACTGCCGCTGCACACGGTGTGGAAGTTTTCAGAGAACTGTCCACGATAACTCCAAGATCTCTTTCCTGATTTGTCGTAGCCAAATTAGCCCCCATCATACTGTACATATAGTTGGGGTTATTTCTCCCGATGTGAATTACTTTACACTTATCCACATTAAATTTCATTTGCCGTTTTGTTGCCCAATCACTCAGTTTGGTGAGATCTTCTTGGAGTCCCTCACAGTCTGCTTCCGTCTTGACTATCCTAAAGAGTTTTGTATCATCTGCAAACTTTACTACCTCACTGCTTACCCCTTTCTCCAGATCATTTATGAATAAGTTGAAAAGGATTGGTCCCAGGACTGACCCTTGGAGTACACCACTAGTTACCCCTCTCCAATCTGAAAATTTACCATTTATTCCTACCCTTTGTTTCCTGTCTTTTAACCAGTTCTCAATCCAAGAAAGGACCTTCCCTCTTATCCCATGGCCATGTAATTTACACAAGAGCCTTTGGTGAGGGACCTTGTCAAAGGCTTTCTGAAAATCCAAGTATACTATATCTACTGGATCCCCCTTGTCCGCATGTTTGTTAACCCCTTCAAAGAACTCTAACAGATTAGTAAGACAGGATTTCCCTTTAGAGAAACCATGTTGACTTTTGTCCAACAAATTATGTTCTTCTACATGCTTCACAATTTTATTCTTTACTATTGTTTCGACTAATTTGCCCGGTACTGAAGTTAGACTTACTGGTCTGTAATTGCCAGGATCGCCTTTAGAGCCCTTTTTAAATATTGGTGTCACGTTGGCTACCTTCCAGTCATTAGGTACGGAAGCCGATTTAAAGGATAGGTTACAAACCACAGATAATAGCTCAGCAATTTCCCATTTAAGTTCTTTTAGAACCCTTGGATGAATGCCATCCGGTCCCGGAGATTTGTTAACATTAAGTTTTTCTATTTGTTCCAAAACCTCCTCTAATGACACTTCAATCCGGGACAGTTCCTCAGATTCATCACCCACAAAGGACGGTGCAGATTCAGGAATCTCCCCAATGTCCTCAGCCATGAAGACTAAAGCAAAGAAATCATTTAGTTTCTCCGCAATGGCTTTATCGTCCTTGATTGCTCCTTTTATAGCTCGATCATCTAGGGGACCCACAGGCTTTTTAGCAGGCTTCCTGCTTCTAATGTACTTAAAAAACATTTTGTTATTTCTTTTTGAGTTTTTGGCTAGCTGTTCCTCAAAATCTTTTTTTGCTTTTCTTATTATGTGTTTACACTTGATTTGACAGTGTTTATGTTCCTTTCTATTTATCTCACTAGGATTGACTTCCACTTCTTAAAAGATACCTTTTTGTCCCTCACTGCTTCTTTTACATGGTGGTCAAGCCACGGTGACTCTTTTTTAGGCGCCTCCTGTGTTTTTTAATTTGGGGTATACATTTAAGTTGGGCCTCTATTATGATGTCTTTAAAAAGTTTTCATGCAGCTTTCAGGGATTTGGCTCTAGTCACTGTGCCTTTTAATTTCTGTTTAACTAACCTCCTCATTTTTGCGTAATTCCCCTTTTTGAAATTAAATGCCAGAGTGCTGGACTACTGAGGTGTTCTTCCCACCACAGGAATGTTGAATGTTATTATATTATGGTCACTATTCCCAAGCGGTCCTGTAACGGTTATATCCTGGACCTGATCCTGCACTCCACTCAGGACTAAATCGAGAATTGCCTTTCCCCTTGTGGGTTCCTGCACTAGCTGCTCCAAGAAGCAGTTATTTAAGCCATTGAGAAATTTTATCTCCACTTCTCTTCCTGAGGTGACATGTATCCAGTCAATATGGGGGTAATTAAAATCCCCCATTATTATAGAGTTCTTTATTTTGGTAGTCTCTCTAATCTCCCTCAGCATTTCTATGTCAGTATCACTGTCTTGGTCAGGTGGTCGGTAATATATCCCTACTGCTAATTTCTTATTATTGGAGCATGGAATTTCTATCCATAACGATTCTATGGAACATGTTGATTCACTTAATATTTTTATTTCATTTGATTCTACATTATCTTTCACATACAGTGCCACTCCGCCACCCACCCGGCCTGCTCTATCCTTTCTATATGTTTTATATCCCGGTATGATTGTGTCCCACAGATTTTCCTCATTCCACCAGGTTTCAGTGATGCCTATTATGTCTATCTCCTCATTTAATATGAGGTACTCTAGTTCACCCATCTTATTAGTCAGACTCCTAGCATTTGTGTACAAGCACTTTAAAAATTTGCCACTGGTTATTAGTCTGCCCTTCCCTGATGCATTGGATTCATTTGTATGCGGTTGTTTGTCAGCTCTGGCCCATGGTTTTCCCTCTCCCCTCCTCTCTTTCCAACTACAGCTTAGAGAATCTCTATCAATGGATTTTCCTCTAAGAGAAGTCTCTCTCCGATTTACGTGCATCTCCGCACCAATCAGCTTTCCCCCATCTCTTAGTTTAAAAACTGCTCTACGGCCTTATTAATGTTTAGTGCCAGCAGTCTGGTTCCACCCTGGTTTAGCATCTCATTTGATGCTCTTGCAAGAAGAGAAGGCTGGACTTTCCATTTCTCACACACCATGGACCATTGGCTAGAGTTGCAATAAAGGGTGTTTTTTCTCTTTTGATTTCTTATTGAGTGATTTTCCTTGCTACATGTAGTGTGAACAGATCTTGAATCTGTAAATCATTAGTCTGGCAAAAGTCCATTATTTTGCTGCTATTCAGGCAACAGATGTAAGTGCCTCAGAACAAATGTCCTTCTTTGCAAATCTTACTCCTTCCTTCAGAATTTAAATCTTATATTCATCATTCAAAAACCACACACTAGACCAGTATAGTGGGATGAAAAAAAGGGAGGAAATGTTCTGTATGCACAGCTTATAAAAGTCCTGACATTTAGAACAGCCTGTAAAATCATTATTTACAACTTTGGGACATTACCTGGAGATGAATTAATAGTGTTATGTGTTGCATCTACAAAATCAATAGAGAGAGCAGAATATTAGATAATTTTATATATTGGCAGATAACACAGAAAACATTGAATTAACAATAAAACTCTGAAAGATGCATCATGCATTAATGAATGTGAAATTACATGTGGAGTATCCTTCCTAGATCATTGTATTTATTATGTTAATAAACTCTTTAAAATCTTCATCGCTGATGTCATTGTCAAGACTTGAACTCCAAGTCTGTTCTGACCAACTGCAAAATCCTGGGAGTTTAGATGAAGGATTAAATAAATGTTGCTCAGGACACACAGGTAAACAAAACCAAACTCTCCCCCCCCCCTCCCCCACACCAAAATAGATTTTAAATGCCAGGGCACAATTTTATTAATGTTATACTGGGTAGGAGCAGTATAGGCCTACCCATCTCACTTACAGACATTTAACTGAGTCCAGCTTGACAGAACAAGTCTTCCACCATTTAAGCAATAACAGGACTCAGCTCACTTCTGAGGTAAAGAGTATCAAGGGGGATTTTGGTCTGAAAACCTCAAGTCTCTCCTTATAAGCACAAGATCCACCAGCTAAAATCCTATATCTCATTTTTCCCTGGGAGCTGACCGTTTTTAACTGCACTGGTCACTAGCTACTGGAGCAGCAGTAGTTGGGTTGGTCATCTTCCCCACTCACACTGCCTGGTATCAATTTCTTGTTTAATCCAAACCCTAAGGTCCTGCAGCCAAATGTCAACCCTTGCAAGCAAGAGATGCATTGTGTCTGTAAAAGGCCCAGTGCATTTTATTGAGTGTATCAGATGTCTGATCACCAAGCTCCCTGCATCTGAAATGACTCTGGCAACCTCCCAGTTCACATTCTTTGAGCTCTCTCCATTAGGACTGGCTCTATGCTATAGTCCCCTCACAAGCATTTCAGACCCAACACATGTTTCTCTGATTTACTTCAGTCTAGATCCCAAGATGAATAACTGGGACAGTAGTTGGTTGTACTTGTACAGAAAGTACAGAACTTATACATGAACAAGTACAGAAAGTCCTGAGCTGATCCCACACCTTGCCCATTCTATTGAACTTTGTACCTCAGCTATGATCTACCTCCTTCTGCCTGTCTGCTTATGGGCCCTATGCAAAATTAAGTTCTTGCAAAGCCAGGTGTCGAGTTTTGCCTCCAATAACTCCTGTAATCAAAACCAACAATTATAGTTGACACTCTTAATCTGCCCCAGTAATCATCAGTGGGTTAGCTACCCATCATTAGAGCTGAGCAGGAATTTTTTAGGGATATTTTTCATTAGAACCAAAACGTTGAATGGAAACCTATCTGTATTAATGAAATTTTATTTGTGAATGTTTCTTGGGACTGCAATGGCATTTCTGATCAAAGAAGAGATGCACAGAGACAGATTCGGGCCTGCACCCCCTATCCTCAGAAACACCAATAGCATGATGGTTTGGTTGCTCTTTTGTGATATGAGAGATCCAGATCTAAAACCTTGTTCTGCCTGATTTGGAGCAGGAACTTGAATCTGGGTCTCCCATATGCTAGGTGAATACACTGACTATCATGATATTGGCTCTTCAGGGTGCAATTTTTAAGTCAGTTTTGGTCTGGTCTAACACAGTTTCCAGGCAGCCAAGAAGTCTGTGGCGAGGGACACCATCAAAATACTGAAAGAGCATGACTCAACTGTATAAGCTGGTGAGGAAGTGGGGAGTCTTTTTGTTGTATGTTGTTCCATAGGTATGCAATGTCCACTGATACCACTGGGATAATTTGTCTTTCAGTGGCAGAATACAGGCAGTCCCCGACTTACGTGGATCTGACTTATGTCGGATCCGCACTTACGAACGGGGCTTTCTCGCCCTGGAGCTCACAGGCAGTGGTCAGCCACCTCCACCTCCGGGGCGAGAAAAGCTGCTCCTGGTGCCCCTGGTCTGCTGGGGACCGTCTCCAGCAGACCAGGGGCATCGGGAGCAAAGCCGCAGCCCCGGCGGGTTTGCTCGCGGTGCCCCTGGTCTGCTGGAGACGGTCCCCAGCAGACCAGAGACACCGCGAGCAAACCCGCAGCAGCAGCGGGTTCCCTGAAGGTGTCTCTACACAGAACCCTAAACTCAAAATAAGATGCGCAATCTATGCAAATTGCATATCTTATTTCGACTCTATTTTGAAATTTGGCGCGTTTACACAATGCCAAATTTCAAAATAACGTGCTATTTCGAACCATCCCTTTTGCAACAAGGTTTACCAGGATGACAAAATAGTGCGCCCATTATTTTGAAAAATATTTTGAAATAATGGGTGGCTTATGTAGACAAAGGATAGCTATTTCGGGATACCTCTGGTATCTTGAAATAGCCGTACAGTGTAGCTGTACCCTGAGATACTATAAATCTTAGTTAATATTGGTAAAGCATAATATATTATCAGCATTATTGCAAGTTTGCTTTTAGTGTTCCTTTTATCTTCACAGATTGCAATAATTAAAATAAAAACTAGAATGAATGCTGAAAATCTTGACTATGAAATTCTTCAAAATACCAAGTACAGTAAACTTCCGATAATCCGGCACCTTTAGGACCCAGAGGCTGCCGGATTATCACATATGCTGGACTATCAGAAGGGGGGGCTATGAGGGGTCTGGACTGGGGTGGGAGGGGATGCCACCCCAGACCCCTCATAGCCCCCCCTTACGATAGTCTGGCTCTGCCCCAGGCGTCCCTGATTCAGCTGCTGCTGGTCAGTTTCAGCAGCAGCTGAATCGGGGATGACTGCAATAGAGCAGGCACCAACCCAGCAGCACTCCAGCTGCTCTTGGGGTCGCCTGGGACAGAGCAGCTGGGGTACTGCCCGGTTGGTCCCGTAGCGCTGCCCCTCGGGGCTGCAGGACCAACCCGGCAGCACCCCAGCTGCTCTTGGGGACGCCTGGGGCAGAGCATCTGGAGTGCTGCCGGGTTGGTCCCGCAGCGCCGTCCTTTGGCGCTGCGGGATCAACCCGGCAGGACCCCAGCTGCTCTGCCCCAGGGGTCCCCGATTCAGCCGCTGCTGAAACAGATCAGCGGCTGATTCCAGGAAGCCCGGGGCAAAGCCCCTGCTGAGGGGTGGCGCTACGGGACCAACCCCGCAGCACCCCAGCTGCTCTGTCCCAGGCGTCTGGATTCAGCCTGCTGGTGAAACTGACGCTGCTGGTCAGTTTCAGCAGCGGCTGAATCCCGACGCCTGGGGCAAAGCAGCTGGGGTGCTGCCGGGTTGGTCCCGTAGTGCCACCCCTCAGCGCTGCGGGACCAACCCGGCAGCACCCCAGCTGCTCTGCCCTAGGTGTCCCCAAGTCAGCCGCTGCTGAAACAGATCAGCGGCTGACTCCAGGAAGCCTGGGGCAGATCAGCTCTGCCCCGGGCTTCCTGGAATCAGCCGCTGATCTGTTTCAGCAGCGGCTGAATCGGGGACTTCTGGGGCAGAGCAGCTGGGGTCCTGCCATCCTTTGGCGCTGCGGGACCAACCCGGCAGCACTCCAGCTGCTCTGCTCCCGGCTTCCCCGATTCAGCTGCTGGTCAGTTTCAGCAGCAGCTGAATGGGGGAAGCCTGTCCGGCTGCCCCAGCACTTCCGGGTTCCTGATGGTGCCGGACCATCAGGGGTCCCGGAGCATTGGATGCCGGACTAATGGAGTTTTACTGTAAAAGCTTTGTTTGGCCGTTGTCTTAAACTGTCACAATTTGCATACATAGAAAATAAGAATCTTCACAATAACATTGCTTTGTATATCTGGGTTCATTTTAATTGCATTGTATTAATTCATTTTATTTAATTTGTTATCATTAGTGGATTAAATATCACATAAAAACTCATGAGCATATGGACTAGGTCTTCAAAGCCAAAAGTTAAGCAGAATAACAGGAATAGTTTTAAAATCAAAATCACTTTGGGATATGGTGTACATAAATTCAAAGGGCAGATAATATATTTAAAATATGTGCACATTGAATTGACAAAGTATCCCTATTTTACAAAGGGATTACAACATAAAGTGAAAATTAGCAGAACTATTGCATACTACAGACATAAAAGGAGTAATCCTGGAACTGTCTCCATCCTCCACTAGGAAATTGTAACCTCTGTTGGGGCAACACTGGTCATTGGTGCTCTTTTGTCTAGAGAGTGAAAAAGCTTATCCCCCCCCCCCCCCCCAAGACAAACTTCAAAACTACGTGGGGTAAAGTGACCAGATATTTTCTGTCTATTGAATCCCAATGGCTAAAGTTGTAGCTACGCTGATTAAAAAGAGGTAACAATCCAATTAATGTATGCACACTGATAAGAAAACAATGCATTTTACTGGCAGAAGAGACACAGCAAATGTTTTTACAGTATTTAACACAGAAAGAGTAAGACTTATTTAATTGATAAATGAAATGTTCTTGTAACACTATGGTTTGCTTTAGACAAACTACTGGATGATTCATCATTCCAAAGTCAGAAGGGACGGTTGTGATCGTTTAGTCTGACCTCCTGTACAACACAAGCCCTAGAACTTCCCCAACATAATTCTTAGACGAAATCTTTTAGAAAAACACCCAGTCTTGCTTTTAAAATTGTCAGTGATGGGACACCACAATCCTTGGTACAGGCAGTGCCCGGGTTACGTACAAGATAGGGACTGTAGGTTTGTTCTTAAGTTGAATCTGTATGTAAGTCGGAACTGGCATCCAGATTCAGACACTGCTGAAACTGACTGCCAGTTCTGACTTACATACAGAATCAACTTAAGAACCCAGGCGTCCCCAAGTCAGCTGCTGCTGAAACTGATCAGCAGCTGATTCCAGGAAGCCCGGGGCAGAGCAACTCTGCCTGGGGCTTCCTGTAGTCAGCGCTGGTCAGTTTCAGCAGAAGCTGACTTGGGGACGCCTGGGGCAGAGCAGCTGGGGTGCTGCCGGGTTGGTCCAGTAGTGCCCAGAGCGGGCGCTGCAGGACCAATTGGCAGCGCCCCAGCTGCTCTGCCCCAGAGTCCAAAACAAAAGCCTGGTCTGCTGGGGGGGGGGGAGCACACTAGCTGCGCCCCCCCCCCCAGCAGACCAGGGACACGGGGAGCAGAGCCGCAACGGCACCCAGACTGAAGCGGCAGCAGCGGCGGTTCCCCGCGCCTCTGAGGCTTTGCTCTCAGACGGTCTCCAGCAGACCAGGGGCACCGGAGCAGCTTACGAACGGGGCTTTCTCGCCCCGACCTCCAGGGCGAGAAAGCCCCATTCGTAAGTGCGGATCCGACATAAGTCGGATCCGTGTAAGTCGGGGACTGCCTGTACATTGTTCCAATTGTTAACTACTCTCCCTTGTTAAAATATTTTGCTTTATGTTCAGTCTGAATGTGGCTAGTTTTAACCTTCATTACTTGGCATCATGTTATAAATTTTGTTTACCCTCATGGCATTTTTCCCTCTTCTAGACTTCATTTAGCTTCTGAAAAAGAAAATGCATCATCACAATGTCCATCATTTCAATGCAGGGCAAAATATGAAGCAACAAAATGTGCAGTGTGCGTGAATTGGTGCACTTTGGCTATCAAGCATCTAAATATCTCAGTACAAATAGTGCATGTGTCTGAAAGGAGAGCAACTGAATGCTAGAATGGAGGGTTAATGTTTCAATTTATTCAGAACAGATTCCAGTGTCCTTGCTTAGTGAAGAGGGTAAGTTTCTGTACATTGGCAGCATTGATTACATTTCCTGGGCTTCTCTTTGTTAGGGAAACAATTACTTGACATCTCACTCTTTGATACCACATGACTATTTTGTGCATATTACCTTGTTAAATTTTTTAATTCAGTAGATTTGCCATAAAAGTTTATTCAAAATATTTTATTTGCCCTAGGACTCTTTCTCTTTCTCTCTCTCTTTTTTTTTTTTTTTTTTTTTAATAATAATTGGAGCTAAGAAATCTTGTCTCTTTTTCTGCTGAAGGACTCGATGAATGATTTTGACCTAATGGAATTATGACATTCCCAGACTAAAAAGTGTGCATTAGAGAGGGGAAGGGATTTTTAGAAAGTGTTTTTTTAAAAGTATCTGTTAATATTTGTTTAATTCAAACATCTTGCAAAACAAGTGTATTTAAGCATGTGTGTAATTTCAGGCAATCTCATTGACCTCATGTGTGACTACTCATGAGTTTATAATTAGATATATGCTTTCAGCTCTGGCTAAACCAGGCCTTGAGAATAAAGTTATTTGTTAAAGACTCTGCTCATGGCTTCTCAGTTGAGTTGTTTTTCTGTAGCAAAAAGTCTTTCATTGTTTTCCTCGTCTCTCTAATATCCTGGGACCAATACGGCTACAACTACACTGCACACAACAGTGGGTATTTAATATTTTATATTAATAGTGTTTTATGTTAAATAAATTATATTTAACTAGGGACACTCTGATATTTGACAACTACTTTACTGGCCTGTCTTCCCAGAATCTGATTTAATCTAATGCAAACCATTATTTAACAAGGCTTATACCATGTATT